>NC_086317.1:277811825-278411825 GCF_036172605.1 Pelobates fuscus
CACTGGAGAATAACTCTGAAGATCAAAATAATGTATCTGGGTGTTTCTGTGCAATTTAGAAGTATACACGACAATTGTTCTTTATGTGCTACCCATAGCCTGTTGCCTTCCTCTCAATCTTTCAGAGATTAAAGCATCAAAATACATGCATGAGTCTGTTCCTTGGCTTCACATGTGAACATGTGCAGACTAGCACCGTAGAAAACACAAATTCTATCTTCCAACTCCACATAAACTCGTTGTCACATTTTCTTGAGGTCGAAAAGTCAATATGTCACAAATCATTTCCAAAGAGGGCTTTTCAGTGCATGGTTACATTGTCAATGCAATGTTAAGGAGAACATTTTAAAGTATGCCATATTCTTGCAAACATGAACTTTAAGACTATACTTTCAGGGATCATTTCTATAGTTTGTGACTGGTGGAATGTGCTTGAAAGTGTCTAAACTCAGTAACCACAAAGAAGAACTTCAGGGTTTTCTTCTGAGCATGAAATGAGTTCCTGTAACTTCTGTATGAAGTCGCTGGTTACTTTTGATGAATGTACTTGGTTCCTTAAATGGGACTTAGGATGGAGAAAACCCAATCTGAGTGGTGCTGTTTATAATTCGTCATACTAACAGGGTTGTCTTCCAAAGGAATACGTCATGTTCTGTTTGACCTTTTGGGAGAGATTCATTGTTTAATAAAATATCAAAGCTGAACGACAATGTGGATTTTAGCTGGAACTATCTACAAGCAGCAGATATCCTACATCTATCTCTAGTGGGGTGTTTACATGCATTAATACATTTCCAGCTCTCTTTAACCAGCTTGTCAATATCCTCTTGGCGATAGCTCCCAACACTTTGGAATGCCTTTGCGTGGAACAATTGTGGGATAAAATGCTGGCACTGGAGAATAACTCTGAAGATCAAAATAATGTATCTGGGTGTTTCTGTGCAATTTAGAAGTATACACGACAATTGTTCTTTATGTGCTACCCATAGCCTGTTGCCTTCCTCTCAATCTTTCAGAGATTAAAGCATCAAAATACATGCATGAGTCTGATCCCTGTGCAGACTAGCACCGTAGAAAACACAAATTCTATCTTCCAACTCCACATAAACTCCTTGTCACATTTTCTTGAGGTCGAAAAGTCAATATGTCACAAATCATTTCCAAAGAGGGCTTTTTAGTGCATGGTTTACATTGTCAATGCAATGTTAAGGAGAACATTTTAAAGTATGCCATATTCTTGCAAACATGAACTTTAAGACTATACTTTCAGGGATCATTTCTATAGTTTGTAACTGGTGGAATGTACTTGAAAGTGTCTAAACTCAGTAACCACAAGGAAGAACTTCAGGGTTTTCTTCTGAGCATGAGATGAGTTCCTGTAACTTCTGTATGAAGTCGCTGGTTATTTTTGATGAATGTACTTGGTTCTTTATATGGGACTTAGGATGGAGAAAACCCAATCTGAGTGGTGCTGTTTATAATTCGTCATACTAACAGGGTTGTCTTCCAAAGAAATACATCATGTTCTGTCTGACCTTTTGGGAGAGATTCATTGTTTAATAAAATATCAAAGCTGAACGACAATGTGGGTTTTAGCTGGAACTATCTACAAGCAGCAGATATCCTACATGTATCTCTAGTGGGGTGTTTACATGCATTAATATATTTCCAGCTCTCTTTAACCAGCTTGTCAATATCCTCTTGGCGATAGCTCCCAACACTTTGGAATGCCTTTCCATGGAACAATTGTGGGATAAAATGGTGGCACTGGAGAATAACTCTGAAGATCAAAATAATGTATCTGGGTGTTTCTGTGCAATTTAGAAGTATACACGACAATTGTTCTTTATGTGCTACCCATAGCCTGTTGCCTTCCTCTCAATCTTTCAGAGATTAAAGCATCAAAATACATGCATGAGTCTGATTCCTGTGCAGACTAGCACCGTAGAAAACACAAATTCTATCTTCCAACTCCACATAAACTCCTTGTCACATTTTCTTGAGGTCGAAAAGTCAATATGTCACAAATCATTTCCAAAGAGGGCTTTTCAGTGCATGGTTTACATTGTCAATGCAATGTTAAGTAGAACATTTTAAAGTATGCCATATTCTTGCAAACATGAACTTTAAGACTATACTTTCAGGGATCATTTCTATAGTTTGTAACTGGTGGAATGTGCTTGAAAGTGTCTAAACTCAGTAACCACAAGGAAGAACTTCAGGGTTTTCTTCTGAGCATGAGATGAGTTCCTGTAACTTCTGTATGAAGTTGCTGGTTACTTTTGATGAATGTATTTGGTTTCTTAAATGGGATTTAGGATGGAGAAAACCCAATCTGAGTGGTGCTGTTTATAATTCGTCATACTAACAGGGTTGTCTTCCAAAGAAATACATCATGTTCTGTCTGACCTTGTGGGAGAGATTCATTGTTTAATAAAATATCAAAGCTGAACGACAATGTGGGTTTTAGCTGGAAGTATCTACAAGCAGCAGATATTCTACATGTATCTCTAGTGGGGTGTTTACATGCATTAATATATTTCCAGCTCTCTTTAACCAGCTTGTCAATATCCTCTTGGCAATAGCTCCCAACACTTTGGAATGCCTTTGCATGGAACAATTGTGGGATAAAATGCTGGCACTGGAGAATAATTCTGAAGATCAAAATAATGTATCTGGGTGTTTCTGTGCAATTTAGAAGTATACACGACAATTGTTCTTTATGTGCTACCCATAGCCTGTTGTCTTCCTCTCAATCTTTCAGAGATTAAAGCATCAAAATACATGCATGAGTCTGATTCCTGTGCAGACTAGCACCGTAGAAAACACAAATTCTATCTTCCAACTCCACATAAACTCCTTGTCACATTTTCTTGAGGTCGAAAAGTCAATATGTCACAAATCATTTCCAAAGAGGGCTTTTCAGTGCATGGTTTACATTGTCAATGCAATGTTAAGGAGAACATTTTAAAGTATGCCATATTCTTGCAAACATGAACTTTAAGACTATACTTTCAGAGATCATTTCTATAGTTTGTAACTGGTGGAATGTGCTTGAAAGTGTCTAAACTCAGAAACCACAAGGAAGAACTTCAGAGTTTTCTTCTGAGCATGAGATGAGTTCCTGTAACTTCTGCATGAAGTCGCTGGTTACTTTTGATGAATGTGCTTGGTTCCTTAAATGGGACTTAGGATGAACAAAACCCAATCTGAGTGGTGCTGTTTATAATTCGTCATACTAACAGGTTTGTCTTCCAAAGAAATACATCATGTTCTGTATGACCATGTGGGAAAGATTCATTGTTTTATAAAATATTAAAACTGAACGACAATGTGGGTTTTATCTGGAACTATCTACAAGCAGCAGATATCCTACATGTATCTCTAGTGGGGTGTTTACATGCATTAATATATTTACAGCTCTCTTTAACCAGCTCAATATCCTCTTGGCAATAGCTCCCAACACTTTGAAATGCCTTTGCATGGAACAATTGTGGGATAAAATGCTGGCACTGGAGAATAACTCTGAAGATCAAAATAATGTATCTGGGTGTTTCTGTGCAATTTAGAAGTATACACGACAATTGTTCTTTATGTGCTACACATAGCCTGTTGCCTTCCTCTCAATCTTTCAGAGATTAAAGCATCAAAATACATGCATGAGTCTGATTCCTTGGCTTCACATGTGAACATGTGCAGACTAGCACCGTAGAAAACACAAATTCTATCTTCCAACTCCACATAAACTCCTTGTCACATTTTCTTGAGGTCGAAAAGTCAATATGTCACAAATCATTTCCAAAGAGGGCTTTTCAGTGCATGGTTTACATTGTCAATGCAATGTTAAGGAGAACATTTTAAAGTATGCCATATTCTTGCAAACATGAACTTTAAGACTATACTTTCAGGGATCGTTTCTATAGTTTGTAACTGGTGGAATGTGCTTGAAAGTGTCTAAACTCAGTAACCACAAGGAAGAACTTCAGGGTTTTCTTCTGAGCATGAGATGAGTTCCTGTAACTTCTGTATGAAGTCGCTGGTTACTTTTGATGAATGTACTTGGTTCCTTAAATGGGACTTAGGATGGAGAAAACCCAATCTGAGTGGTGCTGTTTATAATTCGTCATACTAACAGGGTTGTTTTCCAAAGAAATAGATCATGTTCTGTCTGACCTTGTGGGAGAGATTCATTGTTTAATAAAATATCAAAGCTGAACGACAATGTGGGTTTTAGCTGGAACTATCTACAAGCAGCAGATATCTTACATCTATCTCTAGTGGGGAGTTTACATGCATTAATACATTTCCAGCTCTCTTTAACCAGCTTGTCAATATCCTCTTGGCGATAGCTCCCAACACTTTGGAATGCCTTTGCATGGAACAATTGTGGGATAAAATGCTGGCACTGGAGAATAACTCTGAAGATCAAAATAATGTATCTGGGTGTTTCTGTGCAATTTAAAAGTATACACGACAATTGTTCTTTATGTGCTACCCATAGCCTGTTGCCTTCATCTCAATCTTTCAGAGATTAAAGCATCAAAATACATGCATGAGTCTAATTCCTGTGCAGACTAGCACCGTAGAAAACACAAATTCTATCTTCCAACTCCACATAAACTCCTTGTCACATTTTCTTGAGGTCGAAAAGTCAATATGTCACAAATCATTTCCAAAGAGGGCTTTTCAGTGCATGGTTTACATTGTCAATGCAATGTTAAGGAGAACATTTTAAAGTATGCCATATTCTTGCAAACATGAACTTTAAGACTATACTTTCAGGGATCGTTTCTATAGTTTGTAACTGGTGGAATGTGCTTGAAAGTGTCTAAACTCAGTAACCACAAGGAAGAACTTCAGGGTTTTCTTCTGAGCATGAGATGAGTTCCTGTAACTTCTGTATGAAGTCGCTGGTTACTTTTGATGAATGTACTTGGTTCCTTAAATGGGACTTAGGATGGAGAAAACCCAATCTGAGTGGTGCTGTTTATAATTCGTCATACTAACAGGGTTGTCTTCCAAAGAAATACATCATGTTCTGTCTGACCTTGTGGGAGAGATTCATTGTTTAATAAAATATCAAAGCTGAACGACAATGTGGGTTTTAGCTGGAACTATCTACAAGCAGCATATATCTTACATCTATCTCTAGTGGGGTGTTTACATGCATTAATACATTTCCAGCTCTCTTTAACCAGCTTGTCAATATCCTCTTGGCGATAGCTCCCAACACTTTGGAATGCCTTTGCATGGAACAATTGTGGGATAAAATGCTGGCACTGGAGAATAACTCTGAAGATCAAAATAATGTATCTGGGTGTTTCTGTGCAATTTAGAAGTATACACGACAATTGTTCTTTATGTGCTACCCATGGCCTGTTGCCTTCCTCTCAATCTTTCAGAGATTAAAGCATCAAAATGCATGCATGAGTCTGATTCCTGTGCAGACTAGCACCGTAGAAAACACAAATTCTATCTTCCAACTCCACATAAACTCCTTGTCACATTTTCTTGAGGTCGAAAAGTCAATATGTCACAAATCATTTCCAAAGAGGGCTTTTCAGTGCATGGTTTACATTGTCAATGCAATGTTAAGGAGAACATTTTAAAGTATGCCATATTCTTGCAAACATGAACTTTAAGACTATACTTTCAGGGATCATTTCTATAGTTTGTAACTGGTGGAATGTGCTTGAAAGTGTCTAAACTCAGTAACCACAAGGAAGAACTTCAGGGTTTTCTTCTGAGCTTGAGATGAGTTCCTGTAACTTCTGTATGAAGTCGCTGGTTACTTTTGATGAATGTACTTGGTTCCTTAAATGGGACTTGGGATTGAGAAAACCCAATCTGAGTGGTGCTGTTTATAATTCGTCATACTAACAGGGTTGTTTTCCAAAGAAATAGATCATGTTCTGTCTGACCTTGTGGGAGAGATTCATTGTTTAATAAAATATCAAAGCTGAACGACAATGTGGGTTTTAGCTGGAACTATCTACAAGCAGCAGATATCCTACATGTATCTCTAGTGGGGTGTTTACATGCATTAATATATTTCCAGCTCTCTTTAACCAGCTTGTCAATATCCTCTTGGCGATAGCTCCCAACACTTTGGAATGCCTTTGCATGGAACAATTGTGGGATAAAATGCTGGCACTGGAGAATAACTCTGAAGATCAAAATAATGTATCTGGGTGGTTCTGTGCAATTTAGAAGTATACACGACAATTGTTCTTTATGTGCTACCCATAGCCTGTTGCCTTCCTCTCATTCTTTCAGAGATTAAAGCATCAAAATACATGCATGAGTCTGATTCCTTGGCTTCACATGTGAACATGTGCAGACTAGCACCGTAGAAAACACAAATTCTATCTTCCAACTCCACATAAACTCGTCACATTTTCTTGAGGTCGAAAAGTCAATATGTCACAAATCATTTCCAAAGAGGGCTTTTCAGTGCATGGTTTACATTGTCAATGCAATGTTAAGGAGAACATTTTAAAGTATGCCATATTCTTGCAAACATGAACTTTAAGACTATACTTTCAGGGATCATTTCTATAGTTTGTAACTGGTGGAATGTGCTTGAAAGTGTCTAAACTCAGTAACCACAAGGAAGAACTTCAGGGTTTTCTTCTGAGCATGAGATGAGTTTCTGTAACTTCTGTATGAAGTCGCTGGTTACTTTTGATGAATGTACTTGGTTCCTTAAATGGGACTTAGGATGGAGAAAACCCAATCTGAGTGGTGCTGTTTATAATTCGTCATACTAACAGGGTTGTCTTCCAAAGAAATACATCATGTTATGTCTGACATTGTGGGAGAGATTCATTGTTTAATAAAATATCAAAGCTGAACGACAATGTGGGTTTTAGCTGGAACTATCTACAAGCAGCAGATATCCTACATGTATCTCTAGTGGGGTGTTTACATGCATTAATACATTTCCAGCTCTCTTTAACCAGCTTGTCAATATCCTCTTGGCGATAGCTCCCAACACTTTGGAATGCCTTTGCATGGAACAATTGTGGGATAAAATGCTGGCACTGGAGAATAACTCTGAAGATCAAAATAATGTATCTGGGTGTTTCTGTGCAATTTAGAAGTATACACGACAATTGTTCTTTATGTGCTACCCATGGCCTGTTGCCTTCCTCTCAATCTTTCAGAGATTAAAGCATCAAAATACATGCATGAGTCTGATTCCTGTGCAGACTAGCACCGTAGAAAACACAAATTCTATCTTCCAACTCCACATAAACTCCTTGTCACATTTTCTTGAGGTCGAAAAGTCAATATGTCACAAATCATTTCCAAAGAGGGCTTTTCAGTGCATGGTTTACATTGTCAATGCAATGTTAAGGAGAACATTTTAAAGTATGCCATATTCTTGCAAACATGAACTTTAAGACTATACTTTCAGGGGTCATTTCTATAGTTTGTAACTGGTGGAATGTGCGTGAAAGTGTCTAAACTCAGTAACCACAAGGAAGAACTTCAGGGTTTTCTTCTGAGCATGAGATGAGTTCCTGTAACTTCTGTATGAAGTCGCTGGTTACTTTTGATGAATGTACTTGGTTCCTTAAATGGGACTTAGGATTGAGAAAACCCAATCTGAGTGGTGCTGTTTATAATTCGTCATACTAACAGGGTTGTTTTCCAAAGAAATACATCATGTTCTGTCTGACCTTGTGGGAGAGATTCATTGTTTAATAAAATATCAAAGCTGAACGACAATGTGGGTTTTAGCTGGAACTATCTACAAGCAGCAGATATCCTACATGTATCTCTAGTGGGGTGTTTACATGCATTAATACATTTCCAGCTCTCTTTAACCAGCTTGTCAATATCCTCTTGGCGATAGCTCCCAACACTTTGGAATGCCTTTGCATGGAACAATTGTGGGATAAAATGCTGGCACTGGAGAATAATTCTGAAGATCAAAATAATGTATCTGGGTGTTTCTGTGCAATTTAGAAGTATACACGACAATTGCTCTTTATCTGCTACCCATAGCCTGTTGCCTTCCTCTCAATCTTTCAGAGATTAAAGCATCAAAATACATGCATGAGTCTGATTCCTGTGCAGACTAGCACCGTAGAAAACACAAATTCTATCTTCCAACTCCACATAAACTCCTTGTCACATTTTCTTGAGATCGAAAAGTCAATATGTCACAAATCATTTCCAAAGAGGGCTTTTCAGTGCATGGTTTACATTGTCAATGCAATGTTAAGGAGAACATTTTAAAGTATGCCATATTCTTGCAAACATGAACTTTAAGACTATACTTTCAGGGATCATTTCTATAGTTTGTAACTAGTGGAATGTGCTTGAAAGTGTCTAAACTCAGTAACCACAAGGAAGAACTTCAGGGTTTTCTTCTGAGCATGAGATGAGTTCCTGTAACTTCTGTATGAAGTCGCTGGTTACTTTTGATGAATGTGCTTGGTTCCTTAAATGGGACTTAGGATAAACAAAACCCAATCTGACTGGTGCTGTTTATAATTCGTCATACTAACAGGTTTGTCTTCCAAAGAAATACATCATGTTCTGTCTGACCTTGTGGGAAAGATTCATTGTTTTATAAAATATTAAAGCTGAACGACAATGTGGGTTTTATCTGGAACTATGTACAAGCAGCAGATATCCTACATGTATCTCTAGTGGGGTGTTTACATGCATTAATATATTTACAGCTCTCTTTAACCAGCTCAATATTCTCTTGGCAATAGCTCCCAACACTTTGAAATGCCTTTGCATGGAACAATTGTGGGATAAAATGCTGGCACTGGAGAATAACTCTGAAGATCAAAATAATGTATCTGGGTGGTTCTGTGCAATTTAGAAGTATACACGACAATTGTTCTTTATGTGCTACCCATAGCCTGTTGCCTTCCTCTCAATCTTTCAGAGATTAAAGCATCAAAATACATGCATGAGTCTGATTCCTTGGCTTCACATGTGAACATGTGCAGACTAGCACCGTAGAAAACACAAATTCTATCTTCCAACTCCACATAAACTCGTTGTCACATTTTCTTGAGGTCGAAAAGTCAATATGTCACAAATCATTTCCAAAGAGGGCTTTTCAGTGCATGGTTTACATTGTCAATGCAATGTTAAGGAGAACATTTTAAAGTATGCCATATTCTTGCAAACATGAACTTTAAGACTATACTTTCAGGGATCATTTCTATAGTTTGTAACTGGTGGAATGTGCTTGAAAGTGTCTAAACTCAGTAACCACAAGGAAGAACTTCAGGGTTTTCTTCTGAGCATGAGATGAGTTCCTGTAACTTCTGTATGAAGTCGCTGGTTACTTTTGATGAATGTACTTGGTTCCTTAAATGGGACTTAGGATGGAGAAAACCCAATCTGAGTGGTGCTGTTTATAATTCGTCATACTAACAGGGTTGTCTTCCAAAGAAATACATCATGTTCTGTCAGACCTTTTGGGAGAGATTCATTGTTTAATAAAATATCAAAGCTGAACGACAATGTGGGTTTTAGCTGGAACTATCTACAAGCAGCAGATATCTTACATCTATCTCTAGTGGGGTGTTTACATGCATTAATACATTTCCAGTTCTCTTTAACCAGCTTGTCAATATCCTCTTGGCGATAGCTCCCAACACTTTGGAATGCCTTTGCATGGAACAATTGTGGGATAAAATGCTGGCACTGGAGAATAACTCTGAAGATCAAAATAATGTATCTGGGTGTTTCTGTGCAATTTAGAAGTATACACGACAATTGTTCTTGATGTGCTACCCATAGCCTGTTGCCTTCCTCTCAATCTTTCAGAGATTAAAGCATCAAAATACATGCATGAGTCTAATTCCTGTGCAGACTAGCACCGTAGAAAACACAAATTCTATCTTCCAACTCCACATAAACTCCTTGTCACATTTTCTTGAGGTCGAAAAGTCAATATGTCACAAATCATTTCCAAAGAGGGCTTTTTAGTGCATGGTTTACATTGTCAATGCAATGTTAAGGAGAACATTTTAAAGTATGCCATATTCTTGCAAACATGAACTTTAAGACTATACTTTCAGGGATAATTTTTATAGTTTGTAACTGGTGGAATGTGCTTGAAAGTGTCTAAACTTAGTAACCACAAGGAAGAACTTCAGGGTTTTCTTCTGAGCATGAGATGAGTTCCTGTAACTTCTGTTTGAAGTCGCTGGTTACTTTTGATTAATGTACTTGGTTCCTTATATGGGACTTAGGATGGAGAAAACCCAATCTGAGTGGTGCTGTTTATAATTCGTCATACTAACAGGGTTGTCTTCCAAAGAAATACATCATGTTCTGTCTGACCTTGTGGGAGAGATTCATTGTTTAATAAAATATCAAAGCTGAACGACAATGTGGGTTTTAGCTGGAACTATCTACAAGCAGCAGATATCCTACATGTATCTCTAGTGGGGTGTTTACATGCATTAATATATTTCCAGCTCTCTTTAACCAGCTTGTCAATATCCTCTTGGCGATAGCTCCCAACACTTTGGAATGCCTTTGCATGGAACAATTGTGGGATAAAATGCTGGCACTGGAGAATAACTCTGAAGATCAAAATAATGTATCTGGGTGTTTCTGTGCAATTTAGAAGTATACACGACAATTGTTCTTGATGTGCTACCCATAGCCTGTTGCCTTCCTCTCAATCTTTCAGAGATTAAAGCATCAAAATACATGCATGAGTCTGATTCCTGTGCAGACTAGCACCGTAGAAAACACAAATTCTATCTTCCAACTCCACATAAACTCGTTGTCACATTTTCTTGAGGTCGAAAAGTCAATAGGTCACAAATCATTTCCAACGAGGGCTTTTCAGTGCATGGTTTACATTGTCAATGCAATGTTAAGGAGAACATTTTAAAGTATGCCATATTCTTGCAAACATGTACTTTAAGACTATACTTTCAGGGATCATTTCTATAGTTTGTAACTGGTGGAATGTGCTTGAAAGTGTCTAAACTCAGTAACCACAAGGAAGAACTTCAGGGTTTTCTTCTGAGCATGAGATGAGTTCCTGTAACTTCTGTATGAAGTCGCTGGTTACTTTTGATGAATGTACTTGGTTCCTTAAATGGGACTTAGGATGGAGAAAACCCAATCTGAGTGGTGCTGTTTATAATTCGTCATACTAACAGGGTTGTTTTCCAAAGAAATACATCATGTTCTGTCAGACTTTTTGGGAGAGATTCATTGTTTAATAAAATATCTAAGCTGAACGACAATGTGGGTTTTAGCTGGAACTATCTACAAGCATCAGATATCTTACATCTATCTCTAGTGGGGTGTTTACATGCATTAATACATTTCCAGCTCTCTTTAACCAGCTTGTCAATATCCTCTTGGCGATAGCTCCCAACACTTTGGAATGCCTTTGCATGGAACAATTGTGGGATAAAATGCTGGCACTGGAGAATAACTCTGAAGATCAAAATAATGTATCTGGGTGTTTCTGTGCAATTTAGAAGTATACACGACAATTGTTCTTGATGTGCTACCCATAGCCTGTTGCCTTCCTCTCAATCTTTCAGAGATTAAAGCATCAAAATACATGCATGAGTCTGATTCCTTGGCTTCACATGTGAACATGTGCAGACTAGCACCGTAGAAAACACAAATTCTATCTTCCAACTCCACATAAACTCCTTGTCACATTTTCTTGAGGTCGCAAAAGTCAATATGTCACAAATCATTTCCAAAGAGGGCTTTTCAGTGCATGGTTTACATTGTCAATGCAATGTTAAGGAGAACATTTTAAAGTATGCCATATTCTTGCAAACATGAACTTTAAGACTATACTTTCAGGGATCATTTCTATAGTTTGTAACTGGTGGAATGTGCTTGAAAGTGTCTAAACTCAGTAACCACAAGGAAGAACTTCAGGGTTTTCTTCTGAGCATGAGATGAGTTCCTGTAACTTCTGTATGAAGTCGCTGGTTACTTTTGATGAATGTACTTGGTTCCTTAAATGGGACTTAGGATGGAGAAAACCCAATCTGAGTGGTGCTGTTTATAATTCGTCATACTAACAGGGTTGTTTTCCAAAGAAATACATCATGTTCTGTCAGACCTTTTGGGAGAGATTCATTGTTTAATAAAATATCAAAGCTGAACGACAATGTGGGTTTTAGCTGGAACTATCTACAAGCATCAGATATCTTACATCTATCTCTAGTGGGGTGTTTACATGCATTAATACATTTCCAGCTCTCTTTAACCAGCTTGTCAATATCCTCTTGGCGATAGCTCCCAACACTTTGGAATGCCTTTGCATGGAACAATTGTGGGATAAAATGCTGGCACTGGAGAATAACTCTGAAGATCAAAATAATGTATCTGGGTGTTTCTGTGCAATTTAGAAGTATACACGACAATTGTTCTTTATGTGCTACCCATGGCCTGTTGCCTTCCTCTCAATCTTTCAGAGATTAAAGCATCAAAATACATGCATGAGTCTGATTCCTGTGCAGACTAGCACCGTAGAAAACACAAATTCTATCTTCCAACTCCACATAAACTCCTTGTCACATTTTCTTGAGGTCGAAAAGTCAATATGTCACAAATCATTTCCAAAGAGGGCTTTTCAGTGCATGGTTTACATTGTCAATGCAATGTTAAGGAGAACATTTTAAAGTATGCCATATTCTTGCAAACATGAACTTTAAGACTATACTTTCAGGGGTCATTTCTATAGTTTGTAACTGGTGGAATGTGCGTGAAAGTGTCTAAACTCAGTAACCACAAGGAAGAACTTCAGGGTTTTCTTCTGAGCATGAGATGAGTTCCTGTAACTTCTGTATGAAGTCGCTGGTTACTTTTGATGAATGTACTTGGTTCCTTAAATGGGACTTAGGATTGAGAAAACCCAATCTGAGTGGTGCTGTTTATAATTCGTCATACTAACAGGGTTGTTTTCCAAAGAAATACATCATGTTCTGTCTGACCTTGTGGGAGAGATTCATTGTTTAATAAAATATCAAAGCTGAACGACAATGTGGGTTTTAGCTGGAACTATCTACAAGCAGCAGATATCCTACATGTATCTCTAGTGGGGTGTTTACATGCATTAATACATTTCCAGCTCTCTTTAACCAGCTTGTCAATATCCTCTTGGCGATAGCTCCCAACACTTTGGAATGCCTTTCCATGGAACAATTGTGGGATAAAATGGTGGCACTGGAGAATAACTCTGAAGATCAAAATAATGTATCTGGGTGTTTCTGTGCAATTTAGAAGTATACACGACAATTGTTCTTGATGTGCTACCCATAGCCTGTTGCCTTCCTCTCAATCTTTCAGAGATTAAAGCATCAAAATACATGCATGAGTCTGATTCCTGTGCAGACTAGCACCGTAGAAAACACAAATTCTATCTTCCAACTCCACATAAACTCGTTGTCACATTTTCTTGAGGTCGAAAAGTCAATAGGTCACAAATCATTTCCAACGAGGGCTTTTCAGTGCATGGTTTACATTGTCAATGCAATGTTAAGGAGAACATTTTAAAGTATGCCATATTCTTGCAAACATGTACTTTAAGACTATACTTTCAGGGATCATTTCTATAGTTTGTAACTGGTGGAATGTGCTTGAAAGTGTCTAAACTCAGTAACCACAAGGAAGAACTTCAGGGTTTTCTTCTGAGCATGAGATGAGTTCCTGTAACTTCTGTATGAAGTCGCTGGTTACTTTTGATGAATGTACTTGGTTCCTTAAATGGGACTTAGGATGGAGAAAACCCAATCTGAGTGGTGCTGTTTATAATTCGTCATACTAACAGGGTTGTTTTCCAAAGAAATACATCATGTTCTGTCAGACTTTTTGGGAGAGATTCATTGTTTAATAAAATATCAAAGCTGAACGACAATGTGGGTTTTAGCTGGAACTATCTACAAGCATCAGATATCTTACATCTATCTCTAGTGGGGTGTTTACATGCATTAATACATTTCCAGCTCTCTTTAACCAGCTTGTCAATATCCTCTTGGCGATAGCTCCCAACACTTTGGAATGCCTTTGCATGGAACAATTGTGGGATAAAATGCTGGCACTGGAGAATAACTCTGAAGATCAAAATAATGTATCTGGGTGTTTCTGTGCAATTTAGAAGTATACACGACAATTGTTCTTGATGTGCTACCCATAGCCTGTTGCCTTCCTCTCAATCTTTCAGAGATTAAAGCATCAAAATACATGCATGAGTCTGATTCCTTGGCTTCACATGTGAACATGTGCAGACTAGCACCGTAGAAAACACAAATTCTATCTTCCAACTCCACATAAACTCCTTGTCACATTTTCTTGAGGTCGCAAAAGTCAATATGTCACAAATCATTTCCAAAGAGGGCTTTTCAGTGCATGGTTTACATTGTCAATGCAATGTTAAGGAGAACATTTTAAAGTATGCCATATTCTTGCAAACATGAACTTTAAGACTATACTTTCAGGGATCATTTCTATAGTTTGTAACTGGTGGAATGTGCTTGAAAGTGTCTAAACTCAGTAACCACAAGGAAGAACTTCAGGGTTTTCTTCTGAGCATGAGATGAGTTCCTGTAACTTCTGTATGAAGTCGCTGGTTACTTTTGATGAATGTACTTGGTTCCTTAAATGGGACTTAGGATGGAGAAAACCCAATCTGAGTGGTGCTGTTTATAATTCGTCATACTAACAGGGTTGTTTTCCAAAGAAATACATCATGTTCTGTCAGACCTTTTGGGAGAGATTCATTGTTTAATAAAATATCAAAGCTGAACGACAATGTGGGTTTTAGCTGGAACTATCTACAAGCATCAGATATCTTACATCTATCTCTAGTGGGGTGTTTACATGCATTAATACATTTCCAGCTCTCTTTAACCAGCTTGTCAATATCCTCTTGGCGATAGCTCCCAACACTTTGGAATGCCTTTGCATGGAACAATTGTGGGATAAAATGCTGGCACTGGAGAATAACTCTGAAGATCAAAATAATGTATCTGGGTGTTTCTGTGCAATTTAGAAGTATACACGACAATTGTTCTTTATGTGCTACCCATGGCCTGTTGCCTTCCTCTCAATCTTTCAGAGATTAAAGCATCAAAATACATGCATGAGTCTGATTCCTGTGCAGACTAGCACCGTAGAAAACACAAATTCTATCTTCCAACTCCACATAAACTCCTTGTCACATTTTCTTGAGGTCGAAAAGTCAATATGTCACAAATCATTTCCAAAGAGGGCTTTTCAGTGCATGGTTTACATTGTCAATGCAATGTTAAGGAGAACATTTTAAAGTATGCCATATTCTTGCAAACATGAACTTTAAGACTATACTTTCAGGGGTCATTTCTATAGTTTGTAACTGGTGGAATGTGCGTGAAAGTGTCTAAACTCAGTAACCACAAGGAAGAACTTCAGGGTTTTCTTCTGAGCATGAGATGAGTTCCTGTAACTTCTGTATGAAGTCGCTGGTTACTTTTGATGAATGTACTTGGTTCCTTAAATGGGACTTAGGATTGAGAAAACCCAATCTGAGTGGTGCTGTTTATAATTCGTCATACTAACAGGGTTGTTTTCCAAAGAAATACATCATGTTCTGTCTGACCTTGTGGGAGAGATTCATTGTTTAATAAAATATCAAAGCTGAACGACAATGTGGGTTTTAGCTGGAACTATCTACAAGCAGCAGATATCCTACATGTATCTCTAGTGGGGTGTTTACATGCATTAATACATTTCCAGCTCTCTTTAACCAGCTTGTCAATATCCTCTTGGCGATAGCTCCCAACACTTTGGAATGCCTTTGCATGGAACAATTGTGGGATAAAATGCTGGCACTGGAGAATAATTCTGAAGATCAAAATAATGTATCTGGGTGTTTCTGTGCAATTTAGAAGTATACACGACAATTGCTCTTTATCTGCTACCCATAGCCTGTTGCCTTCCTCTCAATCTTTCAGAGATTAAAGCATCAAAATACATGCATGAGTCTGATTCCTGTGCAGACTAGCACCGTAGAAAACACAAATTCTATCTTCCAACTCCACATAAACTCCTTGTCACATTTTCTTGAGATCGAAAAGTCAATATGTCACAAATCATTTCCAAAGAGGGCTTTTCAGTGCATGGTTTACATTGTCAATGCAATGTTAAGGAGAACATTTTAAAGTATGCCATATTCTTGCAAACATGAACTTTAAGACTATACTTTCAGGGATCATTTCTATAGTTTGTAACTAGTGGAATGTGCTTGAAAGTGTCTAAACTCAGTAACCACAAGGAAGAACTTCAGGGTTTTCTTCTGAGCATGAGATGAGTTCCTGTAACTTCTGTATGAAGTCGCTGGTTACTTTTGATGAATGTGCTTGGTTCCTTAAATGGGACTTAGGATAAACAAAACCCAATCTGACTGGTGCTGTTTATAATTCGTCATACTAACAGGTTTGTCTTCCAAAGAAATACATCATGTTCTGTCTGACCTTGTGGGAAAGATTCATTGTTTTATAAAATATTAAAGCTGAACGACAATGTGGGTTTTATCTGGAACTATGTACAAGCAGCAGATATCCTACATGTATCTCTAGTGGGGTGTTTACATGCATTAATATATTTACAGCTCTCTTTAACCAGCTCAATATCCTCTTGGCAATAGCTCCCAACACTTTGAAATGCCTTTGCATGGAACAATTGTGGGATAAAATGCTGGCACTGGAGAATAACTCTGAAGATCAAAATAATGTATCTGGGTGGTTCTGTGCAATTTAGAAGTATACACGACAATTGTTCTTTATGTGCTACCCATAGCCTGTTGCCTTCCTCTCAATCTTTCAGAGATTAAAGCATCAAAATACATGCATGAGTCTGATTCCTTGGCTTCACATGTGAACATGTGCAGACTAGCACCGTAGAAAACACAAATTCTATCTTCCAACTCCACATAAACTCGTTGTCACATTTTCTTGAGGTCGAAAAGTCAATATGTCACAAATCATTTCCAAAGAGGGCTTTTCAGTGCATGGTTTACATTGTCAATGCAATGTTAAGGAGAACATTTTAAAGTATGCCATATTCTTGCAAACATGAACTTTAAGACTATACTTTCAGGGATCATTTCTATAGTTTGTAACTGGTGGAATGTGCTTGAAAGTGTCTAAACTCAGTAACCACAAGGAAGAACTTCAGGGTTTTCTTCTGAGCATGAGATGAGTTCCTGTAACTTCTGTATGAAGTCGCTGGTTACTTTTGATGAATGTACTTGGTTCCTTAAATGGGACTTAGGATGGAGAAAACCCAATCTGAGTGGTGCTGTTTATAATTCGTCATACTAACAGGGTTGTCTTCCAAAGAAATACATCATGTTCTGTCAGACCTTTTGGGAGAGATTCATTGTTTAATAAAATATCAAAGCTGAACGACAATGTGGGTTTTAGCTGGAACTATCTACAAGCAGCAGATATCTTACATCTATCTCTAGTGGGGTGTTTACATGCATTAATACATTTCCAGTTCTCTTTAACCAGCTTGTCAATATCCTCTTGGCGATAGCTCCCAACACTTTGGAATGCCTTTGCATGGAACAATTGTGGGATAAAATGCTGGCACTGGAGAATAACTCTGAAGATCAAAATAATGTATCTGGGTGTTTCTGTGCAATTTAGAAGTATACACGACAATTGTTCTTGATGTGCTACCCATAGCCTGTTGCCTTCCTCTCAATCTTTCAGAGATTAAAGCATCAAAATACATGCATGAGTCTAATTCCTGTGCAGACTAGCACCGTAGAAAACACAAATTCTATCTTCCAACTCCACATAAACTCCTTGTCACATTTTCTTGAGGTCGAAAAGTCAATATGTCACAAATCATTTCCAAAGAGGGCTTTTTAGTGCATGGTTTACATTGTCAATGCAATGTTAAGGAGAACATTTTAAAGTATGCCATATTCTTGCAAACATGAACTTTAAGACTATACTTTCAGGGATAATTTTTATAGTTTGTAACTGGTGGAATGTGCTTGAAAGTGTCTAAACTTAGTAACCACAAGGAAGAACTTCAGGGTTTTCTTCTGAGCATGAGATGAGTTCCTGTAACTTCTGTTTGAAGTCGCTGGTTACTTTTGATTAATGTACTTGGTTCCTTATATGGGACTTAGGATGGAGAAAACCCAATCTGAGTGGTGCTGTTTATAATTCGTCATACTAACAGGGTTGTCTTCCAAAGAAATACATCATGTTCTGTCTGACCTTGTGGGAGAGATTCATTGTTTAATAAAATATCAAAGCTGAACGACAATGTGGGTTTTAGCTGGAACTATCTACAAGCAGCAGATATCCTACATGTATCTCTAGTGGGGTGTTTACATGCATTAATATATTTCCAGCTCTCTTTAACCAGCTTGTCAATATCCTCTTGGCGATAGCTCCCAACACTTTGGAATGCCTTTGCATGGAACAATTGTGGGATAAAATGCTGGCACTGGAGAATAACTCTGAAGATCAAAATAATGTATCTGGGTGTTTCTGTGCAATTTAGAAGTATACACGACAATTGTTCTTGATGTGCTACCCATAGCCTGTTGCCTTCCTCTCAATCTTTCAGAGATTAAAGCATCAAAATACATGCATGAGTCTGATTCCTGTGCAGACTAGCACCGTAGAAAACACAAATTCTATCTTCCAACTCCACATAAACTCGTTGTCACATTTTCTTGAGGTCGAAAAGTCAATAGGTCACAAATCATTTCCAACGAGGGCTTTTCAGTGCATGGTTTACATTGTCAATGCAATGTTAAGGAGAACATTTTAAAGTATGCCATATTCTTGCAAACATGTACTTTAAGACTATACTTTCAGGGATCATTTCTATAGTTTGTAACTGGTGGAATGTGCTTGAAAGTGTCTAAACTCAGTAACCACAAGGAAGAACTTCAGGGTTTTCTTCTGAGCATGAGATGAGTTCCTGTAACTTCTGTATGAAGTCGCTGGTTACTTTTGATGAATGTACTTGGTTCCTTAAATGGGACTTAGGATGGAGAAAACCCAATCTGAGTGGTGCTGTTTATAATTCGTCATACTAACAGGGTTGTTTTCCAAAGAAATACATCATGTTCTGTCAGACTTTTTGGGAGAGATTCATTGTTTAATAAAATATCAAAGCTGAACGACAATGTGGGTTTTAGCTGGAACTATCTACAAGCATCAGATATCTTACATCTATCTCTAGTGGGGTGTTTACATGCATTAATACATTTCCAGCTCTCTTTAACCAGCTTGTCAATATCCTCTTGGCGATAGCTCCCAACACTTTGGAATGCCTTTGCATGGAACAATTGTGGGATAAAATGCTGGCACTGGAGAATAACTCTGAAGATCAAAATAATGTATCTGGGTGTTTCTGTGCAATTTAGAAGTATACACGACAATTGTTCTTGATGTGCTACCCATAGCCTGTTGCCTTCCTCTCAATCTTTCAGAGATTAAAGCATCAAAATACATGCATGAGTCTGATTCCTTGGCTTCACATGTGAACATGTGCAGACTAGCACCGTAGAAAACACAAATTCTATCTTCCAACTCCACATAAACTCCTTGTCACATTTTCTTGAGGTCGCAACAGTCAATATGTCACAAATCATTTCCAAAGAGGGCTTTTCAGTGCATGGTTTACATTGTCAATGCAATGTTAAGGAGAACATTTTAAAGTATGCCATATTCTTGCAAACATGAACTTTAAGACTATACTTTCAGGGATCATTTCTATAGTTTGTAACTGGTGGAATGTGCTTGAAAGTGTCTAAACTCAGTAACCACAAGGAAGAACTTCAGGGTTTTCTTCTGAGCATGAGATGAGTTCCTGTAACTTCTGTATGAAGTCGCTGGTTACTTTTGATGAATGTACTTGGTTCCTTAAATGGGACTTAGGATGGAGAAAACCCAATCTGAGTGGTGCTGTTTATAATTCGTCATACTAACAGGGTTGTTTTCCAAAGAAATACATCATGTTCTGTCAGACCTTTTGGGAGAGATTCATTGTTTAATAAAATATCAAAGCTGAACGACAATGTGGGTTTTAGCTGGAACTATCTACAAGCATCAGATATCTTACATCTATCTCTAGTGGGGTGTTTACATGCATTAATACATTTCCAGCTCTCTTTAACCAGCTTGTCAATATCCTCTTGGCGATAGCTCCCAACACTTTGGAATGCCTTTGCATGGAACAATTGTGGGATAAAATGCTGGCACTGGAGAATAACTCTGAAGATCAAAATAATGTATCTGGGTGTTTCTGTGCAATTTAGAAGTATACACGACAATTGTTCTTTATGTGCTACCCATAGCCTGTTGCCTTCCTCTCAATCTTTCAGAGATTAAAGCATCAAAATACATGCATGAGTCTAATTCCTGTGCAGACTAGCACCGTAGAAAACACAAATTCTATCTTCCAACTCCACATAAACTCCTTGTCACATTTTCTTGAGGTCGAAAAGTCAATATGTCACAAATCATTTCCAAAGAGGGCTTTTCAGTGCATGGTTTACATTGTCAATGCAATGTTAAGGAGAAGATTTTAAAGTATGCCATATTCTTGCAGTCATGAACTTTAAGACTATACTTTCAGGGATCATTTCTATAGTTTGTAACTGGTGGAATGTGCTTGAAAGTGTCTAAACTCAGTAACCACAAGGAAGAACTTCAGGGTTTTCTTCTGAGCATGAGATGAGTTCCTGTAACTTCTGTATGAAGTTGCTGGTTACTTTTGATGAATGTACTTGGTTCCTTAAATGGGACTTAGGATGGAGAAAACCCAATCTGAGTGGTGCTGTTTATAATTTGTCATACTAACAGGGTTGTCTTCCAAAGAAATACATCATGTTCTGTCTGACCTTGTGGGAAAGATTCATTATTTAATAAAATATTAAAGCTGAACGACAATGTGGGTTTTATCTGGAACTATCTACAAGCAGCAGATATCCTACATGTATCTCTAGTGGGGTGTTTACATGCATTAATATATTTACAGCTCTCTTTAACCAGCTTGTCAATATCCTCTTGGCAATAGCTCCCAACACTTTGAAATGCCTTTGCATGGAACAATTGTGGGATAAAATGCTGGCACTGGAGAATAATTCTGAAGATCAAAATAATGTATCTGGGTGTTTCTGTGCAATTTAGAAGTATACACAACAATTGTTCTTTATGTGCTACCAATGGCCTGTTGCCTTCCTCTCAATCTTTCAGAGATTAAATCATCAAAATACATGCATGAGTCTGATTCCTTGGCTTCACATGTGAGCATGTACAGACTAGCACCGTAGAAAACACAAATTCTATCTTCCAACTCCACATAAACTCCTTGTCACATTTTCTTGAGGTCGAAAAGTCAATATGTCACAAATCATTTCCAAAGAGGGCTTTTCAGTGCATGGTTTACATTGTCAATGCAATGTTAAGGAGAACATTTTAAAGTATGCCATATTCTTGCAAACATGAACTTTAAGACTATACTTTCAGGGATCGTTTCTATAGTTTGTAACTGGTGGAATGTGCTTGAAAGTGTCTAAACTCAGTAACCACAAGGAAGAACTTCAGGGTTTTCTTCTGAGCATGAGATGAGTTCCTGTAACTTCTGTATGAAGTCGCTGGTTACTTTTGATGAATGTACTTGGTTCCTTAAATGGGACTTAGGATGGAGAAAACCCAATCTGAGTGGTGCTGTTTATAATTCGTCATACTAACAGGGTTGTCTTGCAAAGAAATACATCATGTTCTGTCTGAACTTTTGGGAGTGATTCGTTGTTTAATAAAATATCAAAGCTGAACGACAATGTGGGTTTTACCTGGAACTATCTACAAGCAGCAGATATCCTACATGTATCTCTAGTGGGGTGTTTACATGCATTAATATATTTACAGCTCTCTTTAACCAGCTCAATATCCTCTTGGCAATAGCTCCCAACACTTTGAAATGCCTTTGCATGGAACAATTGTGGGATAAAATGCTGGCACTGGAGAATAACTCTGAAGATCAAAATAATGTATCTGGGTGTTTCTGTGCAATTTAGAAGTATACACGACAATTGTTCTTTATGTGCTACCCATAGCCTGTTGCCTTCCTCTCAATCTTTCAGAGATTAAAGCATCAAAATACATGCATGAGTCTGATTCCTGTGCAGACTAGCACAGTAGAAAACACAAATTCTATCTTCCAACTCCACATAAACTCCTTGTCACATTTTCTTGAGGTCGAAAAGTCAATATGTCACAAATCATTTCCAAAAAGGGCTTTTTAGTGCATGGTTTACATTGTCAATGCAATGTTAAGGAGAACATTTTAAAGTATGCCATATTCTTGCAAACATGAACTTTAAGACTATACTTTCAGGGATCATTTCTATAGTTTGTAACTGGTGGAATGTGCTTGAAAGTGTCTAAACTCAGTAACCACAAGGAAGAACTTCAGGGTTTTCTTCTGAGCATGAGATGAGTTCCTTTAACTTCTGTATGAAGTCGCTGGTTACTTTTGATGAATGTACTTGGCTCCTTAAATGGGACTTAGGATGGAGAAAACCCAATCTGAGTGGTGCTGTTTATAATTCGTCATACTAACAGGGTTGTCTTCCAAAGAAATACATCATGTTCTGTCAGACCTTTTGGGAGAGATTCATTGTTTAATAAAATATCAAAGCTGAACGACAATGTGGGTTTTAGCTGGAACTATCTACAAGCAGCAGATATCTTACATCTATCTCTAGTGGGGTGTTTACATGCATTAATACATTTCCAGCTCTTTTTAACCAGCTTGTCAATATCCTCTTGGCGATAGCTCCCAACACTTTGGAATGCCTTTGCATGGAACAATTGTGGGATAAAATGCTGGCACTGGAGAATAACTCTGAAGATCAAAATAATGTATCTGGGTGTTTCTGTGCAATTTAGAAGTATACACGACAATTGTTCTTTATGTGCTACCCATAGCCTGTTGCCTTCCTCTCAATCTTTCAGAGATTAAAGCATCAAAATACATGCATGAGTCTAATTCCTGTGCAGACTAGCACCGTAGAAAACACAAATTCTATCTTCCAACTCCACATAAACTCCTTGTCACATTTTCTTGAGGTCGAAAAGTCAATATGTCACAAATCATTTCCAAAGAGGGCTTTTCAGTGCATGGTTTACATTGTCAATGCAATGTTAAGGAGAACATTTTAAAGTATGCCATATTCTTGCAGTCATGAACTTTAAGACTATACTTTCAGGGATCATTTCTATAGTTTGTAACTGGTGGAATGTGCTTGAAAGTGTCTAAACTCAGTAACCACAAGGAAGAACTTCAGGGTTTTCTTCTGAGCATGAGATGAGTTCCTGTAACTTCTGTATGAAGTTGCTGGTTACTTTTGATGAATGTACTTGGTTCCTTAAATGGGACTTAGGATGGAGAAAACCCAATCTGAGTGGTGCTGTTTATAATTTGTCATACTAACAGGGTTGTCTTCCAAAGAAATACATCATGTTCTGTCTGACCTTGTGGGAAAGATTCATTATTTAATAAAATATTAAAGCTGAACGACAATGTGGGTTTTATCTGGAACTATCTACAAGCAGCAGATATCCTACATGTATCTCTAGTGGGGTGTTTACATGCATTAATATATTTACAGCTCTCTTTAACCAGCTTGTCAATATCCTCTTGGCAATAGCTCCCAACACTTTGAAATGCCTTTGCATGGAACAATTGTGGGATAAAATGCTGGCACTGGAGAATAATTCTGAAGATCAAAATAATGTATCTGGGTGTTTCTGTGCAATTTGGAAGTATACACAACAATTGTTCTTTATGTGCTACCAATGGCCTGTTGCCTTCCTCTCAATCTTTCAGAGATTAAATCATCAAAATACATGCATGAGTCTGATTCCTTGGCTTCACATGTGAGCATGTACAGACTAGCACCGTAGAAAACACAAATTCTATCTTCCAACTCCACATAAACTCCTTGTCACATTTTCTTGAGGTCGAAAAGTCAATATGTCACAAATCATTTCCAAAGAGGGCTTTTCAGTGCATGGTTTACATTGTCAATGCAATGTTAAGGAGAACATTTTAAAGTATGCCATATTCTTGCAAACATGAACTTTAAGACTATACTTTCAGGGATCGTTTCTATAGTTTGTAACTGGTGGAATGTGCTTGAAAGTGTCTAAACTCAGTAACCACAAGGAAGAACTTCAGGGTTTTCTTCTGAGCATGAGATGAGTTCCTGTAACTTCTGTATGAAGTCGCTGGTTACTTTTGATGAATGTACTTGGTTCCTTAAATGGGACTTAGGATGGAGAAAACCCAATCTGAGTGGTGCTGTTTATAATTCGTCATACTAACAGGGTTGTCTTGCAAAGAAATACATCATGTTCTGTCTGACCTTTTGGGAGTGATTCGTTGTTTAATAAAATATCAAAGCTGAACGACAATGTGGGTTTTACCTGGAACTATCTACAAGCAGCAGATATCCTACATGTATCTCTAGTGGGGTGTTTACATGCATTAATATATTTACAGCTCTCTTTAACCAGCTCAATATCCTCTTGGCAATAGCTCCCAACACTTTGAAATGCCTTTGCATGGAACAATTGTGGGATAAAATGCTGGCACTGGAGAATAACTCTGAAGATCAAAATAATGTATCTGGGTGTTTCTGTGCAATTTAGAAGTATACACGACAATTGTTCTTTATGTGCTACCCATAGCCTGTTGCCTTCCTCTCAATCTTTCAGAGATTAAAGCATCAAAATACATGCATGAGTCTGATTCCTGTGCAGACTAGCACAGTAGAAAACACAAATTCTATCTTCCAACTCCACATAAACTCCTTGTCACATTTTCTTGAGGTCGAAAAGTCAATATGTCACAAATCATTTCCAAAAAGGGCTTTTTAGTGCATGGTTTACATTGTCAATGCAATGTTAAGGAGAACATTTTAAAGTATGCCATATTCTTGCAAACATGAACTTTAAGACTATACTTTCAGGGATCATTTCTATAGTTTGTAACTGGTGGAATGTGCTTGAAAGTGTCTAAACTCAGTAACCACAAGGAAGAACTTCAGGGTTTTCTTCTGAGCATGAGATGAGTTCCTTTAACTTCTGTATGAAGTCGCTGGTTACTTTTGATGAATGTACTTGGTTCCTTAAATGGGACTTAGGATGGAGAAAACCCAATCTGAGTGGTGCTGTTTATAATTCGTCATACTAACAGGGTTGTCTTCCAAAGAAATACATCATGTTCTGTCAGACCTTTTGGGAGAGATTCATTGTTTAATAAAATATCAAAGCTGAACGACAATGTGGGTTTTAGCTGGAACTATCTACAAGCAGCAGATATCTTACATCTATCTCTAGTGGGGTGTTTACATGCATTAATACATTTCCAGCTCTCTTTAACCAGCTTGTCAATATCCTCTTGGCGATAGCTCCCAACACTTTGGAATGCCTTTGCATGGAACAATTGTGGGATAAAATGCTGGCACTGGAGAATAACTCTGAAGATCAAAATAATGTATCTGGGTGTTTCTGTGCAATTTAGAAGTATACACGACAATTGTTCTTTATGTGCTACCCATAGCCTGTTGCCTTCCTCTCAATCTTTCAGAGATTAAAGCATCAAAATACATGCATGAGTCTAATTCCTGTGCAGACTAGCACCGTAGAAAACACAAATTCTATCTTCCAACTCCACATAAACTCCTTGTCACATTTTCTTGAGGTCGAAAAGTCAATATGTCACAAATCATTTCCAAAGAGGGCTTTTCAGTGCATGGTTTACATTGTCAATGCAATGTTAAGGAGAACATTTTAAAGTATGCCATATTCTTGCAAACATGAACTTTAAGACTATACTTTCAGGGATCATTTCTATAGTTTGTAACTGGTGGAATGTGCTTGAAAGTGTCTAAACTCAGTAACCACAAGGAAGAACTTCAGGGTTTTCTTCTGAGCATGAGATGAGTTTCTGTAACTTCTGTATGAAGTCGCTGGTTACTTTTGATGAATGTATTTGGTTCCTTAAATGGGACTTAAGATGGAGAAAACCCAATCTGAGTGGTGCTGTTTATAATTCGTCATACTAACAGGGTTGTCTTCCAAAGAAATACATCATGTTCTGTCTGACCTTGTGGGAAAGATTCATTGTTTAATAAAATATCAAAGCTGAGCGACAATGTGGGTTTTAGCTGGAACTATCTACAAGCAGCAGATATCCTACATGTATCTCTAGTGGGGTGTTTACATGCATTAATATATTTACAGCTCTCTTTAACCAGCTTGTCAATATCCTCTTGGCAATAGCTCCCAACACTTTGAAATGCCTTTGCATGGAACAATTGTGGGATAAAATGCTGGCACTGGAGAATAATTCTGAAGATCAAAATAATGTATCTGGGTGTTTCTGTGCAATTTAGAAGTATACACGACAATTGTTCTTTATGTGCTACCCATAGCCTGTTGCCTTCCTCTCAATCTTTCAGAGATTAAAGCATCAAAATACATGCATGAGTCTGATTCCTGTGCAGACTAGCACCGTAGAAAGCACAAATTCTATCTTCCAACTCCACATAAACTCCTTGTCACATTTTCTTGAGGTCGAAAAGTCAATATGTCACAAATCATTTCCAAAGAGGGCTTTTCAGTGCATGGTTTACATTGTCAATGCAATGTTAAGGAGAACATTTTAAAGTATGCCATATTCTTGCAAACATGAACTTTATGACTATACTTTCAGGGATCATTTCTATAGTTTGTAACTGGTGGAATGTGCTTGAAAGTGTCTAAACTCAGTAACCACAAGGAAGAACTTCAGGGTTTTCTTCTGAGCATGAGATGACATGAGTTCCTGTAACTTCTGTATGAAGTCGCTGGTTCCTTAAATGGGACTTAGGATGGAGAAAACCCAATCTGAGTGGTGCTGTTTATAATTCGTCATACTAACAGGGTTGTCTTCCAAAGAAATACATCACGTTCTGTCTGACCTTTTGGGAGAGATTCATTGTTTAATAAAATATCAAAGCTGAACGACAATGTGGGTTTTAGCTGGAACTATCTACAAGCAGCAGATATCCTACATGTATCTCTAGTGGGGTGTTTACATGCATTAATACATTTCCAGATCTCTTTAACCAGCTTGTCAATATCCTCTTGGCGATAGCTCCCAACACTTTGGAATGCCTTTGCATGGAACAATTGTGGGATAAAATGCTGGCACTGGAGAATAACTCTGAAGATCAAAATAATGTATCTGGGTGTTTCTGTGCAATTTAGAAGTATACACGACAATTGTTCTTTATGTGCTACCCATAGCCTGTTGCCTTCCTCTCAATCTTTCAGAGATTAAAGCATCAAAATACATGCATGAGTCTGATTCCTGTGCAGACTAGCACCGTAGAAAACACAAATTCTATCTTCCAACTCCACATAAACTCCTTGTCACATTTTCTTGAGGTCAAAAAGTCAATATGTCACAAATCATTTCCAAAGAGGGCTTTTCAGTGCATGGTTTACATTGTCAATGCAATGTTAAGGAGAACATTTTAAAGTATGCCATATTCTTGCAAACATGAACTTTAAGACTATACTTTCAGGGATCATTTCTATAGTTTGTAACTGGTGGAATGTGCTTGAAAGTGTCTAAACTCAGTAACCACAAGGAAGAACGTCAAGGTTTTCTTCTGAGCATGAGATGAGTTCCTGTAACTTCTGTATGAAGTCGCTGGTTACTTTTGATGAATGTATTTGGTTCCTTAAATGGGACTTAGGATGGAGAAAACCCAATCTGGGTGGTGCTGTTTATAATTTGTCATACTAACAGGGTTGTCTTCCAAAGAAATACATCATGTTCTGTCTGACCTTTTGGGAGAGATTCATTGTTTAATAAAATATCAAAGCTGAACGACAATTTGGGTTTTAGCTGGAACTATCTACAAGCAGCAGATATCCTACATGTATCTCTAGTGGGGTGTTTACATGCATTAATACATTTCCAGCTCTCTTTAACCAGCTTGTCAATATCCTCTTGGCGATAGCTCCCAACACTTTGGAATGCCTTTGCATGGAACAATTGTGGGATAAAATGCTGGCACTGGAGAATAACTCTGAAGATCAAAATAATGTATCTGGGTGTTTCTGTGCAATTTAGAATTATACACGACAATTGTTCTTTATGTGCTACCCATAGCCTGTTGCCTTCCTCTCAATCTTTCAGAGATTAAAGCATCAAAATACATGCATGAGTCTGATTCCTGTGCAGACTAGCACCGTAGAAAACACAAATTCTATCTTCCAACTCCCCATAAACTCCTTGTCACATTTTCTTGAGGTCGAAAAGTCAATATGTCACAAATCATTTCCAAAGAGGGCTTTTCAGTGCATGGTTTACATTGTCAATGCAATGTTAAGGAGAACATTTTAAAGTATGCCATATTCTTGCAAACATGAACTTTAAGACTATACTTTCAGGGATCATTTCTATAGCTTGTAACTGGTGGAATGTGCTTGAAAGTGTCTAAACTCAGTAACCACAAGGAAGAACTTCAGGGTTTTCTTCTGAGCATGAGATGAGTTCCTGTAACTTCTGTATGAAGTCGCTGGTTACTTTTGATGAATGTACTTGGTTCCTTAAATGGGACTTAGGATGGAGAAAACCCAATCTGAGTGGTGCTGTTTATAATTCGTCATACTAACAGGGTTGTCTTCCAAAGAAATACATATGTGTTCTGTCTGACCTTGTGGGAAAGATTCATTGTTTAATAAAATATTAAAGCTGATCGACAATGTGGGTTTTATCTGGAACTATCTACAAGCAGCAGATATCCTACATGTATCTCTAGTGTAGTGTTTACATGCATTAATATATTTACAGCTCTCCTTAACCAGCTTGTCAATATCCTCTTGGCAATAGCTCCCAACACTTTGAAATGCCTTTGCATGGAACAATTGTGGGATAAAATGCTGGCACTGGAGAATAATTCTGAAGATCAAAATAATGTATCTGGGTGTTTCTGTGCAATTTAGAAGTATACACAACAATTGTTCTTTATGTGCTACCAATGGCCTGTTGCCTTCCTCTCAATCTTTCAGAGATTAAATCATCAAAATACATGCATGAGTCTGATTCCTTGGCTTCACATGTGAGCATGTACAGACTAGCACCGTAGAAAACACAAATTCTATCTTCCAACTCCACATAAACTCCTTGTCACATTTTCTTGAGGTCGAAAAGTCAATATGTCACAAATCATTTCCAAAGAGGGCTTTTCAGTGCATGGTTTACATTGTCAATGCAATGTTAAGGAGAACATTTTAAAGTATGCCATATTCTTGCAAACATGAACTTTAAGACTATACTTTCAGGGATCGTTTCTATAGTTTGTAAGTGGTGGAATGTGCTTGAAAGTGTCTAAACTCAGTAACCACAAGGAAGAACTTCAGGGTTTTCTTCTGAGCATGAGATGAGTTCCTGTAACTTCTGTATGTAGTCGCTGGTTACTTTTGATGAATGTACTTGGTTCCTTAAATGGGACTTAGGATGGAGAAAACCCAATCTGAGTGGTGCTGTTTATAATTCGTCATACTAACAGGGTTGTCTTGCAAAGAAATACATCATGTTCTGTCTGACATTTTGGGAGTGATTCGTTGTTTAATAAAATATCAAAGCTGAACGACAATGTGGGTTTTAGCTGGAACTATCTACAAGCAGCAGATATCCTACATGTATCTCTAGTGGGGTGTTTACATGCATTAATATATTTACAGCTCTCTTTAACCAGCTCAATATCCTCTTGGCAATAGCTCCCAACACTTTGAAATGCCTTTGCATGGAACAATTGTGGGATAAAATGCTGGCACTGGAGAATAACTCTGAAGATCAAAATAATGTATCTGGGTGTTTCTGTGCAATTTAGAAGTATACACGACAATTGTTCTTTATGTGCTACCCATAGCCTGTTGCCTTCCTCTCAATCTTTCAGAGATTAAAGCATCAAAATACATGCATGAGTCTGATTCCTTGGCTTCACATGTGAACATGTACAGACTACCACCGTAGAAAACACAAATTCTATCTTCCAACTCCACATAAACTCCTTGTCACATTTTCTTGAGGTCGCAAAAGTCAATATGTCACAAATCATTTCCAAAGAGGGCTTTTCAGTGCATGGTTTACATTGTCAATGCAATGTTAAGGAGAACATTTTAAAGTATGCCATATTCTTGCAAACATGAACTTTAAGACTATACTTTCAGGGATCATTTCTATAGTTTGTAACTGGTGGAATGTGCTTGAAAGTGTCTAAACTCAGTAACCACAAGGAAGAACTTCAGGGTTTTCTTCTGAGCATGAGATGAGTTCCTGTAACTTCTGTATGAAGTCGCTGGTTACTTTTGATGAATGTACTTGGTTCCTTAAATGGGATTTAGGATGGAGAAAACCCAATCTGAGTGGTGCTGTTTATAATTCGTCATACTAACAGGGTTGTCTTCCAAAGAAATACATCATGTTCTGTCTGACCTTGTGTGAGAGATTCATTGTTTAATAAAATATCAAAGCTGAACGACAATGTGGGTTTTAGCTGGAACTATCTACAAGCAGCAGATATCCTACATGTATCTCTAGTGGGGTGTTTACATGCATTAATATATTTCCAGCTCTCTTTAACCAGCTTGTCAATATCCTCTTGGCAATAGCTCCCAACACTTTGGAATGCCTTTGCATGGAACAATTGTGGGATAAAATGCTGGCACTGGAGAATAATTCTGAAGATCAAAATAATGTATCTGGGTGTTTCTGTGCAATTTAGAAGTATACACGACAATTGTTCTTTATGTGCTACCCATAACCTGTTGCCTTCCTCTCAATCTTTCAGAGATTAAAGCATCAATATACATGCATGAGTCTGATTCCTTGGCTTCACATGTGAACATGTACAGACTAGCACCGTAGAAAACACAAATTCTATCTTCCAACTCCACATAAACTCCTTGTCACATTTTCTTGAGGTCGAAAAGTCAATATGTCACAAATCATTTCCAAAGAGGGCTTTTCAGTGCATAGTTTACATTGTCAATGCAATGTTAAGGAGAACATTTTAAAGTATGCCATATTCTTGCAAACATGAACTTTACGACTATACTTTCAGGGATCATTTCTATAGTTTGTAACTGGTGGAATGTGCTTGAAAGTGTCTAAACTCAGTAACCACAAGGAAGAACTTCAGGGTTTTCTTCGGAGCATGAGATGAGTTCCTGTAACTTCTGTATGAAGTCGCTGGGTACTTTTGATGAATGTACTTGGTTCCTTAAATGGGATTTAGGATGGAGAAAACCCAATCTGAGTGGTGCTGTTTATTATTCGTCATACTAACAGGGTTGTCTTCCAAAGAAATACATCATGTTCTGTCTGACCTTTTGGGAGAGATTCATTGTTTAATAAAATATCAAAGCTGAACGACAATGTGGGTTTTAGCTGGAACTATCTACAAGCGGCAGATATCCTACATGTATCTCTAGTGGGGTGTTTACATGCATTAATATATTTCCAGCTCTCTTTAACCAGCTTGTCAATATCCTCTTGGCGATAGCTCCCAACACTTTGGAATGCCTTTGCATGGAACAATTGTGGGATAAAATGCTGGCACTGGAGAATAACTCTGAAGATCAAAATAATGTATCTGGGTGTTTCTGTGCAATTTAAAAGTATACACGACAATTGTTCTTTATGTGCTACCCATAGCCTGTTGCCTTCCTCTCAATCTTTCAGAGATTAAAGCATCAAAATACATGCATGAGTCTGATTCCTGTGCAGACTAGCACCGTAGAAAACACAAATTCTATCTTCCAACTCCACATAAACTCCTTGTTACATTTTCTTGAGGTCGCAAAAGTCAATATGTCACAAATCATTTCCAAAGAGGGCTTTTCAGTGCATAGTTTACATTGTCAATGCAATGTTAAGGAGAACATTTTAAAGTATGCCATATTCTTGCAAACATGAACTTTACGACTATACTTTCAGGGATCATTTCTATAGTTTGTAACTGGTGGAATGTGCTTGAAAGTGTCTAAACTCAGTAACCACAAGGAAGAACTTCAGGGTTTTCTTCGGAGCATGAGATGAGTTCCTGTAACTTCTGTATGAAGTCGCTGGGTACTTTTGATGAATGTACTTGGTTCCTTAAATGGGACTTAGGATGGAGAAAACCCAATCTGAGTGGTGCTGTTTATTATTCGTCATACTAACAGGGTTGTCTTCCAAAGAAATACATCATGTTCTGTCTGACCTTGTGGGAAAGATTCATTGTTTAATAAAATATCAAAGCTGAACGACAATGTGGGTTTTAGCTGGAACTATCTACAAGCAGCAGATATCCTACATGTATCTCTAGTGGGGTGTTTACATGCATTAATATATTTCCAGCTCTCTTTAACCAGCTCAATATCCTCTTGGCAATAGCTCCCAACACTTTGGAATGCCTTTGCATGGAACAATTGTGGGATAAAATGCTGGCACTGGAGAATAACTCTGAAGATCAAAATAATGTATCTGGGTGGTTCTGTGCAATTTAGAAGTATACACGACAATTGTTCTTTATGTGCTACTCATAGCCTGTTGCCTTCCTCTCAATCTTTCAGAGATTAAAGCATCAAAATACATGCATGAGTCTGATTCCTGTGCAGACTAGCACCGTAGAAAACACAAATTCTATCTTCCAACTCCACATAAACTCCTTGTCACATTTTCTTGAGGTCGAAAAGTCAATATGTCACAAATCATTTCCAAAGAGGGCTTTTCAGTGCATGGTTTACATTGTCAATGCAATGTTAAGGAGAACATTTTAAAGTATGCCATATTCTTGCAAACATGAACTTTAAGACTATACTTTCAGGGATCATTTCTATAGTTTGTAACTGGTGGAATGTGCTTGAAAGTGTCTAAACTCAGTAACCACAAGGAAGAACTTCAGGGTTTTCTTCTGAGCATGAGATGAGTTCCTGTAACTTCTGTATGAAGTCGCTGGTTACTTTTGATGAATGTATTTGGTTCCTTCAATGGGATTTAGGATGGAGAAAACCCAATCTGAGTGGTGCTGTTTATAATTCGTCATACTAACAGGGTTGTCTTCCAAAGAAATACATCATGTTCTGTCTGACCTTGTGGGAGAGATTCATTGTTTAATAAAATATCAAAGCTGAACGACAATGTGGGTTTTAGCTGGAAGTATCTACAAGCAGCAGATATTCTACATGTATCTCTAGTGGGGTGTTTACATGCATTAATATATTTCCAGCTCTCTTTAACCAGCTTGACAATATCCTCTTGGCAATAGCTCCCAACACTTTGGAATGCCTTTGCATGGAACAATTGTGGGATAAAATGCTGGCACTGGAGAATAATTCTGAAGATCAAAATAATGTATCTGGGTGTTTCTGTGCAATTTAGAAGTATACACGACAATTGTTCTTTATGTGCTACCCATAGCCTGTTGTCTTCCTCTCAATCTTTCAGAGATTAAAGCATCAAAATACATGCATGAGTCTGATTCCTGTGCAGACTAGCACCGTAGAAAACACAAATTCTATCTTCCAACTCCACATAAACTCCTTGTCACATTTTCTTGAGGTCGAAAAGTCAATATGTCACAAATCATTTCCAAAGAGGGCTTTTCAGTGCATGGTTTACATTGTCAATGCAATGTTAAGGAGAACATTTTAAAGTATGCCATATTCTTGCAAACATGAACTTTACGACTATACTTTCAGGGATCATTTCTATAGTTTGTAACTGGTGGAATGTGCTTGAAAGTGTCTAAACTCAGTAACCACAAGGAAGAACTTCAGGGTTTTCTTCGGAGCATGAGATGAGTTCCTGTAACTTCTGTAAGAAGTCGCTGGGTACTTTTGATGAATGTACTTGGTTCCTTAAATGGGACTTAGGATGGAGAAAACCCAATCTGAGTGGTGCTGTTTTTAATTCGTCATACTAACAGGGTTGTCTTCCAAAGAAATACATCATGTTCTGTCTGACCTTTTGGGAGAGATTCATTGTTTAATAAAATATCAAAGCTGAACGACAATGTGGGTTTTAGCTGGAACTATCTACAAGCGGCAGATATCCTACATGTATCTCTAGTGGGGTGTTTACATGCATTAATATATTTCCAGCTCTCTTTAACCAGCTTGTCAATATCCTCTTGGCGATAGCTCCCAACACTTTGGAATGCCTTTGCATGGAACAATTGTGGGATAAAATGCTGGCACTGGAGAATAACTCTGAAGATCAAAATAATGTATCTGGGTGTTTCTGTGCAATTTAGAAGTATACACGACAATTGTTCTTTATGTGCTACCCATAGCCTGTTGCCTTCCTCTCAATCTTTCAGAGATTAAAGCATCAAAATACATGCATGAGTCTGATTCCTGTGCAGACTAGCACCGTAGAAAACACAAATTCTATCTTCCAACTCCACATAAACTCCTTGTCACATTTTCTTGAGGTCGAAAAGTCAATATGTCACAAATCATTTCCAAAGAGGGCTTTTCAGTGCATGGTTTACATTGTCAATGCAATGTTAAGGAGAACATTTTAAAGTATGCCATATTCTTGCAAACATGAACTTTAAGACTATACTTTCAGGGATCATTTCTATAGTTTGTAACTGGTGGAATGTGCTTGAAAGTGTCTAAACTCAGTAACCACAAGGAAGAACTTCAGGGTTTTCTTCTGAGCATGAGATGAGTTCCTGTAACTTCTGTATGAAGTCGCTGGTTACTTTTGATGAATGTACTTGGTTCCTTAAATGGGACTTAGGATGGAGAAAACCCATTCTGAGTGGTGCTGTTTATAATTCGTCATACTAACAGGGTTGTCTTCCAAAGAAATACATCATGTTCTGTCTGACCTTGTGGGAAAGATTCATTGTTTAATAAAATATCAAAGCTGAACGACAATGTGGGTTTTAGCTGGAACTATCTACAAGCAGCAGATATCCTACATGTATCTCTAGTGGGGTGTTTACATGCATTAATATATTTCCAGCTCTCTTTAACCAGCTCAATATCCTCTTGGCAATAGCTCCCAAAACTTTGGAATGCCTTTGCATGAACAATTGTGGGATAAAATGCTGGCACTGGAGAATAACTCTGAAGATCAAAATAATGTATCTGGGTGGTTCTGTGCAATTTAGAAGTATACACGACAATTGTTCTTTATGTGCTACCCATAGCCTGTTGCCTTCCTCTCAATCTTTCAGAGATTAAAGCATCAAAATACATGCATGAGTCTGATTCCTTGGCTTCACATGTGAACAGTGTAGATTTAGTCGCTGTTACTGAGACATGGTATAATGAGAAAAATGACTGGGACATAGCAATACCAGGGTACTCTTTATATAGAAAAGACAGGGAAGGCAAGAAAGGGGGAGGGGTGGCCCTGTATGTAAAGGATAGCATAAAATCTAGCCTAATATAGGTTAGTGAGGCGAACATAGAGTCCGTTTGGGTTACGTTAGAATTTGGTAATCAGACAGTAACTCGTGTAGGTGTGATTTATAGGCCCCCAGGACAAATTGAAGAGTTAGATAATCTACTAGTTGAAGAAATAGCTAAAATGACAATGAAGGGGGAAGTTATCATCATGGGTGACTTTAATCTTCCTGATGTGAATTGGAAAACAAAAATAGCTACTTGTGCCAGGAGCACACATATTCTAAACTCCCTACTGGGATTGTCTCTAAAACAAGTCGTTGAGGAGCCAACTCGTAAAGAGGCCATACTAGATTTAGTGTTAACAAATGGAGATTTGGTATCAGATATTACTGTAGGTGAAAGTTTAGGATCCAGTGATCATCAGTCAGTGTGGTTTAATATAAGAACAGTGACTGAGTCACACCACACAAAAACAAAAGTTTTAGACTTTAGAAAAACAGACTTTTCTAAAATTAGAATATGTGTAAAGGAGTCATTATCAGACTGGAGCAATTTAAATGGAGTCCAAAAGAAATGGGATTATTTAAAAGTTGCACTACTGAAGGCAACAGAAAATTGCATTCGGCTTGTCAGTAAAAGCAAAAAATTCAAGAAACCACTGTGGTACTCCACAGATGTGGCCAAAATAGTAAAAAACAAAAAGTTAGCATTTAGTAATTATAAAAAAAACCAGAGTGAGGAAGACAGAATGACCTATAAGATTAGGCAGAAAGAGGCTAAACAAGTTATAAGAGCTTCCAAATCACACACAGAAGAGAAAATAGCACAGTCAGTAAAAAAGGGGGACAAAACTTTTTTTAGATACATAAATGAGAAAAGAAAAGTAAAACAAGGATTAGTCAGATTAAAAACAAAAGAAGGAAGGTATGTAGATGAGGATAAAGGTCTAGCTGACTGCCTCAATGAATATTTTTGTTCGGTATTTACAGATTAAAATGAAGGAAAGGGACCTCAGTTAAGAAAAAAGGATAAATGAGTCATTTATTACACGTGAGTTTACAGAGGAAGAGGTTCTATTTCAACTGTCAAAAGTAAAGACAAATAAGTCAATGGGACCTGATGGAATACACCCAAAGCTATTAAAAGAGCTTAGTGGTGTACTAGCAAAACCATTAACATATTTATTTAACCAATCATTGATAACAGGAGTAGTCCCAGAAGATTGGAAGTTAGCGAATGTTGTGCCCATTCACAAGAAAGGTAATAGGGAGGAGTCGGGCAACTATAGGCCAGTAAGCCTTACTTCAGTAGTGGGGAAAGTGATGGAAACCATGTTAAAGGATAGGATTGTTGAACATCTAAAAACACATGGATTTCAAGATCAGAGACAACATGGGTTTACTTCAGAAAGAGATCATGCCAAACTAATCTTATTGATTTTTTTGATTGGGTAACTAAAATTATAGATCAGGGTGGTGCAGTAGACATTGCTTACCTAGATTTCAGTAAGGCTTTTGACACTGTTGCACATAGAAGGCTTATCAATAAACTACAATCTTTGAGTTTGGATTCCAATATTGTTGAATTGGTAAGGCAGTGGCTGAGTGACAGGCAACAGAGGGTTGTAGTCAATGGAGTATAGTCAAAGCTTGGGCTTGTCACCAGTGGGGTACCTCAGGGATCTGTACTTGGACCCATTCTCTTTAATATTTTTATTAGTGATATTGCAGAAGGTCTTGATGGTAAGGTGTGTCTTTTTGCGGATGATACTAAGATATGTAACAGGGTTGATGTTCCAGGAGGGATAAGCCAAATGGAAAATGATTTAGGTAAACTAGAAAAATGGTCAGAGTTGTGGCAACTGACATTTAATGTGGATAAGTGCAAGATAATGCATCTTGGACGTAAAAACCCAAGGGCAGAGTACAGAATATTTGATAGAGTCCTAACCTCAACATCTGAGGAAAGGGATTTAGGGGTGATTATTTCTGATGACTTAAAGGTAGGCAGACAATGTAATAGAGCAGCAGGAAATGCTGGCAGAATGTTTGGTTGTATAGGGAGAGGTATTAGCAGTAGAAAGAGGGAAGTGCTCATGCCATTGTACAGAACACTGGTGAGACCTCACTTGGAGTACTGTACACAGTACTGGAGACCCTATATTCAAAAGGATATTGATACCTTGGAGAGAGTTCAAAGAAGGGCTACTAAACTGGTTCATGGATTGCAGGATAAAACTTACCAGGAAAGGTTAAAGGATCTTAACATGTATAGCTTGAAGGAAAGACGAGACAGGGGGGATATGATAGAAACATTTAAATACATAAAGGGAATCAACACAGTAAAGGAGGAGACTATATTTAAAAGAAGAAAAACTACCACAACAAGAGGACATAGTCTTAAATTAAAGGGACAAAGGTTTAAAAATAATATCAGGAAGTATTACTTTACGGAGAGGGTAGTGGATGCATGGAATAGCCTTCCAGCTGAAGTGGTAGAGGTTAACACAGTAAAGGAGTTTAAGCATGCGTGGGATAGGCATAAGGCTATCCTAACTATAAGATAAGCCTAGGGATTAATGAAAGTATTTAGAAAACTGGGCAGAGTAGATGGGCCGAATGGTTCTTATATACCGTCACATTCTATGTTTCTATGTTTCTATGTTTCTATGACTAGCACCGTAGAAAACACAAATTCTATCTTCCAACTCCACATAAACTCCTTGTCACATTTTCTTGAGGTCGAAAAGTCAATATGTCACAAATCATTTCCAAAGAGGGCTTTTCAGTGCATGGTTTACATTGTCAATGCAATGTTAAGGAGAACATTTTAAAGTATGCCATATTCCTGAAAACATGAACTTTAAGACTATACTTTCAGGGATCATTTCTATAGTTTGTAACTGGTGGAACGTGCTTGAAAGTGTCTAAACTCAATAACCACAAGGAAGAACTTCAGGGTTTTCTTCTGAGCATGAGATGAGTTCCTGTAACTTCTGTATGAAGTCGCTGGTTACTTTTGATGAATGTACTTGGTTCCTTAAATGGGACTTAGGATGGAGAAAACCCAATCTGAGTGGTGCTGTTTATAATTCGTCATACTAACAGGGTTGTCTTCCAAAGAAATACATCATGTTCTGTCTGACCTTGTGGGAGAGATTCATTGTTTAATAAAATATCAAAGCTGAACGACAATGTGGCTTTTAGCTGGAACTATCTACAAGCAGCAGATATCCTACATGTATCTCTAGTGGGGTGTTTACATGCATTAATATATTTCCAGCTCTCTTTAACCAGCTTGTCAATATCCTCTTGGCAATAGCTCCCAACATTTTGGAATGCTTTTGCATGGAACAATTGTGGGATAAAATGCTGGCACTGGAGAATAATTCTGAAGATCAAAATAATGTATCTGGGTGTTTCTGTGCAATTTAGAAGTATACACGACAATTGTTCTTTATGTGCTACCCATAGCCTGTTGCCTTCCTCTCAATCTTTCAGAGATTAAAGCATCAAAATACATGCATGAGTCTGATTCCTGTGCAGACTAGCACCGTAGAAAACACAAATTCTATCTTCCAACTCCACATAAACTCCTTGTCACATTTTCTTGAGGTCGAAAAGTCAATATGTCACAAATCATTTCCAAAGAGGGCTTTTCAGTGCATGGTTTACATTGTCAATGCAATGTTAAGGAGAACATTTTAAAGTATGCCATATTCTTGCAAACATGAACTTTAAGATTATACTTTCAGGGATTGTTTCTATAGTTTGTAACTGGTGGAATGTGCTTGAAAGTGTCTAAACTCAGTAACCACAAGGAAGAACTTCAGGGTTTTCTTCTGAGCATGAGATGAGTTCCTGTAACTTCTGTATGAAGTCGCTGGTTACTTTTGATGAATGTACTTGGTTCCTTAAATGGGATTTAGGATGGAGGAAACCCAATCTGAGTGGTGCTGTTTATAATTCGTCATACTAACAGGGTTGACTTCCAAAGAAATACATCATGTTCTGTCTGACCTTGTGTGAGAGATTCATTGTTTAATAAAATATCAAAGCTGAACGACAATGTGGGTTTTAGCTGGAACTATCTACAAGCAGCAGATATCCTACATGTATCTCTAGTGGGGTGTTTACATGCATTAATATATTTCCAGCTCTCTTTAACCAGCTCAATATCCTCTTGGCAATAGCTCCCAACACTTTGGAATGCCTTTGCATGAACAATTGTGGGATAAAATGCTGGCACTGGAGAATAACTCTGAAGATCAAAATAATGTATCTGGGTGTTTCTGTGCAATTTAGAAGTATACACGACAATTGTTCTTTATGTGCTACCCATAGCCTGTTGCCTTCCTCTCAATCTTTCAGAGATTAAAGCATCAAAATACATGCATGAGTCTGATTCCTTGGCTTCACATGTGAACAGTGTAGATTTAGTCGCTGTTACTGAGACATGGTATAATGAGAAAAATGACTGGGACATAGCAATACCAGGGTACTCTTTATATAGAAAAGACAGGGAAGGCAAGAAAGGGGGAGGGGTGGCCCTGTATGTAAAGGATAGCATAAAATCTAGCCTAATATAGGTTAGTGAGGCGAACATAGAGTCCGTTTGGGTTACGTTAGAATTTGGTAATCACACAGTAACTCGTGTAGGTGTGATTTATAGGCCCCCAGGACAAATTGAAGAGTTAGATAATCTACTAGTTGAAGAAATAGCTAAAATGACAATGAAGGGGGAAGTTATCATCATGGGTGACTTTAATCTTCCTGATGTGAATTGGAAAACAAAAATAGCTACTTGTGCCAGGAGCACACATATTCTAAACTCCCTACTGGGATTGTCTCTAAAACAAGTCGTTGAGGAGCCAACTCGTAAAGAGGCCATACTAGATTTAGTGTTAACAAATGGAGATTTGGTATCAGATATTACTGTAGGTGAAAGTTTAGGATCCAGTGATCATCAGTCAGTGTGGTTTAATATAAGAACAGTGACTGAGTCACACCACACAAAAACAAAAGTTTTAGACTTTAGAAAAACAGACTTTTCTAAAATTAGAATATGTGTAAAGGAGTCATTATCAGACTGGAGCAATTTAAATGGAGTCCAAAAGAAATGGGATTATTTAAAAGTTGCACTACTGAAGGCAACAGAAAATTGCATTCGGCTTGTCAGTAAAAGCAAAAAATTCAAGAAACCACTGTGGTACTCCACAGATGTGGCCAAAATAGTAAAAAACAAAAAGTTAGCATTTAGTAATTATAAAAAAAACCAGAGTGAGGAAGACAGAATGACCTATAAGATTAGGCAGAAAGAGGCTAAACAAGTTATAAGAGCTTCCAAATCACACACAGAAGAGAAAATAGCACAGTCAGTAAAAAAGGGGGACAAAACTTTTTTTAGATACATAAATGAGAAAAGAAAAGTAAAACAAGGATTAGTCAGATTAAAAACAAAAGAAGGAAGGTATGTAGATGAGGATAAAGGTCTAGCTGACTGCCTCAATGAATATTTTTGTTCGGTATTTACAGATTAAAATGAAGGAAAGGGACCTCAGTTAAGAAAAAAGGATAAATGAGTCATTTATTACACGTGAGTTTACAGAGGAAGAGGTTCTATTTCAACTGTCAAAAGTAAAGACAAATAAGTCAATGGGACCTGATGGAATACACCCAAAGCTATTAAAAGAGCTTAGTGGTGTACTAGCAAAACCATTAACATATTTATTTAACCAATCATTGATAACAGGAGTAGTCCCAGAAGATTGGAAGTTAGCGAATGTTGTGCCCATTCACAAGAAAGGTAATAGGGAGGAGTCGGGCAACTATAGGCCAGTAAGCCTTACTTCAGTAGTGGGGAAAGTGATGGAAACCATGTTAAAGGATAGGATTGTTGAACATCTAAAAACACATGGATTTCAAGATCAGAGACAACATGGGTTTACTTCAGAAAGAGATCATGCCAAACTAATCTTATTGATTTTTTTGATTGGGTAACTAAAATTATAGATCAGGGTGGTGCAGTAGACATTGCTTACCTAGATTTCAGTAAGGCTTTTGACACTGTTGCACATAGAAGGCTTATCAATAAACTACAATCTTTGAGTTTGGATTCCAATATTGTTGAATTGGTAAGGCAGTGGCTGAGTGACAGGCAACAGAGGGTTGTAGTCAATGGAGTATAGTCAAAGCTTGGGCTTGTCACCAGTGGGGTACCTCAGGGATCTGTACTTGGACCCATTCTCTTTAATATTTTTATTAGTGATATTGCAGAAGGTCTTGATGGTAAGGTGTGTCTTTTTGCGGATGATACTAAGATATGTAACAGGGTTGATGTTCCAGGAGGGATAAGCCAAATGGAAAATGATTTAGGTAAACTAGAAAAATGGTCAGAGTTGTGGCAACTGACATTTAATGTGGATAAGTGCAAGATAATGCATCTTGGACGTAAAAACCCAAGGGCAGAGTACAGAATATTTGATAGAGTCCTAACCTCAACATCTGAGGAAAGGGATTTAGGGGTGATTATTTCTGATGACTTAAAGGTAGGCAGACAATGTAATAGAGCAGCAGGAAATGCTGGCAGAATGTTTGGTTGTATAGGGAGAGGTATTAGCAGTAGAAAGAGGGAAGTGCTCATGCCATTGTACAGAACACTGGTGAGACCTCACTTGGAGTACTGTACACAGTACTGGAGACCCTATATTCAAAAGGATATTGATACCTTGGAGAGAGTTCAAAGAAGGGCTACTAAACTGGTTCATGGATTGCAGGATAAAACTTACCAGGAAAGGTTAAAGGATCTTAACATGTATAGCTTGAAGGAAAGACGAGACAGGGGGGATATGATAGAAACATTTAAATACATAAAGGGAATCAACACAGTAAAGGAGGAGACTATATTTAAAAGAAGAAAAACTACCACAACAAGAGGACATAGTCTTAAATTAAAGGGACAAAGGTTTAAAAATAATATCAGGAAGTATTACTTTACGGAGAGGGTAGTGGATGCATGGAATAGCCTTCCAGCTGAAGTGGTAGAGGTTAACACAGTAAAGGAGTTTAAGCATGCGTGGGATAGGCATAAGGCTATCCTAACTATAAGATAAGCCTAGGGATTAATGAAAGTATTTAGAAAACTGGGCAGAGTAGATGGGCCGAATGGTTCTTATCTACCGTCACATTCTATGTTTCTATGTTTCTATGTTTCTATGACTAGCACCGTAGAAAACACAAATTCTATCTTCCAACTCCACATAAACTCCTTGTCACATTTTCTTGAGGTCGAAAAGTCAATATGTCACAAATCATTTCCAAAGAGGGCTTTTCAGTGCATGGTTTACATTGTCAATGCAATGTTAAGGAGAACATTTTAAAGTATGCCATATTCCTGAAAACATGAACTTTAAGACTATACTTTCAGGGATCATTTCTATAGTTTGTAACTGGTGGAATGTGCTTGAAAGTGTCTAAACTCAATAACCACAAGGAAGAACTTCAGGGTTTTCTTCTGAGCATGAGATGAGTTCCTGTAACTTCTGTATGAAGTCGCTGGTTACTTTTGATGAATGTACTTGGTTCCTTAAATGGGACTTAGGATGGAGAAAACCCAATCTGAGTGGTGCTGTTTATAATTCGTCATACTAACAGGGTTGTCTTCCAAAGAAATACATCATGTTCTGTCTGACTTTGTGGGAGAGATTCATTGTTTAATAAAATATCAAAGCTGAACGACAATGTGGCTTTTAGCTGGGACTATCTACAAGCAGCAGATATCCTACATGTATCTCTAGTGGGGTGTTTACATGCATTAATATATTTCCAGTTCTCTTTAACCAGCTTGTCAATATCCTCTTGGCAATAGCTCCCAACATTTTGGAATGCCTTTGCATGGAACAATTGTGGGATAAAATGCTGGCACTGGAGAATAATTCTGAAGATCAAAATAATGTATCTGGGTGTTTCTGTGCAATTTAGAAGTATACACGACAATTGTTCTTTATGTGCTACCCATAGCCTGTTGCCTTCCTCTCAATCTTTCAGAGATTAAAGCATCAAAATACATGCATGAGTCTGATTCCTGTGCAGACTAGCACCGTAGAAAACACAAATTCTATCTTCCAACTCCACATAAACTCCTTGTCACATTTTCTTGAGGTCGAAAAGTCAATATGTCACAAATCATTTCCAAAGAGGGCTTTTCAGTGCATGGTTTACATTGTCAATGCAATGTTAAGGAGAACATTTTAAAGTATGCCATATTCTTGAAAACATTAACTTTAAGACTATATTTTCAGCGATCATTTCTATAGTTTGTAACTGGTGGAATGTGCTTGAAAGTGTCTAAACTCAGTAACCACAAGGAAGAACTTCAGGGTTTTCTTCTGAGCATGAGATGAGTTCCTATAACTCCTGTATGAAGTCGCTGGTTACTTTTGATGAATGTACTTGGTTCCTTAAATGGGACTTAGGATGGAGAAAACCCAATCTGAGTGGTGCTGTTTATAATTTGTCATACTAACAGGGTTGTCTTCCAAAGAAATTCATCACGTTCTGTCTGACCTTTTGGGAGAGATTCATTGTTTAATAAAATATCAAAGCTGAACGACAATGTGGGTTTTAGCTGGAACCATCTACAAGCAGCAGATATCCTACATGTATCTCTAGTGGGGTGTTTACATGCATTAATACATTTCCAGCTCTCTTTAACCAGCTTGTCAATATCCTCTTGGCGATAGCTCCCAACACTTTGGAATGCCTTTGCATGGAACAATTGTGAGATAAAATGCTGGCACTGGAGAATAACTCTGAAGATCAAAATAATGTATCTGGGTGTTTCTGTGCAATTTAGAAGTATACACGACAATTGTTCTTGATGTGCTACCCATAGCCTGTTGCCTTCCTCTCAATCTTTCAGAGATTAAAGCATCAAAATACATGCATGAGTCTGATTCCTGTGCAGACTAGCACCGTAGAAAACACAAATTCTATCTTCCAACTCCACATAAACTCCTTGTCACATTTTCTTGAGGTCGAAAAGTCAATATGTCACAAATCATTTCCAAAGAGGGCTTTTCAGTGCATGGTTTACATTGTCAATGCAATGTTAAGGAGAACATTTTAAAGTATGCCATATTCTTGCAAACATGAACTTTAAGATTATACTTTCAGGGATTGTTTCTATAGTTTGTAACTGGTGGAATGTGCTTGAAAGTGTCTAAACTCAGTAACCACAAGGAAGAACTTCAGTGTTTTCTTCTGAGCATGAGATGAGTTACTGTAACTTCTGTATGAAGTCGCTGGGTACTTTTGATGAATGTACTTGGTTCCTTAAATGGGACTTAGGATGGAGAAAACCCAATCTGAGTGGTGCTGTTTATAATTCGTCATACTAACAGGGTTGTCTTCCAAAGAAATACATCATGTTCTGTCTGACATTTTGGGAGAGATTCATTGTTTAATAAAACATCAAAGCTGAACGACAATGTGGGTTTTAGCTGGAACTATCTACAAGCAGCAGATATCCTACATGTATCTCTAGTGGGGTGTTTACATGCATTAATACATTTCCAGCTCTCTTTAACCAGCTTGTCAATATCCTCTTGGCGATAGCTCCCAACACTTTGGAATGCCTTTGCATGGAACAATTGTGAGATAAAATGCTGGCACTGGAGAATAACTCTGAAGATCAAAATAATGTATCTGGGTGTTTCTGTGCAATTTAGAAGTATACACGACAATTGTTCTTGATGTGCTACCCATAGCCTGTTGCCTTCCTCTCAATCTTTCAGAGATTAAAGCATCAAAATACATGCATGAGTCTGATTCCTGTGCAGACTAGCACCGTAGAAAACACAAATTCTATCTTCCAACTCCACATAAACTCCTTGTCACATTTTCTTGAGGTCGAAAAGTCAATATGTCACAAATCATTTCCAAAGAGGGCTTTTCAGTGCATGGTTTACATTGTCAATGCAATGTTAAGGAGAACATTTTAAAGTATGCCATATTCTTGCAAACATGAACTTTAAGACTATACTTTCAGAGATCATTTCTATAGTTTGTAACTGGTGGAATGTGCTTGAAAGTGTCTAAACTCAGTAACCACAAGGAAGAACTTCAGGGTTTTCTTCTGAGCATGAGATGAGTTCCTGTAACTTCTGTATGAAGTCGCTGGTTACTTTTGATGAATGTATTTGGTTCCTTAAATGGGACTTAGGATGGAGAAAACCTAATCTGAGTGGTGCTGTTTATAATTCGTCATACTAACAGGGTTGTCTTCCAAAGAAATACATCATGTTCTGTCTGACCTTGTGGGAGAGATTCATTGTTTAATAAAATATCAAAGCTGAACGACAATGTGGGTTTTAGCTGGAAGTATCTACAAGCAGCAGATATTCTACATGTATCTCTAGTGGGGTGTTTACATGCATTAATATATTTCCAGCTCTCTTTAACCAGCTTGTCAATATCCTCTTGGCAATAGCTCCCAACACTTTGGAATGCCTTTGCATGGAACAATTGTGGGATAAAATGCTGGCACTGGAGAATAATTCTGAAGATCAAAATAATGTATCTGGGTGTTTCTGTGCAATTTAGAAGTATACACGACAATTGTTCTTTATGTGCTACCCATAGCCTGTTGTCTTCCTCTCAATCTTTCAGAGATTAAAGCATCAAAATACATGCATGAGTCTGATTCCTGTGCAGACTAGCACCGTAGAAAACACAAATTCTATCTTCCAACTCCACATAAACTCGTTGTCACATTTTCTTGAGGTCGAAAAGTCAATATGTCACAAATCATTTCCAAAGAGGGCTTTTCAGTGCATGGTTACATTGTCAATGCAATGTTAAGGAGAACATTTTAAAGTATGCCATATTCTTGCAAACATGAACTTTAAGACTATACTTTCAGGGATCATTTCTATAGTTTGTGACTGGTGGAATGTGCTTGAAAGTGTCTAAACTCAGTAACCACAAAGAAGAACTTCAGGGTTTTCTTCTGAGCATGAAATGAGTTCCTGTAACTTCTGTATGAAGTCGCTGGTTACTTTTGATGAATGTACTTGGTTCCTTAAATGGGACTTAGGATGGAGAAAACCCAATCTGAGTGGTGCTGTTTATAATTCGTCATACTAACAGGGTTGTCTTCCAAAGGAATACGTCATGTTCTGTTTGACCTTTTGGGAGAGATTCATTGTTTAATAAAATATCAAAGCTGAACGACAATGTGGGTTTTAGCTGGAACTATCTACAAGCAGCAGATATCCTACATCTATCTCTAGTGGGGTGTTTACATGCATTAATACATTTCCAGCTCTCTTTAACCAGCTTGTGAATATCCTCTTGGCGATAGCTCCCAACACTTTGGAATGCCTTTGCGTGGAACAATTGTGGGATAAAATGCTGGCACTGGAGAATAACTCTGAAGATCAAAATAATGTATCTGGGTGTTTCTGTGCAATTTAGAAGTATACACGACAATTGTTCTTTATGTGCTACCCATAGCCTGTTGCCTTCCTCTCAATCTTTCAGAGATTAAAGCATCAAAATACATGCATGAGTCTGATCCCTGTGCAGACTAGCACCGTAGAAAACACAAATTCTATCTTCCAACTCCACATAAACTCCTTGTCACATTTTCTTGAGGTCGAAAAGTCAATATGTCACAAATCATATCCAACGAGGGCTTTTCAGTGCATGGTTTACATTGTCAATGCAATGTTAAGGAGAACATTTTAAAGTATGCCATATTCTTGCAAACATGAAGATTACGACTATACTTTCAGGGATCATTTCTATAGTTTGTAACTGGTGGAATGTGCTTGAAAGTGTTTAAACTCAGTAACCACAAGGAAGAACTTCCGGGTTTTCTTCGGAGCATGAGATGAGTTCCTGTAACTTCTGTATGAAGTCGCTGGGTACTTTTGATGAATGTACTTGGTTCCTTAAATGGGACTTAGGATGGAGAAAACCCAATCTGAGTGGTGCTGTTTATAATTCGTCATACTAACAGGGTTGTCTTCCAAAGAAATACATCATGTTCTGTCTGACCTTTTGGGAGAGATTCATTGTTTAATAAAATATCAAAGCTGAACGACAATGTGGGTTTTAGCTGGAACTATCTACAAGCGGCAGATATCCTACATGTATCTCTAGTGGGGTGTTTACATGCATTAATATATTTCCAGCTCTCTTTAACCAGCTTGTCAATATCCTCTTGGCGATAGCTCCCAACACTTTGGAATGCCTTTGCATGGAACAATTGTGGGATAAAATGCTGGCACTGGAGAATAACTCTGAAGATCAAAATAATGTATCTGGGTGTTTCTGTGCAATTTAGAAGTATACACGACAATTGTTCTTTATGTGCTACCCATAGCCTGTTGCCTTCCTCTCAATCTTTCAGAGATTAAAGCATCAAAATACATGCATGAGTCTGATTCCTGTGCAGACTAGCACCGTAGAAAACACAAATTCTATCTTCCAACTCCACATAAACTCCTTGTCACATTTTCTTGAGGTCGAAAAGTCAATATGTCACAAATCATTTCCAAAGAGGGCTTTTCAGTGCATGGTTTACATTGTCAATGCAATGTTAAGGAGAACATTTTAAAGTATGCCATATTCTTGCAAACATGAACTTTAAGACTATACTTTCAGGGATCATTTCTATCGTTTGTAACTGGTGGAATGTGCTTAAAAGTGTCTAAACTCAGTAACCACAAAGAAGAACTTCAGGGTTTTCTTCTGAGCATGAGATGAGTTCCTGTAACTTCTGTATGAAGTCGTTGGTTACTTTTGATGAATGTGCTTGGTTCCTTAAATGGGACTTAGGATGGAGAAAACCCAATCTGAGTGGTGCTGTTTATAATTCGTCATACTAACAGGGATGTCTTCCAAAGAAATACATCATGTTCTGTCTGACCTTGTGGGAGAGATTCATTGTTTAATAAAATATCAAAGCTGAACCACAATGTGGGTTTTAGCTGGAACTATCTACAAGCAGCAGATATCCTACATGTATCTCTAGTGGGGTGTTTACATGCATTAATATATTTCCAGCTCTCTTTAACCAGCTTGTCAATATCCTCTTGGCAATAGCTCCCAACACTTTGGAATGCCTTTGCATGGAACAATTGTGGGATAAAATGCTGGCACTGGAGAATAATTCTGAAGATCAAAATAATGTATCTGGGTGTTTCTGTGCAATTTAGAAGTATACACGACAATTGTTCTTTATGTGCTACCCATAGCCTGTTGCCTTCCTCTCAATCTTTCAGAGATTAAAGCATCAAAATACATGCATGAGTCTGATTCCTTGGCTTCACATGTGAACATGTACAGACTAGCACCGTAGAAAACACAAATTCTATCGTCCAACTCCACATAAACTCCTTGTCACATTTTCTTGAGGTCAAAAAGTCAATATGTCACAAATCATTTCCAAAGAGGGCTTTTTAGTGCATGGTTTACATTGTCAATGCAATGTTAAGGAGAACATTTTAAAGTATGCCATATTCTTGCAAACATGAACTTTAAGACTATACTTTCGGGGATCATTTCTATAGTTTGTAACTGGTGGAATGTGCTTGAAAGTGTCTAAACTCAGTAACCACAAGGAAGAACTTCAGGGTTTTCTTCTGAGCATGAGATGAGTTCCTGTAACTTCTGTATGAAGTCGCTGGTTACTTTTGATGAATGTACGTGGTTCCTTATATGGGACTTAGGATGGAGAAAACCCAATCTGAGTGGTGCTGTTTATAATTCGTCATACTAACAGGGTTGTCTTCCAAAGAAATACATCATGTTCTGTCTGACCTTGTGGGAGAGATTCATTGTTTAATAAAATATCAAAGCTGAACGACAATGTGGGTTTTAGCTGGAACTATCTACAAGCAGCAGATATCCTACATGCATCTCTAGTGGGGTGTTTACACGCATTAATATATTTCCAGCTCTCTTTAACCAGCTTGTCAATATCCTCTTGGCGATAGCTCCCAACACTTTGGAATGCCTTTGCATGGAACAATTGTGGGATAAAATGCTGGCACTGGAGAATAACTCTGAAGATCAAAATAATGTATCTGGGTGTTTCTGTGCAATTTAGAAGTATACACGACAATTGTTCTTTATGTGCTACCCATAGCCTGTTGCCTTCCTCTCAATCTTTCAGAGATTAAAGCATCAAAATACATGCATGAGTCTGATTCCTGTGCAGACTAGCACCGTAGAAAACACAAATTCTATCTTCCAACTCCACATAAACTCCTTGTCACATTTTCTTGAGGTCGAAAAGTAAATATGTCACAAATCATTTCCAAAGAGGGCTTTTCAGTGCATGGTTTACATTGTCAATGCAATGTTAAGGAGAACATTTTAAAGTATGCCATATTCTTGCAAACATGAACTTTAAGACTATACTTTCAGGGATCATTTCTATAGTTTGTAACTGGTGGAATGTGCTTGAAAGTGTCTAAACTCAGTAACCACAAGGAAGAACTTCAGGGTTTTCTTCTGAGCATGAGATGAGTTCCTGTAACTTCTGTATGAAGTCGCTGGTTACTTTTGATGAATGTATTTGGTTCCTTAAATGGGATTTAGGATGGAGAAAACCTAATCTGAGTGGTGCTGTTTATAATTCGTCATAATAACAGGGTTGTCTTCCAAAGAAATACATCATGTTCTGTCTGACCTTGTGGGAAAGATTCATTGTTTAATAAAATATTAAAGCTGAACGACAATGTGGGTTTTATCTGGAACTATCTACAAGCAGCAGATATCCTACATGTATCTCTAGTGGGGTGTTTACATGCATTAATATATTTCCAGCTCTCTTTAACCAGCTTGTCAATATCCTCTTGGCGATAGCTCCCAACACTTTGGAATGCCTTTGCATGGAACAATTGTGGGATAAAATGGTGGCACTGGAGAATAACTCTGAAGATCAAAATAATGTATCTGGGTGTTTCTGTGCAATTTAGAAGTATACACGACAATTGTTCTTTATGTGCTACCCATAGCCTGTTGCCTTCCTCTCAATCTTTCAGAGATTAAAGCATCAAAATACATGCATGAGTCTGATTCCTGTGCAGACTAGCACCGTAGAAAACACAAATTCTATCTTCCAACTCCACATAAACTCCTTGTCACATTTTCTTGAGGTCGAAAAGTCAATATGTCACAAATCATTTCCAAAGAGGGCTTTTCAGTGCATGGTTTACATTGTCAATGCAATGTTAAGGAGAACATTTTAAAGTATGCCATATTCTTGCAAACATGAACTTTAAGACTATACTTTCAGAGATCATTTCTATAGTTTGTAACTGGTGGAATGTGCTTGAAAGTGTCTAAACTCAGTAACCACAAGGAAGAACTTCAGGGTTTTCTTCTGAGCATGAGATGAGTTCCTGTAACTTCTGTATGAAGTCGCTGGTTACTTTTGATGAATGTATTTGGTTCCTTAAATGGGACTTAGGATGGAGAAAACCTAATCTGAGTGGTGCTGTTTATAATTCGTCATACTAACAGGGTTGTCTTCCAAAGAAATACATCATGTTCTGTCTGACCTTGTGGGAGAGATTCATTGTTTAATAAAATATCAAAGCTGAACGACAATGTGGGTTTTAGCTGGAAGTATCTACAAGCAGCAGATATTCTACATGTATCTCTAGTGGGGTGTTTACATGCATTAATATATTTCCAGCTCTCTTTAACCAGCTTGTCAATATCCTCTTGGCAATAGCTCCCAACACTTTGGAATGCCTTTGCATGGAACAATTGTGGGATAAAATGCTGGCACTGGAGAATAATTCTGAAGATCAAAATAATGTATCTGGGTGTTTCTGTGCAATTTAGAAGTATACACGACAATTGTTCTTTATGTGCTACCCATAGCCTGTTGTCTTCCTCTCAATCTTTCAGAGATTAAAGCATCAAAATACATGCATGAGTCTGATTCCTGTGCAGACTAGCACCGTAGAAAACACAAATTCTATCTTCCAACTCCACATAAACTCCTTGTCACATTTTCTTGAGGTCGAAAAGTCAATATGTCACAAATCATTTCCAAAGAGGGCTTTTCAGTGCATGGTTTACATTGTCAATGCAATGTTAAGGAGAACATTTTAAAGTATGCCATATTCTTGCAAACATGAACTTTAAGACTATACTTTCAGGGATCATTTCTATAGTTTGTAACTGGTGGAATGTGCTTGAAAGTGTCTAAACTCAGAAACCACAAGGAAGAACTTCAGGGTTTTCTTCTGAGCATGAGATGAGTTCCTGTAACTTCTGTATGAAGTCGCTGGTTACTTTTGATGAATGTGCTTGGTTCCTTAAATGGGACTTAGGATGAACAAAACCCAATCTGAGTGGTGCTGTTTATAATTCGTCATACTAACAGGTTTGTCTTCCAAAGAAATACATCATGTTCTGTATGACCTTGTGGGAAAGATTCATTGTTTTATAAAATATTAAAGCTGAACGACAATGTGGGTTTTATCTGGAACTATCTACAAGCAGCAGATATCCTACATGTATCTCTAGTGGGGTGTTTACATGCATTAATATATTTACAGCTCTCTTTAACCAGCTCAATATCCTCTTGGCAATAGCTCCCAACACTTTGAAATGCCTTTGCATGGAACAATTGTGGGATAAAATGCTGGCACTGGAGAATAACTCTGAAGATCAAAATAATGTATCTGGGTGTTTCTGTGCAATTTAGAAGTATACACGACAATTGTTCTTTATGTGCTACCCATAGCCTGTTGCCTTCCTCTCAATCTTTCAGAGATTAAAGCATCAAAATACATGCATGAGTCTGTTCCTTGGCTTCACATGTGAACATGTGCAGACTAGCACCGTAGAAAACACAAATTCTATCTTCCAACTCCACATAAACTCGTTGTCACATTTTCTTGAGGTCGAAAAGTCAATATGTCACAAATCATTTCCAAAGAGGGCTTTTCAGTGCATGGTTACATTGTCAATGCAATGTTAAGGAGAACATTTTAAAGTATGCCATATTCTTGCAAACATGAACTTTAAGACTATACTTTCAGGGATCATTTCTATAGTTTGTGACTGGTGGAATGTGCTTGAAAGTGTCTAAACTCAGTAACCACAAAGAAGAACTTCAGGGTTTTCTTCTGAGCATGAAATAAGTTCCTGTAACTTCTGTATGAAGTCGCTGGTTACTTTTGATGAATGTACTTGGTTCCTTAAATGGGACTTAGGATGGAGAAAACCCAATCTGAGTGGTGCTGTTTATAATTCGTCATACTAACAGGGTTGTCTTCCAAAGGAATACGTCATGTTCTGTTTGACCTTTTGGGAGAGATTCATTGTTTAATAAAATATCAAAGCTGAACGACAATGTGGGTTTTAGCTGGAACTATCTACAAGCAGCAGATATCCTACATCTATCTCTAGTGGGGTGTTTACATGCATTAATACATTTCCAGCTCTCTTTAACCAGCTTGTCAATATCCTCTTGGCGATAGCTCCCAACACTTTGGAATGCCTTTGCGTGGAACAATTGTGGGATAAAATGCTGGCACTGGAGAATAACTCTGAAGATCAAAATAATGTATCTGGGTGTTTCTGTGCAATTTAGAAGTATACACGACAATTGTTCTTTATGTGCTACCCATAGCCTGTTGCCTTCCTCTCAATCTTTCAGAGATTAAAGCATCAAAATACATGCATGAGTCTGATCCCTGTGCAGACTAGCACCGTAGAAAACACAAATTCTATCTTCCAACTCCACATAAACTCCTTGTCACATTTTCTTGAGGTCGAAAAGTCAATATGTCACAAATCATTTCCAAAGAGGGCTTTTTAGTGCATGGTTTACATTGTCAATGCAATGTTAAGGAGAACATTTTAAAGTATGCCATATTCTTGCAAACATGAACTTTAAGACTATACTTTCAGGGATCATTTCTATAGTTTGTAACTGGTGGAATGTGCTTGAAAGTGTTTAAACTCAGTAACCACAAGGAAGAACTTCCGGGTTTTCTTCGGAGCATGAGATGAGTTCCTGTAACTTCTGTATGAAGTCGCTGGGTACTTTTGATGAATGTACTTGGTTCCTTAAATGGGACTTAGGATGGAGAAAACCCAATCTGAGTGGTGCTGTTTATAATTCGTCATACTAACAGGGTTGTCTTCCAAAGAAATACATCATGTTCTGTCTGACCTTTTGGGAGAGATTCATTGTTTAATAAAATATCAAAGCTGAACGACAATGTGGGTTTTAGCTGGAACTATCTACAAGCGGCAGATATCCTACATGTATCTCTAGTGGGGTGTTTACATGCATTAATATATTTCCAGCTCTCTTTAACCAGCTTGTCAATATCCTCTTGGCGATAGCTCCCAACACTTTGGAATGCCTTTGCATGGAACAATTGTGGGATAAAATGCTGGCACTGGAGAATAACTCTGAAGATCAAAATAATGTATCTGGGTGTTTCTGTGCAATTTAGAAGTATACACGACAATTGTTCTTTATGTGCTACCCATAGCCTGTTGCCTTCCTCTCAATCTTTCTGAGATTAAAGCATCAAAATACATGCATGAGTCTGATTCCTGTGCAGACTAGCACCGTAGAAAACACAAATTCTATCTTCCAACTCCACATAAACTCCTTGTCACATTTTCTTGAGGTCGAAAAGTCAATATGTCACAAATCATTTCCAAAGAGGGCTTTTCAGTGCATGGTTTACATTGTCAATGCAATGTTAAGGAGAACATTTTAAAGTATGCCATATTCTTGCAAACATGAACTTTAAGACTATACTTTCAGGGATCATTTCTATCGTTTGTAACTGGTGGAATGTGCTTAAAAGTGTCTAAACTCAGTAACCACAAAGAAGAACTTCAGGGTTTTCTTCTGAGCATGAGATGAGTTCCTGTAACTTCTGTATGAAGTCGTTGGTTACTTTTGATGAATGTGCTTGGTTCCTTAAATGGGACTTAGGATGGAGAAAACCCAATCTGAGTGGTGCTGTTTATAATTCGTCATACTAACAGGGATGTCTTCCAAAGAAATACATCATGTTCTGTCTGACCTTGTGGGAGAGATTCATTGTTTAATAAAATATCAAAGCTGAACCACAATGTGGGTTTTAGCTGGAACTATCTACAAGCAGCAGATATCCTACATGTATCTCTAGTGGGGTGTTTACATGCATTAATATATTACCAGCTTGTCAATATCCTCTTGGCAATAGCTCCCAACACTTTGGAATGCCTTTGCATGGAACAATTGTGGGATAAAATGCTGGCACTGGAGAATAATTCTGAAGATCAAAATAATGTATCTGGGTGTTTCTGTGCAATTTAGAAGTATACACGACAATTGTTCTTTATGTGCTACCCATAGCCTGTTGCCTTCCTCTCAATCTTTCAGAGATTAAAGCATCAAAATACATGCATGAGTCTGATTCCTTGGCTTCACATGTGAACATGTACAGACTAGCACCGTAGAAAACACAAATTCTATCGTCCAACTCCACATAAACTCCTTGTCACATTTTCTTGAGGTCAAAAAGTCAATATGTCACAAATCATTTCCAAAGAGGGCTTTTTAGTGCATGGTTTACATTGTCAATGCAATGTTAAGGAGAACATTTTAAAGTATGCCATATTCTTGCAAACATGAACTTTAAGACTATACTTTCGGGGATCATTTCTATAGTTTGTAACTGGTGGAATGTGCTTGAAAGTGTCTAAACTCAGTAACCACAAGGAAGAACTTCAGGGTTTTCTTCTGGTCATGAGATGAGTTCCTGTAACTTCTGTATGAAGTCGCTGGTTACTTTTGATGAATGTACGTGGTTCCTTATATGGGACTTAGGATGGAGAAAACCCAATCTGAGTGGTGCTGTTTATAATTCGTCATACTAACAGGGTTGTCTTCCAAAGAAATACATCATGTTCTGTCTGACCTTGTGGGAGAGATTCATTGTTTAATAAAATATCAAAGCTGAACGACAATGTGGGTTTTAGCTGGAACTATCTACAAGCAGCAGATATCCTACATGCATCTCTAGTGGGGTGTTTACACGCATTAATATATTTCCAGCTCTCTTTAACCAGCTTGTCAATATCCTCTTGGCGATAGCTCCCAACACTTTGGAATGCCTTTGCATGGAACAATTGTGGGATAAAATGCTGGCACTGGAGAATAACTCTGAAGATCAAAATAATGTATCTGGGTGTTTCTGTGCAATTTAGAAGTATACACGACAATTGTTCTTTATGTGCTACCCATAGCCTGTTGCCTTCCTCTCAATCTTTCAGAGATTAAAGCATCAAAATACATGCATGAGTCTGATTCCTGTGCAGACTAGCACCGTAGAAAACACAAATTCTATCTTCCAACTCCACATAAACTCCTTGTCACATTTTCTTGAGGTCGAAAAGTAAATATGTCACAAATCATTTCCAAAGAGGGCTTTTCAGTGCATGGTTTACATTGTCAATGCAATGTTAAGGAGAACATTTTAAAGTATGCCATATTCTTGCAAACATGAACTTTAAGACTATACTTTCAGGGATCATTTCTATAGTTTGTAACTGGTGGAATGTGCTTGAAAGTGTCTAAACTCAGTAACCACAAGGAAGAACTTCAGGGTTTTCTTCTGAGCATGAGATGAGTTCCTGTAACTTCTGTATGAAGTCGCTGGTTACTTTTGATGAATGTATTTGGTTCCTTAAATGGGATTTAGGATGGAGAAAACCTAATCTGAGTGGTGCTGTTTATAATTCGTCATAATAACAGGGTTGTCTTCCAAAGAAATACATCATGTTCTGTCTGACCTTGTGGGAAAGATTCATTGTTTAATAAAATATTAAAGCTGAACGACAATGTGGGTTTTATCTGGAACTATCTACAAGCAGCAGATATCCTACATGTATCTCTAGTGGGGTGTTTACATGCATTAATATATTTCCAGCTCTCTTTAACCAGCTTGTCAATATCCTCTTGGCGATAGCTCCCAACACTTTGGAATGCCTTTGCATGGAACAATTGTGGGATAAAATGGTGGCACTGGAGAATAACTCTGAAGATCAAAATAATGTATCTGGGTGTTTCTGTGCAATTTAGAAGTATACACGACAATTGTTCTTTATGTGCTACCCATAGCCTGTTGCCTTCCTCTCAATCTTTCAGAGATTAAAGCATCAAAATACATGCATGAGTCTGATTCCTGTGCAGACTAGCACCGTAGAAAACACAAATTCTATCTTCCAACTCCACATAAACTCCTTGTCACATTTTCTTGAGGTCGAAAAGTCAATATGTCACAAATCATTTCCAAAGAGGGCTTTTCAGTGCATGGTTTACATTGTCAATGCAATGTTAAGGAGAACATTTTAAAGTATGCCATATTCTTGCAAACATGAACTTTAAGACTATACTTTCAGAGATCATTTCTATAGTTTGTAACTGGTGGAATGTGCTTGAAAGTGTCTAAACTCAGTAACCACAAGGAAGAACTTCAGGGTTTTCTTCTGAGCATGAGATGAGTTCCTGTAACTTCTGTATGAAGTCGCTGGTTACTTTTGATGAATGTATTTGGTTCCTTAAATGGGACTTAGGATGGAGAAAACCTAATCTGAGTGGTGCTGTTTATAATTCGTCATACTAACAGGGTTGTCTTCCAAAGAAATACATCATGTTCTGTCTGACCTTGTGGGAGAGATTCATTGTTTAATAAAATATCAAAGCTGAACGACAATGTGGGTTTTAGCTGGAAGTATCTACAAGCAGCAGATATTCTACATGTATCTCTAGTGGGGTGTTTACATGCATTAATATATTTCCAGCTCTCTTTAACCAGCTTGTCAATATCCTCTTGGCAATAGCTCCCAACACTTTGGAATGCCTTTGCATGGAACAATTGTGGGATAAAATGCTGGCACTGGAGAATAATTCTGAAGATCAAAATAATGTATCTGGGTGTTTCTGTGCAATTTAGAAGTATACACGACAATTGTTCTTTATGTGCTACCCATAGCCTGTTGTCTTCCTCTCAATCTTTCAGAGATTAAAGCATCAAAATACATGCATGAGTCTGATTCCTGTGCAGACTAGCACCGTAGAAAACACAAATTCTATCTTCCAACTCCACATAAACTCCTTGTCACATTTTCTTGAGGTCGAAAAGTCAATATGTCACAAATCATTTCCAAAGAGGGCTTTTCAGTGCATGGTTTACATTGTCAATGCAATGTTAAGGAGAACATTTTAAAGTATGCCATATTCTTGCAAACATGAACTTTAAGACTATACTTTCAGGGATCATTTCTATAGTTTGTAACTGGTGGAATGTGCTTGAAAGTGTCTAAACTCAGTAACCACAAGGAAGAACTTCAGGGTTTTCTTCTGAGCATGAGATGAGTTCCTGTAACTTCTGTATGAAGTCGCTGGTTACTTTTGATGAATGTGCTTGGTTCCTTAAATGGGACTTAGGATGAACAAAACCCAATCTGAGTGGTGCTGTTTATAATTCCTCATACTAACAGGTTTGTCTTCCAAAGAAATACATCATGTTCTGTCTGACCTTGTGGGAAAGATTCATTGTTTTATAAAATATTAAAGCTGAACGACAATGTGGGTTTTATCTGGAACTATCTACAAGCAGCAGATATCCTACATGTATCTCTAGTGGGGTGTTTACATGCATTAATATATTTACAGCTCTCTTTAACCAGCTCAATATTCTCTTGGCAATAGCTCCCAACACTTTGAAATGCCTTTGCATGGAACAATTGTGGGATAAAATGCTGGCACTGGAGAATAACTCTGAAGATCAAAATAATGTATCTGGGTGTTTCTGTGCAATTTAGAAGTATACACGACAATTGTTCTTTATGTGCTACACATAGCCTGTTGCCTTCCTCTCAATCTTTCAGAGATTAAAGCATCAAAATACATGCATGAGTCTGATTCCTTGGCTTCACATGTGAACATGTGCAGACTAGCACCGTAGAAAACACAAATTCTATCTTCCAACTCCACATAAACTCGTTGTCACATTTTCTTGAGGTCGAAAAGTCAATATGTCACAAATCATTTCCAAAGAGGGCTTTTCAGTGCATGGTTTACATTGTCAATGCAATGTTAAGGAGAACATTTTAAAGTATGCCATATTCTTGCAAACATGAACTTTAAGACTATACTTTCAGAGATCATTTCTATAGTTTGTAACTGGTGGAATGTGCTTGAAAGTGTCTAAACTCAGAAACCACAAGGAAGAACTTCAGAGTTTTCTTCTGAGCATGAGATGAGTTCCTGTAACTTCTGCATGAAGTCGCTGGTTACTTTTGATGAATGTGCTTGGTTCCTTAAATGGGACTTAGGATGAACAAAACCCAATCTGAGTGGTGCTGTTTATAATTCGTCATACTAACAGGTTTGTCTTCCAAAGAAATACATCATGTTCTGTATGACCATGTGGGAAAGATTCATTGTTTTATAAAATATTAAAGCTGAACGACAATGTGGGTTTTATCTGGAACTATCTACAAGCAGCAGATATCCTACATGTATCTCTAGTGGGGTGTTTACATGCATTAATATATTTACAGCTCTCTTTAACCAGCTCAATATCCTCTTGGCAATAGCTCCCAACACTTTGAAATGCCTTTGCATGGAACAATTGTGGGATAAAATGCTGGCACTGGAGAATAACTCTGAAGATCAAAATAATGTATCTGGGTGTTTCTGTGCAATTTAGAAGTATACACGACAATTGTTCTTTATGTGCTACACATAGCCTGTTGCCTTCCTCTCAATCTTTCAGAGATTAAAGCATCAAAATACATGCATGAGTCTGATTCCTTGGCTTCACATGTGAACATGTGCAGACTAGCACCGTAGAAAACACAAATTCTATCTTCCAACTCCACATAAACTCGTTGTCACATTTTCTTGAGGTCGAAAAGTCAATATGTCACAAATCATTTCCAAAGAGGGCTTTTCAGTGCATGGTTTACATTGTCAATGCAATGTTAAGGAGAACATTTTAAAGTATGCCATATTCTTGCAAACATGAACTTTAAGACTATACTTTCTGGGATCATTTCTATAGTTTGTAACTGGTGGAATGTGCTTGAAAGTGTCTAAACTCAGTAACCATAAGGAAGAACTTCAGGGTTTTCTTCTGAGCATGAGATGAGTTCCTGTAACTTCTGTATGAAGTCGCTGGTTACTTTTGATGAATGTACTTGGTTCCTTAAATGGGACTTAGGATGGAGAAAACCCAATCTGAGTGGTGCTGTTTATAATTCGTCATACTAACAGGGTTGTCTTCCAAAGAAATACATCATGTTCTGTCTGACCTTGTGGGAGAGATTCATTGTTTAATAAAATATCAAAGCTGAACGACAATGTGGGTTTTAGCTGGAACTATCTACAGGCAGCAGATATCTTACATCTATCTCTAGTGGGGAGTTTACATGCATTAATACATTTCCAGCTCTCTTTAACCAGCTTGTCAATATCCTCTTGGCGATAGCTCCCAACACTTTGGAATGCCTTTGCATGGAACAATTGTGGGATAAAATGCTGGCACTGGAGAATAACTCTGAAGATCAAAATAATGTATCTGGGTGTTTCTGTGCAATTTAGAAGTATACACGACAATTGTTCTTTATGTGCTACCCATGGCCTGTTGCCTTCCTCTCAATCTTTCAGAGATTAAAGCATCAAAATACATGCATGAGTCTGATTCCTGTGCAGACTAGCACCGTAGAAAACACAAATTCTATCTTCCAACTCCACATAAACTCCTTGTCACATTTTCTTGAGGTCGAAAAGTCAATATGTCACAAATCATTTCCAAAGAGGGCTTTTCAGTGCATGGTTTACATTGTCAATGCAATGTTAAGGAGAACATTTTAAAGTATGCCATATTCTTGCAAACATGAACTTTAAGACTATACTTTCAGGGGTCATTTCTATAGTTTGTAACTGGTGGAATGTGCGTGAAAGTGTCTAAACTCAGTAACCACAAGGAAGAACTTCAGGGTTTTCTTCTGAGCATGAGATGAGTTCCTGTAACTTCTGTATGAAGTCGCTGGTTACTTTTGATGAATGTACTTGGTTCCTTAAATGGGACTTAGGATTGAGAAAACCCAATCTGAGTGGTGCTGTTTATAATTCGTCATACTAACAGGGTTGTTTTCCAAAGAAATACATCATGTTCTGTCTGACCTTGTGGGAGAGATTCATTGTTTAATAAAATATCAAAGCTGAACGACAATGTGGGTTTTAGCTGGAACTATCTACAAGCAGCAGATATCCTACATGTATCTCTAGTGGGGTGTTTACATGCATTAATACATTTCCAGCTCTCTTTAACCAGCTTGTCAATATCCTCTTGGCGATAGCTCCCAACACGTTGGAATGCCTTTGCATGGAACAATTGTGGGATAAAATGCTGGCACTGGAGAATAATTCTGAAGATCAAAATAATGTATCTGGGTGTTTCTGTGCAATTTAGAAGTATACACGACAATTGCTCTTTATCTGCTACCCATAGCCTGTTGCCTTCCTCTCAATCTTTCAGAGATTAAAGCATCAAAATACATGCATGAGTCTGATTCCTGTGCAGACTAGCACCGTAGAAAACACAAATTCTATCTTCCAACTCCACATAAACTCCTTGTCACATTTTCTTGAGATCGAAAAGTCAATATGTCACAAATCATTTCCAAAGAGGGCTTTTCAGTGCATGGTTTACATTGTCAATGCAATGTTAAGGAGAACATTTTAAAGTATGCCATATTCTTGCAAACATGAACTTTAAGACTATACTTTCAGGGATCATTTCTATAGTTTGTAACTAGTGGAATGTGCTTGAAAGTGTCTAAACTCAGTAACCACAAGGAAGAACTTCAGGGTTTTCTTCTGAGCATGAGATGAGTTCCTGTAACTTCTGTATGAAGTCGCTGGTTACTTTTGATGAATGTGCTTGGTTCCTTAAATGGGACTTAGGATAAACAAAACCCAATCTGACTGGTGCTGTTTATAATTCGTCATACTAACAGGTTTGTCTTCCAAAGAAATACATCATGTTCTGTCTGACCTTGTGGGAAAGATTCATTGTTTTATAAAATATTAAAGCTGAACGACAATGTGGGTTTTATCTGGAACTATCTACAAGCAGCAGATATCCTACATGTATCTCTAGTGGGGTGTTTACATGCATTAATATATTTACAGCTCTCTTTAACCAGCTCAATATCCTCTTGGCAATAGCTCCCAACACTTTGAAATGCCTTTGCATGGAACAATTGTGGGATAAAATGCTGGCACTGGAGAATAACTCTGAAGATCAAAATAATGTATCTGGGTGGTTCTGTGCAATTTAGAAGTATACACGACAATTGTTCTTTATGTGCTACCCATAGCCTGTTGCCTTCCTCTCAATCTTTCAGAGATTAAAGCATCAAAATACATGCATGAGTCTGATTCCTTGGCTTCACATGTGAACATGTGCAGACTAGCACCGTAGAAAACACAAATTCTATCTTCCAACTCCACATAAACTCGTTGTCACATTTTCTTGAGGTCGAAAAGTCAATATGTCACAAATCATTTCCAAAGAGGGCTTTTCAGTGCATGGTTTACATTGTCAATGCAATGTTAAGGAGAACATTTTAAAGTATGCCATATTCTTGCAAACATGAACTTTAAGACTATACTTTCAGGGATCATTTCTATAGTTTGTAACTGGTGGAATGTGCTTGAAAGTGTCTAAACTCAGTAACCACAAGGAAGAACTTCAGGGTTTTCTTCTGAGCATGAGATGAGTTCCTGTAACTTCTGTATGAAGTCGCTGGTTACTTTTGATGAATGTACTTGGTTCCTTAAATGGGACTTAGGATGGAGAAAACCCAATCTGAGTGGTGCTGTTTATAATTCGTCATACTAACAGGGTTGTCTTCCAAAGAAATACATCATGTTCTGTCAGACCTTTTGGGAGAGATTCATTGTTTAATAAAATATCAAAGCTGAACGACAATGTGGGTTTTAGCTGGAACTATCTACAAGCAGCAGATATCTTACATCTATCTCTAGTGGGGTGTTTACATGCATTAATACATTTCCAGTTCTCTTTAACCAGCTTGTCAATATCCTCTTGGCGATAGCTCCCAACACTTTGGAATGCCTTTGCATGGAACAATTGTGGGATAAAATGCTGGCACTGGAGAATAACTCTGAAGATCAAAATAATGTATCTGGGTGTTTCTGTGCAATTTAGAAGTATACACGACAATTGTTCTTGATGTGCTACCCATAGCCTGTTGCCTTCCTCTCAATCTTTCAGAGATTAAAGCATCAAAATACATGCATGAGTCTAATTCCTGTGCAGACTAGCACCGTAGAAAACACAAATTCTATCTTCCAACTCCACATAAACTCCTTGTCACATTTTCTTCAGGTCGAAAAGTCAATATGTCACAAATCATTTCCAAAGAGGGCTTTTTAGTGCATGGTTTACATTGTCAATGCAATGTTAAGGAGAACATTTTAAAGTATGCCATATTCTTGCAAACATGAACTTTAAGACTATACTTTCAGGGATCATTTTTATAGTTTGTAACTGGTGGAATGTGCTTGAAAGTGTCTAAACTTAGTAACCACAAGGAAGAACTTCAGGGTTTTCTTCTGAGCATGAGATGAGTTCCTGTAACTTCTGTATGAAGTCGCTGGTTACTTTTGATTAATGTACTTGGTTCCTTATATGGGACTTAGGATGGAGAAAACCCAATCTGAGTGGTGCTGTTTATAATTCGTCATACTAACAGGGTTGTCTTCCAAAGAAATACATCATGTTCTGTCTGACCTTGTGGGAGAGATTCATTGTTTAATAAAATATCAAAGCTGAACGACAATGTGGGTTTTAGCTGGAACTATCTACAAGCAGCAGATATCCTACATGTATCTCTAGTGGGGTGTTTACATGCATTAATATATTTCCAGCTCTCTTTAACCAGCTTGTCAATATCCTCTTGGCGATAGCTCCCAACACTTTGGAATGCCTTTGCATGGAACAATTGTGGGATAAAATGCTGGCACTGGAGAATAACTCTGAAGATCAAAATAATGTATCTGGGTGTTTCTGTGCAATTTAGAAGTATACACGACAATTGTTCTTGATGTGCTACCCATAGCCTGTTGCCTTCCTCTCAATCTTTCAGAGATTAAAGCATCAAAATACATGCATGAGTCTGATTCCTGTGCAGACTAGCACCGTAGAAAACACAAATTCTATCTTCCAACTCCACATAAACTCGTTGTCACATTTTCTTGAGGTCGAAAAGTCAATAGGTCACAAATCATTTCCAACGAGGGCTTTTCAGTGCATGGTTTACATTGTCAATGCAATGTTAAGGAGAACATTTTAAAGTATGCCATATTCTTGCAAACATGTACTTTAAGACTATACTTTCAGGGATCATTTCTATAGTTTGTAACTGGTGGAATGTGCTTGAAAGTGTCTAAACTCAGTAACCACAAGGAAGAACTTCAGGGTTTTCTTCTGAGCATGAGATGAGTTCCTGTAACTTCTGTATGAAGTCGCTGGTTACTTTTGATGAATGTACTTGGTTCCTTAAATGGGACTTAGGATGGAGAAAACCCAATCTGAGTGGTGCTGTTTATAATTCGTCATACTAACAGGGTTGTTTTCCAAAGAAATACATCATGTTCTGTCAGACTTTTTGGGAGAGATTCATTGTTTAATAAAATATCAAAGCTGAACGACAATGTGGGTTTTAGCTGGAACTATCTACAAGCATCAGATATCTTACATCTATCTCTAGTGGGGTGTTTACATGAATTAATACATTTCCAGCTCTCTTTAACCAGCTTGTCAATATCCTCTTGGCGATAGCTCCCAACACTTTGGAATGCCTTTGCATGGAACAATTGTGGGATAAAATGCTGGCACTGGAGAATAACTCTGAAGATCAAAATAATGTATCTGGGTGTTTCTGTGCAATTTAGAAGTATACACGACAATAGTTCTTGATGTGCTACCCATAGCCTGTTGCCTTCCTCTCAATCTTTCAGAGATTAAAGCATCAAAATACATGCATGAGTCTGATTCCTTGGCTTCACATGTGAACATGTGCAGACTAGCACCGTAGAAAAAACAAATTCTATCTTCCAACTCCACATAAACTCCTTGTCACATTTTCTTGAGGTCGCAAAAGTCAATATGTCACAAATCATTTCCAAAGAGGGCTTTTCAGTGCATGGTTTACATTGTCAATGCAATGTTAAGGAGAACATTTTAAAGTATGCCATATTCTTGCAAACATGAACTTTAAGACTATACTTTCAGGGATCATTTCTATAGTTTGTAACTGGTGGAATGTGCTTGAAAGTGTCTAAACTCAGTAACCACAAGGAAGAACTTCAGGGTTTTCTTCTGAGCATGAGATGAGTTCCTGTAACTTCTGTATAAAGTCGCTGGTTACTTTTGATGAATGTACTTGGTTCCTTAAATGGGACTTAGGATGGAGAAAACCCAATCTGAGTGGTGCTGTTTATAATTCGTCATACTAACAGGGTTGTCTTCCAAAGAAATACATCATGTTCTGTCTGACCTTTTGGGAGTGATTCATTGTTTAATAAAATATCAAAGCTGAACGACAATGTGGGTTTTAGCTGGAACTATCTACAAGCAGCAGATATCCTACATGTATCTCTAGTGGGGTGTTTACATGCATTAATATATTTCCAGCTCTCTTTAACCAGCTTGTCAATATCCTCTTCGCGATAGCTCCCAACACTTTGGAATGCCTTTGCATGGAACAATTGTGGGATAAAATGCTGGCACTGGAGAATAACTCTGAAGATCAAAATAATGTATCTGGGTGTTTCTGTGCAATTTAGAAGTATACACGACAATTGTTCTTTATGTATAACCCATAGCCTGTTGCCTTCCTCTCAATCTTTCAGAGATTAAAGCATCAAAATACATGCATGAGTCTGATTCCTGTGCAGACTAGCACCGTAGAAAACACAAATTCTATCTTCCAACTCCACATAAACTCGTTGTCACATTTTCTTGAGGTCGAAAAGTCAATATGTCACAAATCATTTCCAAAGAGGGCTTTTCAGTGCATGGTTTACATTGTCAATGCAATGTTAAGGAGAACATTTTAAAGTATGCCATATTCTTGCAAACATGAACTTTAAGACTATACTTTCAGGGATCATTTCTATAGTTTGTAACTGGTGGAATGTGCTTGAAAGTGTCTAAACTCAGTAACCACAAGGAAGAACTTCAGGGTTTTCTTCTGAGCATGAGATGAGTTCCTGTAACTTCTGTATGAAGTCGCTGGTTACTTTTGATGAATGTACTTGGTTCCTTAAATGGGACTTAGGATGGAGAAAACCCAATCTGAGTGGTGCTGTTTATAATTCGTCATACTAACAGGGTTGTTTTCCAAAGAAATACATCATGTTCTGTCAGACCTTTTGGGAGAGATTCATTGTTTAATAAAATATCAAAGCTGAACGACAATGTGGGTTTTAGCTGGAACTATCTACAAGCATCAGATATCTTACATCTATCTCTAGTGGGGTGTTTACATGCATTAATACATTTCCAGCTCTCTTTAACCAGCTTGTCAATATCCTCTTGGCGATAGCTCCCAACACTTTGGAATGCCTTTGCATGGAACAATTGTGGGATAAAATGCTGGCACTGGAGAATAACTCTGAAGATCAAAATAATGTATCTGGGTGTTTCTGTGCAATTTAGAAGTATACACGACAATTGTTCTTGATGTGCTACCCATAGCCTGTTGCCTTCCTCTCAATCTTTCAGAGATTAAAGCATCAAAATACATGCATGAGTCTGATTCCTTGGCTTCACATGTGAACATGTGCAGACTAGCACCGTAGAAAACACAAATTCTATCTTCCAACTCCACATAAACTCCTTGTCACATTTTCTTGAGGTCGCAAAAGTCAATATGTCACAAATCATTTCCAAAGAGGGCTTTTCAGTGCATGGTTTACATTGTCAATGCAATGTTAAGGAGAACATTTTAAAGTATGCCATATTCTTGCAAACATGAACTTTAAGACTATACTTTCAGGGATCATTTCTATAGTTTGTAACTGGTGGAATGTGCTTGAAAGTGTCTAAACTCAGTAACCACAAGGAAGAACTTCAGGGTTTTCTTCTGAGCATGAGATGAGTTCCTGTAACTTCTGTATAAAGTCGCTGGTTACTTTTGATGAATGTACTTGGTTCCTTAAATGGGACTTAGGATGGAGAAAACCCAATCTGAGTGGTGCTGTTTATAATTCGTCATACTAACAGGGTTGTCTTCCAAAGAAATACATCATGTTCTGTCTGACCTTTTGGGAGTGATTCATTGTTTAATAAAATATCAAAGCTGAACGACAATGTGGGTTTTAGCTGGAACTATCTACAAGCAGCAGATATCCTACATGTATCTCTAGTGGGGTGTTTACATGCATTAATATATTTCCAGCTCTCTTTAACCAGCTTGTCAATATCCTCTTGGCGATAGCTCCCAACACTTTGGAATGCCTTTGCATGGAACAATTGTGGGATAAAATGCTGGCACTGGAGAATAACTCTGAAGATCAAAATAATGTATCTGGGTGTTTCTGTGCAATTTAGAAGTATACACGACAATTGTTCTTTATGTATAACCCATAGCCTGTTGCCTTCCTCTCAATCTTTCAGAGATTAAAGCATCAAAATACATGCATGAGTCTGATTCCTGTGCAGACTAGCACCGTAGAAAACACAAATTCTATCTTCCAACTCCACATAAACTCGTTGTCACATTTTCTTGAGGTCGAAAAGTCAATATGTCACAAATCATTTCCAAAGAGGGCTTTTCAGTGCATGGTTTACATTGTCAATGCAATGTTAAGGAGAACATTTTAAAGTATGCCATATTCTTGCAAACATGAACTTTAAGACTATACTTTCAGGGATCATTTCTATAGTTTGTAACTGGTGGAATGTGCTTGAAAGTGTCTAAACTCAGTAACCACAAGGAAGAACTTCAGGGTTTTCTTCTGAGCATGAGATGAGTTCCTGTAACTTCTGTATGAAGTCGCTGGTTACTTTTGATGAATGTACTTGGTTCCTTAAATGGGACTTAGGATGGAGAAAACCCAATCTGAGTGGTGCTGTTTATAATTCGTCATACTAACAGGGTTGTTTTCCAAAGAAATACATCATGTTCTGTCAGACCTTTTGGGAGAGATTCATTGTTTAATAAAATATCAAAGCTGAACGACAATGTGGGTTTTAGCTGGAACTATCTACAAGCATCAGATATCTTACATCTATCTCTAGTGGGGTGTTTACATGCATTAATACATTTCCAGCTCTCTTTAACCAGCTTGTCAATATCCTCTTGGCGATAGCTCCCAACACTTTGGAATGCCTTTGCATGGAACAATTGTGGGATAAAATGCTGGCACTGGAGAATAACTCTGAAGATCAAAATAATGTATCTGGGTGTTTCTGTGCAATTTAGAAGTATACACGACAATTGTTCTTTATGTGCTACCCATAGCCTGTTGCCTTCCTCTCAATCTTTCAGAGATTAAAGCATCAAAATACATGCATGAGTCTAATTCCTGTGCAGACTAGCACCGTAGAAAACACAAATTCTATCTTCCAACTCCACATAAACTCCTTGTCACATTTTCTTGAGGTCGAAAAGTCAATATGTCACAAATCATTTCCAAAGAGGGCTTTTCAGTGCATGGTTTACATTGTCAATGCAATGTTAAGGAGAACATTTTAAAGTATGCCATATTCTTGCAGTCATGAACTTTAAGACTATACTTTCAGGGATCATTTCTATAGTTTGTAACTGGTGGAATGTGCTTGAAAGTGTCTAAACTCAGTAACCACAAGGAAGAACTTCAGGGTTTTCTTCTGAGCATGAGATGAGTTCCTGTAACTTTTGTATGAAGTCGCTGGTTACTTTTGATGAATGTATTTGGTTCCTTAAATGGGACTTAGGATGGAGAAAACCCAATCTGAGTGGTGCTGTTTATAATTCGTCATACTAACAGGGTTGTCTTCCAAAGAAATACATCATGTTCTGTCTGACCTTGTGGGAGAGATTCATTGTTTAATAAAATATCAAAGCTGAGCGACAATGTGGGTTTTAGCTGGAACTATCTACAAGCAGCAGATATCCTACATGTATCTCTAGTGGGGTGTTTACATGCATTAATATATTTCCAGCTCTCTTTAACCAGCTTGTCAATATCCTCTTGGCAATAGCTCCCAACACTTTGGAATGCCTTTGCATGGAACAATTGTGGGATAAAATGCTGGCACTGGAGAATAATTCTGAAGATCAAAATAATGTATCTGGGTGTTTCTGTGCAATTTAGAAGTATACACGACAATTGTTCTTTATGTGCTACCCATAGCCTGTTGCCTTCCTCTCAATCTTTCAGAGATTAAAGCATCAAAATACATGCATGAGTCTGATTCCTTGGCTTCACATGTGAACATGTACAGACTAGCACCGTAGAAAACACAAATTCTATCTTCCAACTCCACATAAACTCCTTGTCACATTTTCTTGAGGTCGAAAAGTCAATATGTCACAAATCATTTCCAAAGAGGGCTTTTTAGTGCATGGTTTACATTGTCAATGCAATGTTAAGGAGAACATTTTAAAGTATGCCATATTCTTGCAAACATGAACTTTAAGACTATACTTTCAGGGATCATTTCTATAGTTTGTAACTGGTGGAATGTGCTTGAAAGTGTCTAAACTCAGTAACCACAAGGAAGAACTTCAGGGTTTTCTTCTGAGCATGAGATGAGTTCCTGTAACTTCTGTATGAAGTCGCTGGTTACTTTTGATGAATGTACTTGGTTCCTTATATGGGACTTAGGATGGAGAAAACCCAATCTGAGTGGTGCTGTTTATAATTCGTCATACTAACAGGGTTGTCTTCCAAAGAAATACATCGTTCTGTCTGACCTTGTGGGAGAGATTCATTGTTTAATAAAATATCAAAGCTGAACGACAATGTGGGTTTTAGCTGGAACTATCTACAAGCAGCAGATATCCTACATGTATCTCTAGTGGGGTGTTTACATGCATTAATATATTTCCAGCTCTCTTTAACCAGCTTGTCAATATCCTCTTGGCGATAGCTCCCAACACTTTGGAATGCCTTTGCATGGAACAATTGTGGGATAAAATGCTGGCACTGGAGAATAACTCTGAAGATCAAAATAATGTATCTGGGTGTTTCTGTGCAATTTAGAAGTATACACGACAATTGTTCTTGATGTGCTACCCATAGCCTGTTGCCTTCCTCTCAATCTTTCAGAGATTAAAGCATCAAAATACATGCATGAGTCTGATTCCTTGGCTTCACATGTGAACATGTGCAGACTAGCACCGTAGAAAACACAAATTCTATCTTCCAACTCCACATAAACTCCTTGTCACATTTTCTTGAGGTCGCAAAAGTCAATATGTCACAAATCATTTCCAAAGAGGGCTTTTCAGTGCATGGTTTACATTGTCAATGCAATGTTAAGGAGAACATTTTAAAGTATGCCATATTCTTGCAAACATGAACTTTAAGACTATACTTTCATGGATCATTTCTATAGTTTGTGACTGGTGGAATGTGCTTGAAAGTGTCTAAACTCAGTAACCACAAGGAAGAATTTCAGGGTTTTCTTCTGAGCATGAGATGAGTTCCTGTAACTTCTGTATGAAGTCGCTGGTTACTTTTGATGAATGTACTTGGTTCCTTAAATGGGACTTAGGATGGAAAAAACCCAATCTGAGTGGTGCTGTTTATAATTCGTCATACTAACAGGGTTGTCTTCCAAAGAAATACATCATGTTCTGTCTGACCTTTTGGGAGTGATTCATTGTTTAATAAAATATCAAAGCTGAACGACAATGTGGGTTTTAGCTGGAACTATCTACAAGCAGCAGATATCCTACATGTATCTCTAGTGGGGTGTTTACATGCATTAATACATTTCCAGCTCTCTTTAACCAGCTTGTCAATATCCTCTTGGCGATAGGTCCCAACACTATGGAATGCCTTTGCATGGAACAATTGTGGGATAAAATGCTGGCACTGGAGAATAACTCTGAAGATCAAAATAATGTATCTGGGTGTTTCTGTGCAATTTAGAAGTATACACGACAATTGTTCTTTATGTGCTACCCATAGCCTGTTGCCTTCCTCTCAATCTTTCAGAGATTAAAGCATCAAAATACATGCATGAGTCTGATTCCTGTGCAGACTAGCACAGTAGAAAACACAAATTCTATCTTCCAACTCCCCATAAACTCCTTGTCACATTTTCTTGAGGTCGAAAAGTCAATATGTCACAAATCATTTCCAAAGAGGGCTTTTCAGTGCATGGTTTACATTGTCAATGCAATGTTAAGGAGAACATTTTAAAGTATGCCATATTCTTGCAAGCATGAACTTTAAGACTATACTTTCAGGGATCATTTCTATAGTTTGTAACTGGTGGAATGTACTTGAAAGTGTCTAAACTAAGGAACCAAAAGGAAGAACTTCAGGGTTTTCTTCTGAGCATGAGATGAGTTCCTGTAACTTCTGTATGAAGTCGCTGGTTACTTTTGATGAATGTATTTGGTTCCTTAAATGGGACTTAGGATGGAGAAAACCTAATCTGAGTGGTGCTGTTTATAATTCGTCATACTAACAGGGTTGTCTTCCAAAGAAATACATCATGTTCTGTCTGACCTTGTGGGAAAGATTCATTGTTTAATAAAATATTAAAGCTGAACGACAATGTGGGTTTTATCTGGAAATATCTACAAGCAGCAGATATCCTACATGTATCTCTAGTGGGGTGTTTACATGCATTAATATATTTACAGCTCTCTTTAACCAGCTTGTCAATATCCTCTTGGCAATAGCTCCCAACACTTTGAAATGCCTTTGCATGGAACAATTGTGGGATAAAATGCTGGCACTGGAGAATAATTCTGAAGATCAAAATAATGTATCTGGGTGTTTCTGTGCAATTTAGAAGTATACACAACAATTGTTCTTTATGTGCTACCAATAGCCTGTTGCCTTCCTCTCAATCTTTCAGAGATTAAAGCATCAAAATACATGCATGAGTCTGATTCCTTGGCTTCACATGTGAGCATGTACAGACTAGCACCGTAGAAAACCCAAATTCTATCTTCCAACTCCACATAAACTCCTTGTCACATTTTCTTGAGGTCGAAAAGTCAATATGTCACAAATCATTTCCAAAAAGGGCTTTTTAGTGCATGGTTTACATTGTCAATGCAATGTTAAGGAGAAAATTTTAAAGTATGCCATATTCTTGCAAACATGAACTTTAAGACTATACTTTCAGGGATCATTTCTATAGTTTGTAACTGGTGGAATGTGCTTGAAAGTGTCTAAACTCAGTAACCACAAGGAAGAACTTCAGGGTTTTCTTCTGAGCATGAGATGAGTTCCTGTAACTTCTGTATGAAGTCGTTGGTTACTTTTGATGAATGTATTTGGTTCCTTAAATGGGACTTAAGATGGAGAAAACCCAATCTGAGTGGTGCTGTTTATAATTCGTCATACTAACAGGGTTGTCTTCCAAAGAAATACATCATGTTCTGTCTGACCTTGTGGGAGAGATTCATTGTTTAATAAAATATCAAAGCTGAGCGACAATGTGGGTTTTAGCTGGAACTATCTACAAGCAGCAGATATCCTACATGTATCTCTAGTGGGGTGTTTACATGCATTAATATATTTCCAGCTCTCTTTAACCAGCTTGTCAATATCCTCTTGGCAATAGCTCACAACACTTTGGAATGCCTTTGCATGGAACAATTGTGGGATAAAATGCTGGCACTGGAGAATAATTCTGAAGATCAAAATAATGTATCTGGAATGTGCTTGAAAGTGTCTAAACTCAATAACCACAAGGAAGAACTTCAGGGTTTTCTTCTGAGCATGAGATGAGTTCCTGTAACTTCTGTATGAAGTCGCTGGTTACTTTTGATGAATGTACTTGGTTCCTTATATGGGACTTAGGATGGAGAAAACCCAATCTGAGTGGTGCTGTTTATAATTCATCATACTAACAGGGTTGTCTTCCAAAGAAATACATCATGTTCTGTCTGACCTTGTGGGAGAGATTCATTGTTTAATAAAATATCAAAGCTGAACGACAATGTGGGTTTTAGCTGGAACTATCTACAAGCAGCAGATATCCTACATGTATCTCTAGTGGGGTGTTTACATGCATTAATATATTTCCAGCTCTCTTTAACCAGCTTGTCAATATCCTCTTGGCGATAGCTCCCAACACTTTGGAATGCCTTTGCATGGAACAATTGTGGGATAAAATGCTGGCACTGGAGAATAACTCTGAAGATCAAAATAATGTATCTGGGTGTTTCTGTGCAATTTAGAAGTATACACGACAATTGTTCTTTATGTGCTACCCATAGCCTGTTGCCTTCCTCTCAATCTTTCAGAGATTAAAGCATCAAAATACATGCATGAGTCTGATTCCTTGGCTTCACATGTGAACATGTGCAGACTAGCACCGTAGAAAACACAAATTCTATCTTCCAACTCCACATAAACTCCTTGTCACATTTTCTTGAGGTCAAAAAGTCAATATGTCACAAATCATTTCCAAAGAGGGCTTTTCAGTGCATGGTTTACATTGTCAATGCAATGTTAAGGAGAACATTTTAAAGTATGCCATATTCTTGCAAACATGAACTTTAAGACTATACTTTCAGGGATCATTTCTATAGTTTGTAACTGGTGGAATGTGCTTGAAAGTGTCTAAACTCAGTAACCACAAGGAAGAACGTCAAGGTTTTCTTCTGAGCATGAGATGAGTTCCTGTAACTTCTGTATGAAGTCGCTGGTTACTTTTGATGAATGTACTTGGTTCCTTAAATGGGACTTAGGATGGAGAAAACCCAATCTGAGTGGTGCTGTTTATAATTTGTCATACTAACAGGGTTGTCTTCCAAAGAAATACATCATGTTCTGTCTGACCTTTTGGGAGAGATTCATTGTTTAATAAAATATCAAAGCTGAACGACAATTTGGGTTTTAGCTGGAACTATCTACAAGCAGCAGATATCCTACATGTATCTCTAGTGGGGTGTTTACATGCATTAATACATTTCCAGCTCTCTTTAACCAGCTTGTCAATATCCTCTTGGCGATAGCTCCCAACACTTTGGAATGCCTTTGCATGGAACAATTGTGGGATAAAATGCTGGCACTGGAGAATAACTCTGAAGATCAAAATAATGTATCTGGGTGTTTCTGTGCAATTTAGAATTATACACGACAATTGTTCTTTATGTGCTACCCATAGCCTGTTGCCTTCCTCTCAATCTTTCAGAGATTAAAGCATCAAAATACATGCATGAGTCTGATTCCTGTGCACACTAGCACCGTAGAAAACACAAATTCTATCTTCCAACTCCACATAAACTCCTTGTCACATTTTCTTGAGGTCGAAAAGTCAATATGTCACAAATCATTTCCAAAGAGGGCTTTTCAGTGCATGGTTTACATTGTCAATGCAATGTTAAGGAGAACATTTTAAAGTATGCCATATTCTTGCAAACATGAACTTTAAGACTATACTTTCAGGGATCATTTCTATAGTTTGTAACTGGTGGAATGTGCTTGAAAGTGTCTAAACTCAGTAACCACAAGGAAGAACTTCAGGGTTTTCTTCTGAGCATGAGATGAGTTCCTGTAACTTCTGTATGAAGTCGCTGGTTACTTTTGATGAATGTACTTGGTTCCTTAACACCTTAAGGACACAGGACATGTCTGACATGTCATGATTCCCTTTTATTCCAGAAGTTTGGTCCTTAAGGGGTTAAATGGGACTTAGGATGGAGTAAACCCAATCTGAGTGGTGCTGTTTATAATTCGTCATACTAACAGGGTTGTCTTCCAAAGAAATACATCATGTTCTGTCTGACCTTGTGGGAAAGATTCATTGTTTAATAAAATATTAAAGCTGAACGACAATGTGGGTTTTATCTGGAACTATCTACAAGCAGCAGATATCCTACATGTATCTCTAGTGGGGTGTTTACATGCATTAATATATTTACAGCTCTCTTTAACCAGCTTGTCAATATCCTCTTGGCAATAGCTCCCAACACTTTTAAATGCCTTTGCATGGAACAATTGTGGGATAAAATGCTGGCACTGGAGAATAATTCTGAAGATCAAAATAATGTATCTGGGTGTTTCTGTGCAATTTAGAAGTATACACAACAATTGTTCTTTATGTGCTACCAATAGCCTGTTGCCTTCCACTCAATCTTTCAGAGATTAAATCATCAAAATACATGCATGAGTCTGATTCCTTGGCTTCACATGTGAGCATGTACAGACTAGCACCGTAGAAAACACAAATTCTAGCTTCCAACTCCACATAAACTCCTTGTCACATTTTCTTGAGGTCGAAAAGTCAATATGTCACAAATCATTTCCAAAGAGGGCTTTTCAGTGCATGGTTTACATTGTCAATGCAATGTTAAGGAGAACATTTTAAAGTATGCCATATTCTTGCAAACATGAACTTTAAGACTATACTTTCAGGGATCATTTCTATAGTTTGTAACTGGTGGAATGTGCTTGAAAGTGTCTAAACTCAGTAACCACAAGGAAGAACTTCAGGGTTTTCTTCTGAGCATGAGATGAGTTCCTGTAACTTCTGTATGAAGTCGCTGGTTACTTTTGATGAATGTACTTGGTTCCTTATATGGGACTTAGGATGGAGAAAACCCAATCTGAGTGGTGCTGTTTATAATTCGTCATACTAACAGGGTTGTCTTCCAAAGAAATACATCGTTCTGTCTGACCTTGTGGGAGAGATTCATTGTTTAATAAAATATCAAAGCTGAACGACAATGTGGGTTTTAGCTGGAACTATCTACAAGCAGCAGATATCCTACATGTATCTCTAGTGGGGTGTTTACATGCATTAATATATTTCCAGCTCTCTTTAACCAGCTTGTCAATATCCTCTTGGCGATAGCTCCCAACACTTTGGAATGCCTTTGCATGGAACAATTGTGGGATAAAATGCTGGCACTGGAGAATAACTCTGAAGATCAAAATAATGTATCTGGGTGTTTCTGTGCAATTTAGAAGTATACACGACAATTGTTCTTGATGTGCTACCCATAGCCTGTTGCCTTCCTCTCAATCTTTCAGAGATTAAAGCATCAAAATACATGCATGAGTCTGATTCCTTGGCTTCACATGTGAACATGTGCAGACTAGCACCGTAGAAAACACAAATTCTATCTTCCAACTCCACATAAACTCCTTGTCACATTTTCTTGAGGTCGCAAAAGTCAATATGTCACAAATCATTTCCAAAGAGGGCTTTTCAGTGCATGGTTTACATTGTCAATGCAATGTTAAGGAGAACATTTTAAAGTATGCCATATTCTTGCAAACATGAACTTTAAGACTATACTTTCATGGATCATTTCTATAGTTTGTGACTGGTGGAATGTGCTTGAAAGTGTCTAAACTCAGTAACCACAAGGAAGAATTTCAGGGTTTTCTTCTGAGCATGAGATGAGTTCCTGTAACTTCTGTATGAAGTCGCTGGTTACTTTTGATGAATGTACTTGGTTCCTTAAATGGGACTTAGGATGGAAAAAACCCAATCTGAGTGGTGCTGTTTATAATTCGTCATACTAACAGGGTTGTCTTCCAAAGAAATACATCATGTTCTGTCTGACCTTTTGGGAGTGATTCATTGTTTAATAAAATATCAAAGCTGAACGACAATGTGGGTTTTAGCTGGAACTATCTACAAGCAGCAGATATCCTACATGTATCTCTAGTGGGGTGTTTACATGCATTAATACATTTCCAGCTCTCTTTAACCAGCTTGTCAATATCCTCTTGGCGATAGGTCCCAACACTATGGAATGCCTTTGCATGGAACAATTGTGGGATAAAATGCTGGCACTGGAGAATAACTCTGAAGATCAAAATAATGTATCTGGGTGTTTCTGTGCAATTTAGAAGTATACACGACAATTGTTCTTTATGTGCTACCCATAGCCTGTTGCCTTCCTCTCAATCTTTCAGAGATTAAAGCATCAAAATACATGCATGAGTCTGATTCCTGTGCAGACTAGCACCGTAGAAAACACAAATTCTATCTTCCAACTCCCCATAAACTCCTTGTCACATTTTCTTGAGGTCGAAAAGTCAATATGTCACAAATCATTTCCAAAGAGGGCTTTTCAGTGCATGGTTTACATTGTCAATGCAATGTTAAGGAGAACATTTTAAAGTATGCCATATTCTTGCAAGCATGAACTTTAAGACTATACTTTCAGGGATCATTTCTATAGTTTGTAACTGGTGGAATGTACTTGAAAGTGTCTAAACTAAGGAACCAAAAGGAAGAACTTCAGGGTTTTCTTCTGAGCATGAGATGAGTTCCTGTAACTTCTGTATGAAGTCGCTGGTTACTTTTGATGAATGTATTTGGTTCCTTAAATGGGACTTAGGATGGAGAAAACCTAATCTGAGTGGTGCTGTTTATAATTCGTCATACTAACAGGGTTGTCTTCCAAAGAAATACATCATGTTCTGTCTGACCTTGTGGGAAAGATTCATTGTTTAATAAAATATTAAAGCTGAACGACAATGTGGGTTTTATCTGGAAATATCTACAAGCAGCAGATATCCTACATGTATCTCTAGTGGGGTGTTTACATGCATTAATATATTTACAGCTCTCTTTAACCAGCTTGTCAATATCCTCTTGGCAATAGCTCCCAACACTTTGAAATGCCTTTGCATGGAACAATTGTGGGATAAAATGCTGGCACTGGAGAATAATTCTGAAGATCAAAATAATGTATCTGGGTGTTTCTGTGCAATTTAGAAGTATACACAACAATTGTTCTTTATGTGCTACCCATAGCCTGTTGCCTTCCTCTCAATCTTTCAGAGATTAAAGCATCAAAATACATGCATGAGTCTAATTCCTGTGCAGACTAGCACCGTAGAAAACACAAATTCTATCTTCCAACTCCACATAAACTCCTTGTCACATTTTCTTGAGGTCGAAAAGTCAATATGTCACAAATCATTTCCAAAGAGGGCTTTTCAGTGCATGGTTTACATTGTCAATGCAATGTTAAGGAGAACATTTTAAAGTATGCCATATTCTTGCAAACATGAACTTTAAGACTATACTTTCAGGGATCATTTCTATAGTTTGTAACTGGTGGAATGTGCTTGAAAGTGTCTAAACTCAGTAACCACAAGAAAGAACTTCAGGGTTTTCTTCTGAGCATGAGATGAGTTCCTGTAACTTCTGTATGAAGTCGCTGGTTACTTTTGATGAATGTATTTGGTTCCTTAAATGGGACTTAAGATGGAGAAAACCCAATCTGAGTGGTGCTGTTTATAATTCGTCATACTAACAGGGTTGTCTTCCAAAGAAATACATCATGTTCTGTCTGACCTTGTGGGAGAGATTCATTGTTTAATAAAATATCAAAGCTGAGCGACAATGTGGGTTTTAGCTGGAACTATCTACAAGCAGCAGATATCCTACATGTATCTCTAGTGGGGTGTTTACATGCATTAATATATTTCCAGCTCTCTTTAACCAGCTTGTCAATATCCTCTTGGCAATAGCTCACAACACTTTGGAATGCCTTTGCATGGAACAATTGTGGGATAAAATGCTGGCACTGGAGAATAATTCTGAAGATCAAAATAATGTATCTGGAATGTGCTTGAAAGTGTCTAAACTCAATAACCACAAGGAAGAACTTCAGGGTTTTCTTCTGAGCATGAGATGAGTTCCTGTAACTTCTGTATGAAGTCGCTGGTTACTTTTGATGAATGTACTTGGTTCCTTAAATGGGACTTAGGATGGAAAAAACCCAATCTGAGTGGTGCTGTTTATAATTCGTCATACTAACAGGGTTGTCTTCCAAAGAAATACATCATGTTCTGTCTGACCTTTTGGGAGTGATTCATTGTTTAATAAAATATCAAAGCTGAACGACAATGTGGGTTTTAGCTGGAACTATCTACAAGCAGCAGATATCCTACATGTATCTCTAGTGGGGTGTTTACATGCATTAATACATTTCCAGCTCTCTTTAACCAGCTTGTCAATATCCTCTTGGCGATAGGTCCCAACACTATGGAATGCCTTTGCATGGAACAATTGTGGGATAAAATGCTGGCACTGGAGAATAACTCTGAAGATCAAAATAATGTATCTGGGTGTTTCTGTGCAATTTAGAAGTATACACGACAATTGTTCTTTATGTGCTACCCATAGCCTGTTGCCTTCCTCTCAATCTTTCAGAGATTAAAGCATCAAAATACATGCATGAGTCTGATTCCTGTGCAGACTAGCACCGTAGAAAACACAAATTCTATCTTCCAACTCCCCATAAACTCCTTGTCACATTTTCTTGAGGTCGAAAAGTCAATATGTCACAAATCATTTCCAAAGAGGGCTTTTCAGTGCATGGTTTACATTGTCAATGCAATGTTAAGGAGAACATTTTAAAGTATGCCATATTCTTGCAAGCATGAACTTTAAGACTATACTTTCAGGGATCATTTCTATAGTTTGTAACTGGTGGAATGTACTTGAAAGTGTCTAAACTAAGGAACCAAAAGGAAGAACTTCAGGGTTTTCTTCTGAGCATGAGATGAGTTCCTGTAACTTCTGTATGAAGTCGCTGGTTACTTTTGATGAATGTATTTGGTTCCTTAAATGGGACTTAGGATGGAGAAAACCTAATCTGAGTGGTGCTGTTTATAATTCGTCATACTAACAGGGTTGTCTTCCAAAGAAATACATCATGTTCTGTCTGACCTTGTGGGAAAGATTCATTGTTTAATAAAATATTAAAGCTGAACGACAATGTGGGTTTTATCTGGAAATATCTACAAGCAGCAGATATCCTACATGTATCTCTAGTGGGGTGTTTACATGCATTAATATATTTACAGCTCTCTTTAACCAGCTTGTCAATATCCTCTTGGCAATAGCTCCCAACACTTTGAAATGCCTTTGCATGGAACAATTGTGGGATAAAATGCTGGCACTGGAGAATAATTCTGAAGATCAAAATAATGTATCTGGGTGTTTCTGTGCAATTTAGAAGTATACACAACAATTGTTCTTTATGTGCTACCAATAGCCTGTTGCCTTCCTCTCAATCTTTCAGAGATTAAAGCATCAAAATACATGCATGAGTCTGATTCCTTGGCTTCACATGTGAGCATGTACAGACTAGCACCGTAGAAAACCCAAATTCTATCTTCCAACTCCACATAAACTCCTTGTCACATTTTCTTGAGGTCGAAAAGTCAATATGTCACAAATCATTTCCAAAAAGGGCTTTTTAGTGCATGGTTTACATTGTCAATGCAATGTTAAGGAGAAAATTTTAAAGTATGCCATATTCTTGCAAACATGAACTTTAAGACTATACTTTCAGGGATCATTTCTATAGTTTGTAACTGGTGGAATGTGCTTGAAAGTGTCTAAACTCAGTAACCACAAGGAAGAACTTCAGGGTTTTCTTCTGAGCATGAGATGAGTTCCTGTAACTTCTGTATGAAGTCGTTGGTTACTTTTGATGAATGTACTTGGTTCCTTAAATGGGACTTAAGATGGAGAAAACCCAATCTGAGTGGTGCTGTTTATAATTTGTCATACTAACAGGGTTGTCTTCCAAAGAAATACATCATGTTCTGTCAGACCTTTTGGGAGAGATTCAGTGTTTAATAAAATATCAAAGCTGAACGACAATGTGGGTTTTAGCTGGAACTATCTACAAGCAGCAGATATCTTACATCTATCTCTAGTGGGGTGTTTACATGCATTAATACATTTCCAGCTCTCTTTAACCAGCTTGTCAATATCCTCTTGGCGATAGCTCCCAACACTTTGGAATGCCTTTGCATGGAACAATTGTGGGATAAAATGCTGGCACTGGAGAATAACTCTGAAGATCAAAATAATGTATCTGGGTGTTTCTGTGCAATTTAGAAGTATACACGACAATTGTTCTTTATGTGCTACCCATAGCCTGTTGCCTTCCTCTCAATCTTTCAGAGATTAAAGCATCAAAATACATGCATGAGTCTAATTCCTGTGCAGACTAGCACCGTAGAAAACACAAATTCTATCTTCCAACTCCACATAAACTCCTTGTCACATTTTCTTGAGGTCGAAAAGTCAATATGTCACAAATCATTTCCAAAGAGGGCTTTTCAGTGCATGGTTTACATTGTCAATGCAATGTTAAGGAGAACATTTTAAAGTATGCCATATTCTTGCAAACATGAACTTTAAGACTATACTTTCAGGGATCATTTCTATAGTTTGTAACTGGTGGAATGTGCTTGAAAGTGTCTAAACTCAGTAACCACAAGAAAGAACTTCAGGGTTTTCTTCTGAGCATGAGATGAGTTCCTGTAACTTCTGTATGAAGTCGCTGGTTACTTTTGATGAATGTATTTGGTTCCTTAAATGGGACTTAAGATGGAGAAAACCCAATCTGAGTGGTGCTGTTTATAATTCGTCATACTAACAGGGTTGTCTTCCAAAGAAATACATCATGTTCTGTCTGACCTTGTGGGAGAGATTCATTGTTTAATAAAATATCAAAGCTGAGCGACAATGTGGGTTTTAGCTGGAACTATCTACAAGCAGCAGATATCCTACATGTATCTCTAGTGGGGTGTTTACATGCATTAATATATTTCCAGCTCTCTTTAACCAGCTTGTCAATATCCTCTTGGCAATAGCTCACAACACTTTGGAATGCCTTTGCATGGAACAATTGTGGGATAAAATGCTGGCACTGGAGAATAATTCTGAAGATCAAAATAATGTATCTGGAATGTGCTTGAAAGTGTCTAAACTCAATAACCACAAGGAAGAACTTCAGGGTTTTCTTCTGAGCATGAGATGAGTTCCTGTAACTTCTGTATGAAGTCGCTGGTTACTTTTGATGAATGTACTTGGTTCCTTATATGGGACTTAGGATGGAGAAAACCCAATCTGAGTGGTGCTGTTTATAATTCATCATACTAACAGGGTTGTCTTCCAAAGAAATACATCATGTTCTGTCTGACCTTGTGGGAGAGATTCATTGTTTAATAAAATATCAAAGCTGAACGACAATGTGGGTTTTAGCTGGAACTATCTACAAGCAGCAGATATCCTACATGTATCTCTAGTGGGGTGTTTACATGCATTAATATATTTCCAGCTCTCTTTAACCAGCTTGTCAATATCCTCTTGGCGATAGCTCCCAACACTTTGGAATGCCTTTGCATGGAACAATTGTGGGATAAAATGCTGGCACTGGAGAATAACTCTGAAGATCAAAATAATGTATCTGGGTGTTTCTGTGCAATTTAGAAGTATACACGACAATTGTTCTTTATGTGCTACCCATAGCCTGTTGCCTTCCTCTCAATCTTTCAGAGATTAAAGCATCAAAATACATGCATGAGTCTGATTCCTTGGCTTCACATGTGAACATGTGCAGACTAGCACCGTAGAAAACACAAATTCTATCTTCCAACTCCACATAAACTCCTTGTCACATTTTCTTGAGGTCAAAAAGTCAATATGTCACAAATCATTTCCAAAGAGGGCTTTTCAGTGCATGGTTTACATTGTCAATGCAATGTTAAGGAGAACATTTTAAAGTATGCCATATTCTTGCAAACATGAACTTTAAGACTATACTTTCAGGGATCATTTCTATAGTTTGTAACTGGTGGAATGTGCTTGAAAGTGTCTAAACTCAGTAACCACAAGGAAGAACGTCAAGGTTTTCTTCTGAGCATGAGATGAGTTCCTGTAACTTCTGTATGAAGTCGCTGGTTACTTTTGATGAATGTACTTGGTTCCTTAAATGGGACTTAGGATGGAGAAAACCCAATCTGAGTGGTGCTGTTTATAATTTGTCATACTAACAGGGTTGTCTTCCAAAGAAATACATCATGTTCTGTCTGACCCTTTGGGAGATATTCATTGTTTAATAAAATATCAAAGCTGAACGACAATTTGGGTTTTAGCTGGAACTATCTACAAGCAGCAGATATCCTACATGTATCTCTAGTGGGGTGTTTACATGCATTAATACATTTCCAGCTCTCTTTAACCAGCTTGTCAATATCCTCTTGGCGATAGCTCCCAACACTTTGGAATGCCTTTGCATGGAACAATTGTGGGATAAAATGCTGGCACTGGAGAATAACTCTGAAGATCAAAATAATGTATCTGGGTGTTTCTGTGCAATTTAGAATTATACACGACAATTGTTCTTTATGTGCTACCCATAGCCTGTTGCCTTCCTCTCAATCTTTCAGAGATTAAAGCATCAAAATACATGCATGAGTCTGATTCCTGTGCACACTAGCACCGTAGAAAACACAAATTCTATCTTCCAACTCCACATAAACTCCTTGTCACATTTTCTTGAGGTCGAAAAGTCAATATGTCACAAATCATTTCCAAAGAGGGCTTTTCAGTGCATGGTTTACATTGTCAATGCAATGTTAAGGAGAACATTTTAAAGTATGCCATATTCTTGCAAACATGAACTTTAAGACTATACTTTCAGGGATCATTTCTATAGTTTGTAACTGGTGGAATGTGCTTGAAAGTGTCTAAACTCAGTAACCACAAGGAAGAACTTCAGGGTTTTCTTCTGAGCATGAGATGAGTTCCTGTAACTTCTGTATGAAGTCGCTGGTTACTTTTGATGAATGTACTTGGTTCCTTAACACCTTAAGGACACAGGACATGTCTGACATGTCATGATTCCCTTTTATTCCAGAAGTTTGGTCCTTAAGGGGTTAAATGGGACTTAGGATGGAGTAAACCCAATCTGAGTGGTGCTGTTTATAATTCGTCATACTAACAGGGTTGTCTTCCAAAGAAATACATCATGTTCTGTCTGACCTTGTGGGAAAGATTCATTGTTTAATAAAATATTAAAGCTGAACGACAATGTGGGTTTTATCTGGAACTATCTACAAGCAGCAGATATCCTACATGTATCTCTAGTGGGGTGTTTACATGCATTAATATATTTACAGCTCTCTTTAACCAGCTTGTCAATATCCTCTTGGCAATAGCTCCCAACACTTTTAAATGCCTTTGCATGGAACAATTGTGGGATAAAATGCTGGCACTGGAGAATAATTCTGAAGATCAAAATAATGTATCTGGGTGTTTCTGTGCAATTTAGAAGTATACACAACAATTGTTCTTTATGTGCTACCAATAGCCTGTTGCCTTCCACTCAATCTTTCAGAGATTAAATCATCAAAATACATGCATGAGTCTGATTCCTTGGCTTCACATGTGAGCATGTACAGACTAGCACCGTAGAAAACACAAATTCTAGCTTCCAACTCCACATAAACTCCTTGTCACATTTTCTTGAGGTCGAAAAGTCAATATCTCACAAATCATTTCCAAAGAGGGCTTTTCAGTGCATGGTTTACATTGTCAATGCAATGTTAAGGAGAACATTTTAAAGTATGCCATATTCTTGCAAACATGAACTTTAAGACTATACTTTCAGGGATCATTTCTATAGTTTGTAACTGGTGGAATGTGCTTGAAAGTGTCTAAACTCAGTAACCACAAGGAAGAACTTCAGGGTTTTCTTCTGAGCATGAGATGAGTTCCTGTAACTTCTGTATGAAGTCGCTGGTTACTTTTGATGAATGTACTTGGTTCCTTAAATGGGACTTAGGATGGAGAAAACCCAATCTGAGTGGTGCTGTTTATAATTCGTCATACTAACAGGGTTGTCTTCCAAAGAAATACATCATGTTCTGTCTGACCTTGTGGGAAAGATTCATTGTTTAATAAAATATTAAAGCTGAACGACAATGTGGGTTTTATCTGGAACTATCTACAAGCAGCAGATATCCTACATGTATCTCTAGTGGGGTTTTTACATGCATTAATATATTTACAGCTCTCTTTAACCAGCTCAATATCCTCTTGGCAATAGCTCCCAACACTTTGAAATGCCTTTGCATGGAACAATTGTGGGATAAAATGCTGGCACTGGAGAATAACTCTGAAGATCAAAATAATGTATCTGGGTGTTTCTGTGCAATTTAGAAGTATACACGACAATTGTTCTTTATGTGCTACCCATAGCCTGTTGCCTTCCTCTCAATCTTTCAGAGATTAAAGCATCAAAATACATGCATGAGTCTGATTCCTGTGCAGACTAGCACCGTAGAAAACACAAATTCTATCTTCCAACTCCACATAAACTCCTTGTCACATTTTCTTGAGGTCAAAAAGTCAATATGTCACAAATCATTTCCAAAGAGGGCTTTTCAGTGCATGGTTTACATTGTCAATGCAATGTTAAGGAGAACATTTTAAAGTATGCCATATTCTTGCAAACATGAACTTTAAGACTATACTTTCAGGGATCATTTCTATAGTTTGTAACTGGTGGAATGTGCTTGAAAGTGTCTAAACTCAGTAACCACAAGGAAGAACGTCAAGGTTTTCTTCTGAGCATGAGATGAGTTCCTGTAACTTCTGTATGAAGTCGCTGGTTACTTTTGATGAATGTACTTGGTTCCTTAAATGGGACTTAGGATGGAGAAAACCCAATCTGAGTGGTGCTGTTTATAATTTGTCATACTAACAGGGTTGTCTTCCAAAGAAATACATCATGTTCTGTCTGACCTTTTGGGAGAGATTCATTGTTTAATAAAATATCAAAGCTGAACGACAATTTGGGTTTTAGCTGGAACTATCTACAAGCAGCAGATATCCTACATGTATCTCTAGTGGGGTGTTTACATGCATTAATACATTTCCAGCTCTCTTTAACCAGCTTGTCAATATCCTCTTGGCGATAGCTCCCAACACTTTGGAATGCCTTTGCATGGAACAATTGTGGGATAAAATGCTGGCACTGGAGAATAACTCTGAAGATCAAAATAATGTATCTGGGTGTTTCTGTGCAATTTAGAAGTATACACGACAATTGTTCTTTATGTGCTACCCATAGCCTGTTGCCTTCCTCTCAATCTTTCAGAGATTAAAGCATCAAAATACATGCATGAGTCTGATTCCTGTGCAGACTAGCACCGTAGAAAACACAAATTCTATCTTCCAACTCCACATAAACTCCTTGTCACATTTTCTTGAGGTCAAAAAGTCAATATGTCACAAATCATTTCCAAAGAGGGCTTTTCAGTGCATGGTTTACATTGTCAATGCAATGTTAAGGAGAACATTTTAAAGTATGCCATATTCTTGCAAACATGAACTTTAAGACTATACTTTCAGGGATCATTTCTATAGTTTGTAACTGGTGGAATGTGCTTGAAAGTGTCTAAACTCATTAACCACAAGGAAGAACGTCAAGGTTTTCTTCTGAGCATGAGATGAGTTCCTGTAACTTCTGTATGAAGTCGCTGGTTACTTTTGATGAATGTAGTTGGTTCCTTAAATGGGACTTAGGATGGAGAAAACCCAATCTGAGTGGTGCTGTTTATAATTTGTCATACTAACAGGGTTGTCTTCCAAAGAAATTCATCATGTTCTGTCTGACCTTTTGGGAGAGATTCATTGTTTAATAAAATATCAAAGCTGAACGACAATTTGGGTTTTAGCTGGAACTATCTACAAGCAGCAGATATCCTACATGTATCTCTAGTGGGGTGTTTACATGCATTAATACATTTCCAGCTCTCTTTAACCAGCTTGTCAATATCCTCTTGGCGATAGCTCCCAACACTTTGGAATGCCTTTGCATGGAACAATTGTGGGATAAAATGCTGGCACTGGAGAATAACTCTGAAGATCAAAATAATGTATCTGGGTGTTTCTGTGCAATTTAGAATTATACACGACAATTGTTCTTTATGTGCTACCCATAGCCTGTTGCCTTCCTCTCAATCTTTCAGAGATTAAAGCATCAAAATACATGCATGAGTCTGATTCCTGTGCAGACTAGCACAGTAGAAAACACAAATTCTATCTTCCAACTCCACATAAACTCCTTGTCACATTTTCTTGAGGTCGAAAAGTCAATATGTCACAAATCATTTCCAAAAAGGGCTTTTTAGAGCATGGTTTACATTGTCAATGCAATGTTAAGGAGAACATTTTAAAGTATGCCATATTCTTGCAAACATGAACTTTAAGATTATACTTTCAGGGATCATTTCTATAGTTTGTAACTGGTGGAATGTGCTTGAAAGTGTCTAAACTCAGTAACCACAAGGAAGAACTTCAGGGTTTTCTTCTGAGCATGAGATGAGTTCCTGTAACTTCTGTATGAAGTTGCTGGTTACTTTTGATGAATGTACTTGGTTCCTTAAATGGGACTTAGGATGGAGAAAACCCAATCTGAGTGGTGCTGTTTATAATTTGTCATACTAACAGGGTTGTCTTCCAAAGAAATACATATGTGTTCTGTCTGAACTTGTGGGAAAGATTCATTGTTTAATAAAATATTAAAGCTGAACGACAATGTGGATTTTATCTGGAACTATCTACAAGCAGCAGATATCCTACATGTATCTCTAGTGGGGTGTTTACATGCATTAATATATTTACAGCTCTCTTTAACCAGCTTGTCAATATCCTCTTGGCAATAGCTCCCAACACTTTGAAATGCCTTTGCATGGAACAATTGTGGGATAAAATGCTGGCACTGGAGAATAATTCTGAAGATCAAAATAATGTATCTGGGTGTTTCTGTGCAATTTAGAAGTATACACAACAATTATTCTTTATGTGCTACCAATGGCCTGTTGCCTTCCTCTCAATCTTTCAGAGATTAAATCATCAAAATACATGCATGAGTCTGATTCCTTGGCTTCACATGTGAGCATGTACAGACTAGCACCGTAGAAAACACAAATTCTATCTTCCAACTCCACATAAACTCCTTGTCACATTTTCTTGAGGTCGAAAAGTCAATATGTCACAAATCATTTCCAAAGAGGGCTTTTCAGTGCATGGTTTACATTGTCAATGCAATGTTAAGGAGAACATTTTAAAGTATGCCATATTCTTGCAAACATGAACTTTAAGACTATACTTTCAGGGATCGTTTCTATAGTTTGTAACTGGTGGAATGTGCTTGAAAGTGTCTAAACTCAGTAACCACAAGGAAGAACTTCAGGGTTTTCTTCTGAGCATGAGATGAGTTCCTGTAACTTCTGTATGTAGTCGCTGGTTACTTTTGATGAATGTACTTGGTTCCTTAAATGGGACTTAGGATGGAGAAAACCCAATCTGAGTGGTGCTGTTTATAATTCGTCATACTAACAGGGTTGTCTTGCAAAGAAATACATCATGTTCTGTCTGACCTTTTGGGAGTGATTCGTTGTTTAATAAAATATCAAAGCTGAACGACAATGTGGGTTTTACCTGGAACTATCTACAAGCAGCAGATATCCTACATGTATCTCTAGTGGGGTGTTTACATGCATTAATATATTTACAGCTCTCTTTAACCAGCTCAATATCCTCTTGGCAATAGCTCCCAACACTTTGAAATGCCTTTGCATGGAACAATTGTGGGATAAAATGCTGGCACTGGAGAATAACTCTGAAGATCAAAATAATGTATCTGGGTGTTTCTGTGCAATTTAGAAGTATACACGACAATTGTTCTTTATGTGCTACCCATAGCCTGTTGCCTTCCTCTCAATCTTTCAGAGATTAAAGCATCAAAATACATGCATGAGTCTGATTCCTGTGCAGACTAGCACAGTAGAAAACACAAATTCTATCTTCCAACTCCACATAAACTCCTTGTCACATTTTCTTGAGGTCGAAAAGTCAATATGTCACAAATCATTTCCAAAAAGGGCTTTTTAGTGCATGGTTTACATTGTCAATGCAATGTTAAGGAGAACATTTTAAAGTATGCCATATTCTTGCAAACATGAACTTTAAGACTATACTTTCAGGGATCATTTCTATAGTTTGTAACTGGTGGAATGTGCTTGAAAGTGTCTAAACTCAGTAACCACAAGGAAGAACTTCAGGGTTTTCTTCTGAGCATGAGATGAGTTCCTTTAACTTCTGTATGAAGTCGCTGGTTACTTTTGATGAATGTACTTGGTTCCTTAAATGGGACTTAGGATGGAGAAAACCCAATCTGAGTGGTGCTGTTTATAATTCGTCATACTAACAGGGTTGTCTTCCAAAGAAATACATCATGTTCTGTCAGACCTTTTGGGAGAGATTCATTGTTTAATAAAATATCAAAGCTGAACGACAATGTGGGTTTTAGCTGGAACTATCTACAAGCAGCAGATATCTTACATCTATCTCTAGTGGGGTGTTTACATGCATTAATACATTTCCAGCTCTCTTTAACCAGCTTGTCAATATCCTCTTGGCGATAGCTCCCAACACTTTGGAATGCCTTTGCATGGAACAATTGTGGGATAAAATGCTGGCACTGGAGAATAACTCTGAAGATCAAAATGATGTATCTGGGTGTTTCTGTGCAATTTAGAAGTATACACGACAATTGTTCTTTATGTGCTACCCATAGCCTGTTGCCTTCCTCTCAATCTTTCAGAGATTAAAGCATCAAAATACATGCATGAGTCTAATTCCTGTGCAGACTAGCACCGTAGAAAACACAAATTCTATCTTCCAACTCCACATAAACTCCTTGTCACATTTTCTTGAGGTCGAAAAGTCAATATGTCACAAATCATTTCCAAAGAGGGCTTTTCAGTGCATGGTTTACATTGTTAATGCAATGTTAAGGAGAACATTTTAAAGTATGCCATATTCTTGCAAACATGAACTTTAAGACTATACTTTCAGGGATCATTTCTATAGTTTGTAACTGGTGGAATGTGCTTGAAAGTGTCTAAACTCAGTAACCACAAGGAAGAACTTCAGGGTTTTCTTCTGAGCATGAGATGAGTTTCTGTAACTTCTGTATGAAGTCGCTGGTTACTTTTGATGAATGTATTTGGTTCCTTAAATGGGACTTAAGATGGAGAAAACCCAATCTGAGTGGTGCTGTTTATAATTCGTCATACTAACAGGGTTGTCTTCCAAAGAAATACATCATGTTCTGTCTGACCTTGTGGGAAAGATTCATTGTTTAATAAAATATCAAAGCTGAGCGACAATGTGGGTTTTAGCTGGAACTATCTACAAGCAGCAGATATCCTACATGTATCTCTAGTGGGGTGTTTACATGCATTAATATATTTACAGCTCTCTTTAACCAGCTTGTCAATATCCTCTTGGCAATAGCTCCCAACACTTTGAAATGCCTTTGCATGGAACAATTGTGGGATAAAATGCTGGCACTGGAGAATAATTCTGAAGATCAAAATAATGTATCTGGGTGTTTCTGTGCAATTTAGAAGTATACACGACAATTGTTCTTTATGTGCTACCCATAGCCTGTTGCCTTCCTCTCAATCTTTCAGAGATTAAAGCATCAAAATACATGCATGAGTCTGATTCCTGTGCAGACTAGCACCGTAGAAAGCACAAATTCTATCTTCCAACTCCACATAAACTCCTTGTCACATTTTCTTGAGGTCGAAAAGTCAATATGTCACAAATCATTTCCAAAGAGGGCTTTTCAGTGCATGGTTTACATTGTCAATGCAATGTTAAGGAGAACATTTTAAAGTATGCCATATTCTTGCAAACATGAACTTTATGACTATACTTTCAGGGATCATTTCTATAGTTTGTAACTGGTGGAATGTGCTTGAAAGTGTCTAAACTCAGTAACCACAAGGAAGAACTTCAGGGTTTTCTTCTGAGCATGAGATGAGTTCCTGTAACTTCTGTATGAAGTCGCTGGTTACTTTTGATGAATGTACTTGGTTCCTTAAATGGGACTTAGGATGGAGAAAACCCAATCTGAGTGGTGCTGTTTATAATTCGTCATACTAACAGGGTTGTCTTCCAAAGAAATACATCACGTTCTGTCTGACCTTTTGGGAGAGATTCATTGTTTAATAAAATATCAAAGCTGAACGACAATGTGGGTTTTAGCTGGAACTATCTACAAGCAGCAGATATCCTACATGTATCTCTAGTGGGGTGTTTACATGCATTAATACATTTCCAGATCTCTTTAACCAGCTTGTCAATATCCTCTTGGCAATAGCTCCCAACACTTTGGAATGCCTTTGCATGGAACAATTGTGGGATAAAATGCTGGCACTGGAGAATAACTCTGAAGATCAAAATAATGTATCTGGGTGTTTCTGTGCAATTTAGAAGTATACACGACAATTGTTCTTTATGTGCTACCCATAGCCTGTTGCCTTCCTCTCAATCTTTCAGAGATTAAAGCATCAAAATACATGCATGAGTCTGATTCCTGTGCAGACTAGCACCGTAGAAAACACAAATTCTATCTTCCAACTCCACATAAACTCCTTGTCACATTTTCTTGAGGTCAAAAAGTCAATATGTCACAAATCATTTCCAAAGAGGGCTTTTCAGTGCATGGTTTACATTGTCAATGCAATGTTAAGGAGAACATTTTAAAGTATGCCATATTCTTGCAAACATGAACTTTAAGACTATACTTTCAGGGATCATTTCTATAGTTTGTAACTGGTGGAATGTGCTTGAAAGTGTCTAAACTCAGTAACCACAAGGAAGAACGTCAAGGTTTTCTTCTGAGCATGAGATGAGTTCCTGTAACTTCTGTATGAAGTCGCTGGTTACTTTTGATGAATGTATTTGGTTCCTTAAATGGGACTTAGGATGGAGAAAACCCAATCTGGGTGGTGCTGTTTATAATTTGTCATACTAACAGGGTTGTCTTCCAAAGAAATACATCATGTTCTGTCTGACCTTTTGGGAGAGATTCATTGTTTAATAAAATATCAAAGCTGAACGACAATTTGGGTTTTAGCTGGAACTATCTACAAGCAGCAGATATCTTACATGTATCTCTAGTGGGGTGTTTACATGCATTAATACATTTCCAGCTCTCTTTAACCAGCTTGTCAATATCCTCTTGGCGATAGCTCCCAACACTTTGGAATGCCTTTGCATGGAACAATTGTGGGATAAAATGCTGGCACTGGAGAATAACTCTGAAGATCAAAATAATGTATCTGGGTGTTTCTGTGCAATTTAGAATTATACACGACAATTGTTCTTTATGTGCTACCCATAGCCTGTTGCCTTCCTCTCAATCTTTCAGAGATTAAAGCATCAAAATACATGCATGAGTCTGATTCCTGTGCAGACTAGCACCGTAGAAAACACAAATTCTATCTTCCAACTCCACATAAACTCCTTGTCACATTTTCTTGAGGTCGAAAAGTCAATATGTCACAAATCATTTCCAAAGAGGGCTTTTCAGTGCATGGTTTACATTGTCAATGCAATGTTAAGGAGAACATTTTAAAGTATGCCATATTCTTGCAAACATGAACTTTAAGACTATACTTTCAGGGATCATTTCTATAGCTTGTAACTGGTGGAATGTGCTTGAAAGTGTCTAAACTCAGTAACCACAAGGAAGAACTTCAGGGTTTTCTTCTGAGCATGAGATGAGTTCCTGTAACTTCTGTATGAAGTCGCTGGTTACTTTTGATGAATGTACTTGGTTCCTTAAATGGGACTTAGGATGGAGAAAACCCAATCTGAGTGGTGCTGTTTATAATTCGTCATACTAACAGGGTTGTCTTCCAAAGAAATACATATGTGTTCTGTCTGACCTTGTGGGAAAGATTCATTGTTTAATAAAATATTAAAGCTGATCGACAATGTGGGTTTTATCTGGAACTATCTACAAGCAGCAGATATCCTACATGTATCTCTAGTGTAGTGTTTACATGCATTAATATATTTACAGCTCTCCTTAACCAGCTTGTCAATATCCTCTTGGCAATAGCTTCCAACACTTTAAAATGCCTTTGCATGGAACAATTGTGGGATAAAATGCTGGCACTGGAGAATAATTCTGAAGATCAAAATAATGTATCTGGGTGTTTCTGTGCAATTTAGAAGTATACACAACAATTGTTCTTTATGTGCTACCAATGGCCTGTTGCCTTCCTCTCAATCTTTCAGAGATTAAATCATCAAAATACATGCATGAGTCTGATTCCTTGGCTTCACATGTGAGCATGTACAGACTAGCACCGTAGAAAACACAAATTCTATCTTCCAACTCCACATAAACTCCTTGTCACATTTTCTTGAGGTCGCAAAAGTCAATATGTCACAAATCATTTCCAAAGAGGGCTTTTCAGTGCATGGTTTACATTGTCAATGCAATGTTAAGGAGAACATTTTAAAGTATGCCATATTCTTGCAAACATGAACTTTAAGACTATACTTTCAGGGATCATTTCTATAGTTTGTAACTGGTGGAATGTGCTTGAAAGTGTCTAAACTCAGTAACCACAAGGAAGAACTTCAGGGTTTTCTTCTGAGCATGAGATGAGTTCCTGTAACTTCTGTATGAAGTCGCTGGTTACTTTTGATGAATGTACTTGGTTCCTTAAATGGGATTTAGGATGGAGAAAACCCAATCTGAGTGGTGCTGTTTATAATTCGTCATACTAACAGGGTTGTCTTCCAAAGAAATACATCATGTTCTGTCTGACCTTGTGTGAGAGATTCATTGTTTAATAAAATATCAAAGCTGAACGACAATGTGGGTTTTAGCTGGAACTATCTACAAGCAGCAGATATCCTACATGTATCTCTAGTGGGGTGTTTACATGCATTAATATATTTCCAGCTCTCTTTAACCAGCTTGTCAATATCCTCTTGGCAATAGCTCCCAACACTTTGAAATGCCTTTGCATGGAACAATTGTGGGATAAAATGCTGGCACTGGAGAATAATTCTGAAGATCAAAATAATGTATCTGGGTGTTTCTGTGCAATTTAGAAGTATACACGACAATTGTTCTTTATGTGCTACCCATAACCTGTTGCCTTCCTCTCAATCTTTCAGAGATTAAAGCATCAATATACATGCATGAGTCTGATTCCTTGGCTTCACATGTGAACATGTACAGACTAGCACCGTAGAAAACACAAATTCTATCTTCCAACTCCACATAAACTCCTTGTCACATTTTCTTGAGGTCGAAAAGTCAATATGTCACAAATCATTTCCAAAGAGGGCTTTTCAGTGCATAGTTTACATTGTCAATGCAATGTTAAGGAGAACATTTTAAAGTATGCCATATTCTTGCAAACATGAACTTTACGACTATACTTTCAGGGATCATTTCTATAGTTTGTAACTGGTGGAATGTGCTTGAAAGTGTCTAAACTCAGTAACCACAAGGAAGAACTTCAGGGTTTTATTCGGAGCATGAGATGAGTTCCTGTAACTTCTGTATGAAGTCGCTGGGTACTTTTGATGAATGTACTTGGTTCCTTAAATGGGATTTAGGATGGAGAAAACCCAATCTGAGTGGTGCTGTTTATTATTCGTCATACTAACAGGGTTGTCTTCCAAAGAAATACATCATGTTCTGTCTGACCTTTTGGGAGAGATTCATTGTTTAATAAAATATCAAAGCTGAACGACAATGTGGGTTTTAGCTGGAACTATCTACAAGCGGCAGATATCCTACATGTATCTCTAGTGGGGTGTTTACATGCATTAATATATTTACAGCTCTCTTTAACCAGCTTGTCAATATCCTCTTGGCGATAGCTCCCAACACTTTGGAATGCCTTTGCATGGAACAATTGTGGGATAAAATGCTGGCACTGGAGAATAACTCTGAAGATCAAAATAATGTATCTGGGTGTTTCTGTGCAATTTAAAAGTATACACGACAATTGTTCTTTATGTGCTACCCATAGCCTGTTGCCTTCCTCTCAATCTTTCAGAGATTAAAGCATCAAAATACATGCATGAGTCTGATTCCTGTGCAGACTAGCACCGTAGAAAACACAAATTCTATCTTCCAACTCCACATAAACTCCTTGTTACATTTTCTTGAGGTCGCAAAAGTCAATATGTCACAAATCATTTCCAAAGAGGGCTTTTCAGTGCATAGTTTACATTGTCAATGCAATGTTAAGGAGAACATTTTAAAGTATGCCATATTCTTGCAAACATGAACTTTACGACTATACTTTCAGGGATCATTTCTATAGTTTGTAACTGGTGGAATGTGCTTGAAAGTGTCTAAACTCAGTAACCACAAGGAAGAACTTCAGGGTTTTCTTCGGAGCATGAGATGAGTTCCTGTAACTTCTGTATGAAGTCGCTGGGTACTTTTGATGAATGTACTTGGTTCCTTAAATGGGACTTAGGATGGAGAAAACCCAATCTGAGTGGTGCTGTTTATTATTCGTCATACTAACAGGGTTGTCTTCCAAAGAAATACATCATGTTCTGTCTGACCTTTTGGGAGAGATTCATTGTTTAATAAAATATCAAAGCTGAACGACAATGTGGGTTTTAGCTGGAACTATCTACAAGCGGCAGATATCCTACATGTATCTCTAGTGGGGGTTTACATGCATTAATATATTTCCAGCTCTCTTTAACCAGCTTGTCAATATCCTCTTGGCGATAGCTCCCAACACTTTGGAATGCCTTTGCATGGAACAATTGTGGGATAAAATGCTGGCACTGGAGAATAACTCTGAAGATCAAAATAATGTATCTGGGTGTTTCTGTGCAATTTAGAAGTATACACGACAATTGTTCTTTATGTGCTACCCATAGCCTGTTGCCTTCCTCTCAATCTTTCAGAGATTAAAGCATCAAAATACATGCATGAGTCTGATTCCTGTGCAGACTAGCACCGTAGAAAACACAAATTCTATCTTCCAACTCCACATAAACTCCTTGTCACATTTTCTTGAGGTCGCAAAAGTCAATATGTCACAAATCATTTCCAAAGAGGGCTTTTCAGTGCATGGTTTACATTGTCAATGCAATGTTAAGGAGAACATTTTAAAGTAGGCCATATTCTTGCAAACATGAACTTTAAGACTATACTTTCAGGGATCATTTCTATAGTTTGTAACTGGTAGAATGTGCTTGAAAGTGTATAAACTCAGTAACCACAAGGAAGAACTTCAGGGTTTTCTTCTGAGCATGAGATGAGTTCCTGTAACTTCTGTATGAAGTCGCTGGTTACTTTTGATGAATGTATTTGGTTCCTTAAATGGGACTTAGGATGGAGAAAACCCAATCTGAGTGGTGCTGTTTATAATTCGTCATACTAACAGGGTTGTCTTCCAAAGAAATACATCATGTTCTGTCTGACCTTGTGGGAAAGATTCATTGTTTAATAAAATATCAAAGCTGAACGACAATGTGGGTTTTAGCTGGAACTATCTACAAGCAGCAGATATCCTACATGTATCTCTAGTGGGGTGTTTACATGCATTAATATATTTCCAGCTCTCTTTAACCAGCTCAATATCCTCTTGGCAATAGCTCCCAACACTTTGGAATGCCTTTGCATGGAACAATTGTGGGATAAAATGCTGGCACTGGAGAATAACTCTGAAGATCAAAATAATGTATCTGGGTGGTTCTGTGCAATTTAGAAGTATACACGACAATTGTTCTTTATGTGCTACCCATAGCCTGTTGCCTTCCTCTCAATCTTTCAGAGATTAAAGCATCAAAATACATGCATGAGTCTGATTCCTGTGCAGACTAGCACCGTAGAAAACACAAATTCTATCTTCCAACTCCACATAAACTCCTTGTCACATTTTCTTGAGGTCGAAAAGTCAATATGTCACAAATCATTTCCAAAGAGGGCTTTTCAGTGCATGGTTTACATTGTCAATGCAATGTTAAGGAGAACATTTTAAAGTATGCCATATTCTTGCAAACATGAACTTTAAGACTATACTTTCAGGGATCATTTCTATAGTTTGTAACTGGTGGAATGTGCTTGAAAGTGTCTAAACTCAGTAACCACAAGGAAGAACTTCAGGGTTTTCTTCTGAGCATGAGATGAGTTCCTGTAACTTCTGTATGAAGTCGCTGGTTACTTTTGATGAATGTATTTGGTTCCTTCAATGGGATTTAGGATGGAGAAAACCCAATCTGAGTGGTGCTGTTTATAATTCGTCATACTAACAGGGTTGTCTTCCAAAGAAATACATCATGTTCTGTCTGACCTTGTGGGAGAGATTCATTGTTTAATAAAATATCAAAGCTGAACGACAATGTGGGTTTTAGCTGGAAGTATCTACAAGCAGCAGATATTCTACATGTATCTCTAGTGGGGTGTTTACATGCATTAATATATTTCCAGCTCTCTTTAAACAGCTTGTCAATATCCTCTTGGCAATAGCTCCCAACACTTTGGAATGCCTTTGCATGGAACAATTGTGGGATAAAATGCTGGCACTGGAGAATAATTCTGAAGATCAAAATAATGTATCTGGGTGTTTCTGTGCAATTTAGAAGTATACACGACAATTGTTCTTTATGTGCTACCCATAGCCTGTTGTCTTCCTCTCAATCTTTCAGAGATTAAAGCATCAAAATACATGCATGAGTCTGATTCCTGTGCAGACTAGCACCGTAGAAAACACAAATTCTATCTTCCAACTCCACATAAACTCCTTGTCACATTTTCTTGAGGTCGAAAAGTCAATATGTCACAAATCATTTCCAAAGAGGGCTTTTCAGTGCATGGTTTACATTGTCAATGCAATGTTAAGGAGAACATTTTAAAGTATGCCATATTCTTGCAAACATGAACTTTAAGACTATACTTTCAGGGATCATTTCTATAGTTTGTAACTGGTGGAATGTGCTTGAAAGTGTCTAAACTCAGTAACCACAAGGAAGAACTTCAGGGTTTTCTTCTGAGCATGAGATGAGTTCCTGTAACTTCTGTATGAAGTCGCTGGTTACTTTTGATGAATGTACTTGGTTCCTTAAAAGGGACTTAGGATGGAGAATACCCAATCTGAGTGGTGCTGTTTATAATTCGTCATACTAACAGGGTTGTCTTCCAAAGAAATACATCATGTTCTGTCTGACCTTGTGGGAGAGATTCATTGTTTAATAAAATATCAAAGCTGAACGACAATGTGGGTTTTAGCCGGAACTATCTACAAGCAGCAGATATCCTACATGTATCTCTAGTGGGGTGTTTGCATGCATTAATATATTTACAGCTCTCTTTAACCAGCTCAATATCCTCTTGGCAATAGCTCCCAACACTTTGGAATGCCTTTGCATGGAACAATTGTGGGATAAAATGCTGGCACTGGAGAATAACTCTGAAGATCAAAATAATGTATCTGGGTGTTTCTGTGCAATTTAGAAGTATACACGACAATTGTTCTTTATGTGCTACCCATAGCCTGTTGCCTTCCTCTCAATCTTTCAGAGATTAAAGCATCAAAATACATGCATGAGTCTGATTCCTGTGCAGACTAGCACCGTAGAAAACACAAATTCTATCTTCCAACTCCACATAAACTCCTTGTCACATTTTCTTGAGGTCAAAAAGTCAATATGTCACAAATCATTTCCAAAGAGGGCTTTTCAGTGCATGGTTTACATTGTCAATGCAATGTTAAGGAGAACATTTTAAAGTATGCCATATTCTTGCAAACATGAACTTTAAGACTATACTTTCAGGGATCATTTCTATAGTTTGTAACTGGTGGAATGTGCTTGAAAGTGTCTAAACTCAGTAACCACAAGGAAGAACTTCAGGGTTTTCTTCTGAGCATGAGATGAGTTCCTGTAACTTCTGTATGAAGTCGCTGGTTACTTTTGATGAATGTACTTGGTTCCTTAAATGGGACTTAGGATGGAGAAAACCCAATCTGAGTGGTGCTGTTTATAATTCGTCATACTAACAGGGTTGTCTTCCAAAGAAATACATCATGTTCTGTCTGACCTTTTGGGAGAGGTTCATTGTTTAATAAAATATCAAAGCTGAACGACAATTTGGGTTTTAGCTGGAACTATCTACAAGCAGCAGATACCCTACATCTATCTCTAGTGGGGTGTTTACATGCATTAATACATTTCCAGCTCTCTTTAACCAGCTTGTCAATATCCTCTTGGCGATAGCTCCCAACACTTTGGAATGCCTTTGCATGGAACAATTGTGGGATAAAATGCTCGCACTGGAGAATAACTCTGAAGATCAAAATAATGTATCTGGGTGTTTCTGTGCAATTTAGAAGTATACACGACAATTGTTCTTTATGTGCTACCCATAGCCTGTTGCCTTCCTCTCAATCTTTCAGAGATTAAAGCATCAAAATACATGCATGAGTCTGATTCCTGTGCAGACTAGCACCGTAGAAAACACAAATTCTATCTTCCAACTCCACATAAACTCCTTGTCACATTTTCTTGAGGTCAAAAAGTCAATATGTCACAAATCATTTCCAAAGAGGGCTTTTCAGTGCATGGTTTACATTGTCAATGCAATGTTAAGGAGAACATTTTAAAGTATGCCATATTCTTGCAAACATGAACTTTAAGACTATACTTTCAGGGATCATTTCTATAGTTTGTAACTGGTGGAATGTGCTTGAAAGTGTCTAAACTCAGTAACCACAAGGAAGAACTTCAGGGTTTTCTTCTGAGCATGAGATGAGTTCCTGTAACTTCTGTATGAAGTCGCTGGTTACTTTTGATGAATGTACTTGGTTCCTTAAATGGGACTTAGGATGGAGAAAACCCAATCTGAGTGGTGCTGTTTATAATTCGTCATACTAACAGGGTTGTCTTCCAAAGAAATACATCATGTTCTGTCTGACCTTTTGGGAGAGGCTCATTGTTTAATAAAATATCAAAGCTGAACGACAATTTGGGTTTTAGCTGGAACTATCTACAAGCAGCAGATATCCTACATCTATCTCTAGTGGGGTGTTTACATGCATTAATACATTTCCAGCTCTCTTTAACCAGCTTGTCAATATCCTCTTGGCGATAGCTCCCAACACTTTGGAATGCCTTTGCATGGAACAATTGTGGGATAAAATGCTGGCACTGGAGAATAACTCTGAAGATCAAAATAATGTATCTGGGTGTTTCTGTGCAATTTAGAAGTATACACGACAATTGTTCTTTATGTGCTACCCATAGCCTGTTGCCTTCCTCTCAATCTTTCAGAGATTAAAGCATCAAAATACATGCATGAGTCTGATTCCTGTGCAGACTAGCACCGTAGAAAACACAAATTCTATCTTCCAACTCCACATAAACTCCTTGTCACATTTTCTTGAGGTCAAAAAGTCAATATGTCACAAATCATTTCCAAAGAGGGCTTTTCAGTGCATGGTTTACATTGTCAATGCAATGTTAAGGAGAACATTTTAAAGTATGCCATATTCTTGCAAACATGAACTTTAAGACTATACTTTCAGGGATCATTTCTATAGTTTGTAACTGGTGGAATGTGCTTGAAAGTGTCTAAACTCAGTAACCGCAAGGAAGAACTTCAGGGTTTTCTTCTGAGCATGAGATGAGTTCCTGTAACTTCTGTATGAAGTCGCTGGTTACTTTTGATGAATGTATTTGGTTCCTTAAATGGGATTTAGGATGGAGAAAACCCAATCTGAGTGGTGCTGTTTATAATTCGTCATACTAACAGGGTTGTCTTCCAAAGAAATACATCATGTTCTGTCTGACCTTGTGGGAGAGATTCATTGTTTAATAAAATATCAAAGCTGAACGACAATGTGGGTTTTAGCTGGAAGTATCTACAAGCAGCAGATATTCTACATGTATCTCTAGTGGGGTGTTTACATGCATTAATATATTTCCAGCTCTCTTTAACCAGCTTGTCAATATCCTATTGGCAATAGCTCCCAACACTTTGGAATGCCTTTGCATGGAACAATTGTGGGATAAAATGCTGGCACTGGAGAATAATTCTGAAGATCAAAATAATGTATCTGGGTGTTTCTGTGCAATTTAGAAGTATACACGACAATTGTTCTTGATGTGCTACCCATAGCCTGTTGTCTTCCTCTCAATCTTTCAGAGATTAAAGCATCAAAATACATGCATGAGTCTGATTCCTGTGCAGACTAGCACCGTAGAAAACACAAATTCTATCTTCCAACTCCACATAAACTCCTTGTCACATTTTCTTGAGGTCGAAAAGTCAATATGTCACAAATCATTTCCAAAGAGGGCTTTTCAGTGCATGGTTTACATTGTCAATGCAATGTTAAGGAGAACATTTTAAAGTATGCCATATTCTTGCAAACATGAACTTTAAGACTATACTTTCAGGGATCATTTCTATAGTTTGTAACTGGTGGAATGTGCTTGAAAGTGTCTAAACTCAGTAACCACAAGGAAGAACTTCAGGGTTTTCTTCTGAGCATGAGATGAGTTCCTGTAACTTCTGTATGAAGTCGCTGGTTACTTTTGATGAATGTACTTGGTTCCTTAAAAGGGACTTAGGATGGAGAATACCCAATCTGAGTGGTGCTGTTTATAATTCGTCATACTAACAGGGTTGTCTTCCAAAGAAATACATCATGTTCTGTCTGACCTTGTGGGAGAGATTCATTGTTTAATAAAATATCAAAGCTGAACGACAATGTGGGTTTTAGCCGGAACTATCTACAAGCAGCAGATATCCTACATGTATCTCTAGTGGGGTGTTTGCATGCATTAATATATTTACAGCTCTCTTTAACCAGCTCAATATCCTCTTGGCAATAGCTCCCAACACTTTGGAATGCCTTTGCATGGAACAATTGTGGGATAAAATGCTGGCACTGGAGAATAACTCTGAAGATCAAAATAATGTATCTGGGTGTTTCTGTGCAATTTAGAAGTATACACGACAATTGTTCTTTATGTGCTACCCATAGCCTGTTGCCTTCCTCTCAATCTTTCAGAGATTAAAGCATCAAAATACATGCATGAGTCTGATTCCTGTGCAGACTAGCACCGTAGAAAACACAAATTCTATCTTCCAACTCCACATAAACTCCTTGTCACATTTTCTTGAGGTCAAAAAGTCAATATGTCACAAATCATTTCCAAAGAGGGCTTTTCAGTGCATGGTTTACATTGTCAATGCAATGTTAAGGAGAACATTTTAAAGTATGCCATATTCTTGCAAACATGAACTTTAAGACTATGCTTTCAGGGATCATTTCTATAGTTTGTAACTGGTGGAATGTGCTTGAAAGTGTCTAAACTCAGTAACCACAAGGAAGAACTTCAGGGTTTTCTTCTGAGCATGAGATGAGTTCCTGTAACTTCTGTATGAAGTCGCTGGTTACTTTTGATGAATGTACTTGGTTCCTTAAATGGGACTTAGGATGGAGAAAACCCAATCTGAGTGGTGCTGTTTATAATTCGTCATACTAACAGGGTTGTCTTCCAAAGAAATACATCATGTTCTGTCTGACCTTTTGGGAGAGGTTCATTGTTTAATAAAATATCAAAGCTGAACGACAATTTGGGTTTTAGCTGGAACTATCTACAAGCAGCAGATATCCTACATCTATCTCTAGTGGGGTGTTTACATGCATTAATACATTTCCAGCTCTCTTTAACCAGCTTGTCAATATCCTCTTGGCGATAGCTCCCAACACTTTGGAATGCCTTTGCATGGAACAATTGTGGGATAAAATGCTGGCACTGGAGAATAACTCTGAAGATCAAAATAATGTATCTGGGTGTTTCTGTGCAATTTAGAAGTATACACGACAATTGTTCTTTATGTGCTACCCATAGCCTGTTGCCTTCCTCTCAATCTTTCAGAGATTAAAGCATCAAAATACATGCATGAGTCTGATTCCTGTGCAGACTAGCACCGTAGAAAACACAAATTCTATCTTCCAACTCCACATAAACTCCTTGTCACATTTTCTTGAGGTCGAAAAGTAAATATGTCACAAATCATTTCCAAAGAGGGCTTTTCAGTGCATGGTTTACATTGTCAATGCAATGTTAAGGAGAACATTTTAAAGTATGCCATATTCTTGCAAACATGAACTTTAAGACTATACTTTCAGAGATCATTTCTATAGTTTGTAACTGGTGGAATGTGTTTGAAAGTGTCTAAACTCAGTAACCACAAGGAAGAACTTCAGGGTTTTTTTCTGAGCATGAGATGAGTTCCTGTAACTTCTGTATGAAGTCGCTGGTTACTTTTGATGAATGTACTTGGTTCCTTAAATGGGACTTAGGATGGAGAAAACCCAATCTGAGTGGTGCTGTTTATAATTCGTCATAATAACAGGGTTGTCTTCCAAAGAAATACATCATGTTCTGTCTGACCTTGTGGGAAAGATTCATTGTTTAATAAAATATTAAAGCTGAACGACAATGTGTTTTTTATCTGGATCTATCTACAAGCAGCAGATATCCTACATGTATCTCTAGTGGGGTGTTTACATGCATTAATATATTTACAGCTCTCTTTAACCAGCTCAATATCCTCTTGGCAATAGCTCCCAACACTTTGAAATGCCTTTGCATGGAACAATTGTGGGATAAAATGCTGGCACTGGAGAATAACTCTGAAGATCAAAATAATGTATCTGGGTGGTTCTGTGCAATTTAGAAGTATACACGACAATTGTTCTTTATGTGCTACCCATAGCCTGTTGCCTTCCTCTCAATCTTTCAGAGATTAAAGCATCAAAATACATGCATGAGTCTGATTCCTTGGCTTCACATGTGAACATGTACAGACTAGCACCGTAGAAAACACAAATTCTATCTTCCAACTCCACATAAACTCGTTGTCACATTTTCTTGAGGTCGAAAAGTCAATATGTCACAAATCATTTCCAAAGAGGGCTTTTCAGTGCATGGTTTACATTGTCAATGCAATGTTAAGGAGAACATTTTAAAGTATGCCATATTCTTGCAAACATGAACTTTAAAACTATACTTTCAGGGATCATTTCTATAGTTTGTAACTGGTGGAATGTGCTTGAACATGTCTAAACTCCGTAACCACAAGCAAGAACTTCAGGGTTTTCTTCTGAGCATCAGATGAGTTCCTGTAACTTCTGTATGAAGTCACTGGTTACTATTGATGAATTTACTTGGTTCCTTAAATGGGATTTAAGATGGAGAAAACCGAATCTGAGTGGTGCTGTTTAAAATTTGTCATACTAACAGGGTTGTCTTCCAAAGAAATACATCATGTTCTGTCTGACCTTGTGAGAGAGATTCATTGTTTAATAAAATATCAAAGCTGAACGACAATGTGGGTTTTAGCTGGAACTATCTACAAGCAGCAGATATCCTACATGTATCTCTAGTGGGGTGTTTACATGCATTAATATATTTCCAGCTCTCTTTAACCAGCTTGTCAATATCCTCTTGGCGATAGCTCCCAACACTTTGGAATGCCTTTGCATGGAACAATTGTGGGATAAAATGCTGGCACTGGAGAATAACTCTGAAGATCAAAATAATGTATCTGGGTGTTTCTGTGCAATTTAGAAGTATACACGACAATTGTTCTTTATGTGCTACCCATAGCCTGTTGCCTTCCTCTCAATCTTTCAGAGATTAAAGCATCAAAATACATGCATGAGTCTGATTCCTGTGCAGACTAGCACCGTAGAAAACACAAATTCTATCTTCCAACTCCACATAAACTCCTTGTCACATTTTCTTGAGGTCAAAACGTCAATATGTCACAAATCATTTCTAAAGAGGGCTTTTCAGTGCATGGTTTACATTGTCAATGCAATGTTAAGGAGAACATTTTAAAGTATGCCATATTCTTGCAAACATGAACTTTAAGACTATACTTTCAGGGATTATTTCTATAGTTTGTAACTGGTGGAATGTGCTTGAAAGGGTCTAAACTCAGTAACAAAAAAGGAAGAACTTCAGGGTTTTTTTCTGTGCATGAGATGAGTACCTGTAACTTCTGTATGAAGTCGCTGGTTACTTTTGATGAATGTACTTGGTTGCTTACATGGGACTTAGGATGGAGAAAACCCAATCTGAGTGGTGCTGTTTATAATTCGTCATACTAACAGGGTTGTCTTCCAAAGAAATACATCATGTTCTGTCTGACTTTTTGGGAGAGATTCATTGTTTAATAAAATATCAAAGCTGAACGACAATGTGGGTTTTAGCTGGAACTATCTACAAGCAGCAGATATCCTACATGTATCTCTAGTGGGGTGTTTACATGCATTAATATATTTCCAGCTCTCTTTAACCAGCTTGTCAATATCCTCTTGGCGATAGCTCCCAACACTTTGGAATGCCTTTGCATGGAACAATTGTGGGATAAAATGCTGGCACTGGAGAATAACTCTGAAGAGCAAAATAATGTATCTGGGTGTTTCTGTGCAATTTAGAAGTATACACGACAATTGTTCTTTATGTGCTACCCATAGCCTGTTGCCTTCCTCTCAATCTTTCAGAGATTAAAGCATCAAAATACATGAATGAGTCTGATTCCTGTGCAGACTAGCACTGTAGAAAACACAAATTCTATCTTCCAACTCCACATAAACTCCTTGTCACATTTTCTTGAGGTCAAAAAGTCAATATGTCACAAATCATTTCCAAAGAGGGCTTTTCAGTACATGGTTTACATTGTCAATGCAATGTTAAGGAGAACATTTTAAAGTATGCCATATTCTTGCAAACATGACCTTTAAGACTATACTTTCAGGGATCATTTCTCTAATTTTTAACTGGTGGAATGTGTTCGAAAGTGTCTAAACTCAGTAACCACAAGGAAGAGCTTCAGGGTTTTTTTTCTGTGCACGAGATGAGTTTCTCTAACTTCTGCATGGAGTCGCTGGTTACTTTTGATGAATGCACTGGGTTTCTTAAATGGGATTTAGCATGGAGAAAACCCAATCTGAGTGGTGCTATTTATAATTTGTCATACTAACAGGGTTGTTTTCCAAAGATATACATCATGTTCTGTCTGACCTTGTGGGAGAGATTCATTGTTTAATAAAATATCAAAGCTGAACGACAATGTGGGTTTTAGCTGGAACTATCTACAAGCAGCAGATATCCTACATGTATCTCTAGTGGGGTGTTTACACGCATTAATATATTTCCAGCTCTCTTTAACCAGCTTGTCAATATCCTCTTGGCGATAGCTCCCAACACTTTGGAATGCCTTTGCATGGAACAATTGTGGGATAAAATGCTGGCACTGGAGAATAACTCTGAAGATCAAAATAATGTATCTGGGTGTTTCTGTGCAATTTAGAAGTATACACGACAATTGTTCTTTATGTGCTACCCATAGCCTGTTGCCTTCCTCTCAATCTTTCAGAGATTAAAGCATCAAAATACATGCATGAGTCTGATTCCTGTGCAGACTAGCACCGTAGAAAACACAAATTCTATCTTCCAACTCCACATAATCTCGTTGTCACATTTTCTTGAGGTCGAAAAGTCAATATGTCACAAATCATTTCCAAAGAGGGCTTTTCAGTGCATGGTTTACATTGTCAATGCAATGTTAAGGAGAACATTTTAAAGTATGCCATATTCTTGCAAGCATGAACTTTAAGACTATACTTTCAGGGATCATTTCTATAGTTTGTAACTCGTGGAATGTGCTTGAACATGTCTAAACTCAGTAACCACAAGGAAGAACTTCAGGGTTTTCTTCTGAGCATCAGATGAGTTCCTGTAACTTCTGTATGAAGTCACTGGTTACTATTGATGAATGTACTTGGTTCCTTAAATGGGACTTAAGATGGAGAAAACCGAATCTGAGTGGTGCTGTTTATAATTCGTCATACTAACAGGGTTGTCTTCCAAAGAAATACATCATGTTCTGTCTTACCTTGTGGGAGAGATTCATTGTTTAATAAAATATCAAAGCTGAACGACAATGTGGGATTTAGCTGGAACTATCTACAAGCAGCAGATATCCTACATGTATCTCTAGTGGGGTGTTTACATGCATTAATACATTTCCAGCTCTCTTTAACCAGCTTGTCAATATCCTCTTGGCGATAGCTCCCAACACTTTGGAATGCCTTTGCATGGAACAATTGTGGGATAAAATGCTGGCACTGGAGAATAACTCTGAAGATCAAAATAATGTATCTGGGTGTTTCTGTGCAATTTAGAAGTATACACGACAATTGTTCTTTATGTGCTACCCATAGCCTGTTGCCTTCCTCTCAATCTTTCAGAGATTAAAGCATCAAAATACATGAATGAGTCTGATTCCTGTGCAGACTAGCACCGTAGAAAACACAAATTCTATCTTCCAACTCCACATAAACTCCTTGTCACATTTTCTTGAGGTCGAAAAGTCAATATGTCACAAATCATTTCCAAAGAGGGCTTTTCAGTGCATGGTTTACATTGTCAATGCAATGTTAAGGAGAACATTTTAAAGTATGCCATATTCTTGCAAACATGAACTTTAAGACTATACTTTCAGGGATCATTTCTATAGTTTGTAACTGGTGGAATGTGCTTGAAAGTGTCTAAACTCAGTAACCACAAGGAAGAACTTCAGGGTTTTCTTCTGAGCATGAGATGAGTTCCTGTAACTTCTGTATGAAGTCGCTGGTTACTTTTGATGAATGTATTTGGTTCCTTAAATGGGATTTAGGATGGAGAAAACCCAATCTGAGTGGTGCTGTTTATAATTCGTCATACTAACAGGGTTGTCTTCCAAAGAAATACATCATGTTCTGTCTGACCTTGTGGGAAAGATTCATTGTTTAATAAAATATTAAAGCTGAACGACAATGTTGGTTTTATCTGGAACTATCTACAAGCAGCAGATATCCTACATGTATCTCTAGTGGGGTGTTTACATGCATTAATATATTTACAGCTCTCTTTAACCAGCTCAATATCCTCTTGGCAATAGCTACCAACGCTTTGAAATGCCTTTGCATGGAACAATTGTGGGATAAAATGCTGGCACTGGAGAATAACTCTGAAGATCAAAATAATGTATCTGGGTTGTTCTGTGCAATTTAGAAGTATACACGACAATTGTTCTTTATGTGCTACCCATAGCCTGTTGCCTTCCTCTCAATCTTTCAGAGATTAAAGCATCAAAATACATGCATGAGTCTGATTCCTTGGCTTCACATGTGAACATGTGCAGACTAGCACCGTAGAAAACACAAATTCTATCTTCCAACTCCACATAAACTCGTTGTCACATTTTCTTGAGGTCGAAAAGTCAATATGTCACAAATCATTTCCAAAGAGGGCTTTTCAGTGCATGGTTTACATTGTCAATGCAATTTTAAGGAGAACATTTTAAAGTATGCCATATTCTTGCAAACATGAACTTTAAGACTATACTTTCAGGGATCATTTCTATAGTTTGTAACTGGTGGAATGTGCTTGAACATGTCTAAACTCAGTAACCACAAGGAAGAACTTCAGGGTTTTCTTCTGAGCATCAGATGAGTTCCTGTAACTTCTGTATGAAGTAACTGGTTACTATTGATGAATGTACTTGGTTCCTTAAATGGGACTTAAGATGGAGAAAACCGAATCTGAGTGGTGCTGTTTATAATTCGTCATACTAACAGGGTTGTCTTCCAAAGAAATACATCATGTTCTGTCTGACCTTGTGGGAGAGATTCATTGTTTAATAAACGATCAAAGCTGAACGACAATGTGGGTTTTAGCTGGAACTATCTACAAGCAGCAGATATCCTACATGTATCTCTAGTGGGGTGTTTACATGCATTAATATATTTCCAGCTCTCTTTAACCAGCTTGTCAATATCCTCTTGGCGATAGCTCCCAACACTTTGGAATGCCTTTGCATGGAACAATTGTGGGATAAAATGCTGGCACTGGAGAATAACTCTGAAGATCAAAATAATGTATCTGGGTGTTTCTGTGCAATTTAGAAGTACACGACAATTGTTCCTTATGTGCTACCCATAAAATTTTCTCAATCTTTCAGATATTAAAGCATCAAAATACATGCATGAGTCTGATTCCTTGGCTTCACATGTGAACATGTGCAGACTAGCACCGTAGAAAACACAAATTCTATCTTCCAACTCCACATAAACTCCTTGTCACATTTTCTTAAGGTCGAAAAGTCAATATGTCACAAATCATTTCCTAAGAGGGCTTTTCAGTACATGGTTTATATTGTCGATGCGATGTTAAGGAGAACATTTTAAAGTATGCCATATTCTTGCAAACATGACCTTTAAGACTGTACATTCAGGAATCATTTCTATAGTTTGTAACTGGTGGAATGTGCTTGAAAGTGTCTAAACTCGGTAACCACAAGGAAGAACTTCAGGGGTTTTTTTCTGAGCGTGAGATGAGTTCCTGTAACTTCTGTATGAAGTTACTGGTTACTTTTGATGAATGTACTCGGTTCCTTAAATGGGACTTAGGACGGAGAAAACCAAATCTGAGTGGTGCTGTTTATAATTCGTCATACTAACAGGGTTGTCTTCCAAAGAAATACTTAGAAAGAAATGTTCTGTCTGACCTTGTGGGGGAGATTCCTTGTTTAATAAAATGTCAAAGCGAATGACAATGTGGGGTTTAGCTGGAACTATCTATAGGCAGCAGGTATCCTACATGTATCTCAAGTGGGGTTTTTACATGCCTTAATATATTTCCAACTCTCTTTTAACCAGCTTGTCAATATCCTCTTGGGAATAGCACCAAACACTTGGAATGCCTTTGCATGGAACAATTGTGGGATAAAATGCTGGCACTGGAGAATAACTCTCAAGATCAAAATAATGTATCTGGGTGTTTCTGTGCAATTTAGAAGTATACACGACAATTGTTCTTTATGTGCTACCCATAGCCTGTTGCCTTCCTCTCAATCTTTCAGAGATTAAAGCATCAAAATACATAAAAACATAGAAACATAGAATGTGACGGCAGATAAGAACCATTCGGCCCATCTAGTCTGCCCAATTTTCTAAATACTTTCATTAGTCCCTGGCCTTATCTTATAGTTAGGATAGCCTTATGCCTATCCCACGCATGCTTAAACTCCTTTACTGTGTTAACCTCTACCACTTCAGCTGGAAGTAAAGTAATACTTCCTGATATTATTTTTAAACCTTTGTCCCTCTAATTTAAGACTATGTCCTCTTGTTGTGGTAGTTTTTCTTCTTTTAAATATAGTCTCCTCCTTTACTGTGTTGATTCCCTTTATGTGTTTCTATCATATCCCCCCTGTCTCGTCTTTCCTCCAAGCTATACATGTTAAGATCCTTTAACCTTTCCTGGTAAGTTTTATCCTGCAATCCATGAACCAGTTTAGTAGCCCTTCTTTGAACTCTCTCCAAGGTATCAATATCCTTTTGAATATAGGGTCTCCAGTACTGTGTACAGTACTCCAAGTGAGGTCTCACCAGTGTTCTGTACAATGGCATGAGCACTTCCCTCTTTCTACTGCTAATACCTCTCCCTATACAACCAAACATTCTGCCAGCATTTCCTGCTGCTCTATTACATTGTCTGCCTACCTTTAAGTCATCAGAAATAATCACCCCTAAATCCCTTTCCTCAGATGTTGAGGTTAGGACTCTATCAAATATTCTGTACTCTGCCCTTGGGTTTTTACGTCCAAGATGCATTATCTTGCACTTATCCACATTAAATGTCAGTTGCCACAACTCTGACCATTTTTCTAGTTTACCTAAATCATTTTCCATTTGGCTTATCCCTCCTGGAACATCAACCCTGTTACATATCTTAGTATCATCCGCAAAAAGACACACCTTACCATCAAGACCTTCTGCAATATCACTAATAAAAATATGAAAGAGAATGGGTCCAAGTACAGATCCCTGAGGTACCCCACTGGTGACAAGCCCAAGCTTCGAATATACTCCATTGACTACAACCCTCTGTTGCCTGTCACTCAGCCACTGCCTTACCCATTCAACAATATTGGAATCCAAACTCAAAGATTGTAGTTTATTGATAAGCCTTCTATGTGTAACAGTGTCAAAAGCCTTACTGAAATCTAGGTAAGCAATGTCTACTGCACCACCCTGATCTATAATTTTAGTAACCCAATCAAAAAAATCAATAAGATTAGTTTGGCATGATCTCCCTAAAGTAAACCCATGTTGTCTCTGATCTTGAAATCCATGTGGGTTTAGATGTTCAACAATCCTATCCTTTAACATGGTTTCCATCACTTTCCCCACTACTGAAGTAAGGCTTACTGGCCTATAGCTGCCCGACTCCTCCCTATTACCTTTCTTGTGAATGGGCACAACATTCGCTAACTTCCAATCTTCTGGGACTACTCCTGTTAACAATGATTGGTTAAATAAATCTGTTAGTGGTTTTGCTAGTACACCACTAAGCTCTTTTAATAGCTTTGGGTGTATTCCATCAGGTCCCATTGACTTATTTGTCTTTACTTTTGACAGTTAAAATAGAACCTCTTCCTCTGTAAACTCACGTGTAATAAATTACTCATTTATCCTTTTTCTTAACTGAGGTCCCTTTCCTTCATTTTCATCTGTAAATACCGAACAAAAATATTATTGAGGCAGTCAGCTAGACCTTTATCCTCATCTACATACCTTCCTTCTTTTGTTTTTAATCTAACTAATCCTTGTTTTACTTTTCTTTTCTCATTTATGTATCTAAAAAAAGTTTTGTCCCCCTTTTTTACTGACTGTGCTATTTTCTCTTCTGTGTGTGATTTGGAAGCTCTTACAACTTGCTTAGCCTCTTTCTGCCTAATCTTATAGGTCATTCTGTCTTCCTCACTCTGGGTTTTTTTATAATTACTAAATGCTAACTTTTTGTTTTTTACTATTTTGGCCATATCTGCGGAGTACCACAGTGGTTTCTTGAATTTTTTGCTTTTGCTGACAAGCCTAATGCAATTTTCTGTTGCCTTCAGTAGTGCAACTTTTAAATAATCCCATTTCTTTTGGACTCCATTTAAATTGCTCCAGTCTGATAATGACTCCTTTACACATATTCTAATTTTAGAAAAGTCTGTTTTTCTAAAGTCTAAAACTTTTGTTTTTGTGTGGTGTGACTCAGTCACTGTTCTTATATTAAACCACACTGACTGATGATCACTGGATCCTAAACTTTCACCTACAGTAATATCTGATACCAAATCTCCATTTGTTAACACTAAATCTAGTATGGCCTCTTTAAGAGTTGGCTCCTCAACAACTTGTTTTAGAGACAATCCCAGTAGGGAGTTTAGAATATGTGTGCTCCTGGCACAAGTAGCTATTTTTGTTTTCCAATTCACATCAGGAAGATTAAAGTCACCCATGATGATAACTTCCCCCTTCATTGTCATTTTAGCTATTTCTTCAACTAGTAGATTATCTAACTCTTCAATTTGTCCTGGGGGCCTATAAGTCACACCTACACGAGTTACTGTGTGATTACCAAATTCTAACGTAACCCAAACGGACTCTATGTTCGCCTCACTAACCTTTATTAGGCTAGATTTTATGCTATCCTTCACATACAGGGCCACCCCTCCCCCTTTCTTGCCTTCCCTGTCTTTTCTATATAAAGAGTACCCTGGTATTGCTATGTCCCAGTCATTTTTCTCATTATACCATGTCTCAGTAACAGCAACTAAATCTACACTATCAGTTGCCATTATTGCCACAAGTTCATGGATCTTATTCCCTAAACTGCGAGCATTTGTAGACATGACTCTAAGCTTATCATTTTTTAACACACTTGCCACAGGCACCTTCTGTCCTTGTTTTGGGGGAGAATTGGAATAATGTTTTATCACCCTTTTGCCCCCCCTCCTAGTTTAAATACATCCTAGCAAAACCTCTGAACTGCTCACTGAGAACATTTGTTCCCTTTTGAGAAAGATGCAAACCATCTTTTTTGTACAGTTTATTTCCATTCCAAACAGAGCTACCATGAGCAATAAAGCCAAATCCTTGCTCCCGACACCATTCACCAAGCCACAAGTTAAAGTCCCTAATACGCATCCGCCTGTCATTCTTAGTGTTATGCACAGGCAGAACTTCAGAGAATGACAGTGTGGAAGCAACCTGCCGTATATCATTGGCAAAAACTTTAAAAACTTCCTTAACCTCTGAAACCTCATTGCAAGCCAAGTCATTTGTCCCTAAATGGACAAGTACATCCAATTCCCCTTCCTGCTTTGCTTGCTTAACAATATTACAGATACGTCTCCTGTCTCTGTGAGCAGTAGCTCCGGGAAGACACCTCACAAGACCACCATTGTCCATCTCCACACCTCTTATGATGGAATCCCCCAACAACAACTGCTTTCTATTAGGCCTCACCATAGTCTTCAAGCCTCTCTGCACAACACCACTAGCCTCAGTGCCTCTCTCCACAACACCACTAGCCTCAGTTCCTCTCTGCACAACACCACTAACCTCAGTGCCTCTCTGCACAACACCACTAGCCTCAGTGCCTCTCTCCACAACACCACTAGCCTCAATGCCTCTCTCCACAACACCACTAGCTTCAATGCCTCTCTCCACAACACCTCTAGCCTCAGTGCCTCTCTCCACAACACCTCTAGCCTCAGTGCCTCTCTCCACAACACCTCTAGCCTCAGTGCCTCTCTGCACAACACCACTAGCCTCAGTGCCTCTCTGCACAACACCACTAGCCTCAGTGCCTCTCTGCACAACACCACTAGCCTCAGTGGCTCTCTGCACAACACCACTAGCCTCAGTGCCTCTCAGCACAACACCACTAGCCTCAGTGCCTGTCTCCATGACACCATTACACTCTGAAAGTGCAGAAAATGAATTATGTAGAGCAACAGACTGTGCAATATGCCTTTTATCCACAACTCTAAGTCTACCAGATCCTACAGTAATCCATCTGCCATTCCTAGTATGTCTCTGCGGCAGTGGCTTTGCAGCAGTTCCAGCCTGAGTTTGTTTACCAGATAATTTACAAATCTCAGACTTCAAAAATACAATCTCCTGCTGCAAGATAGAGAACTGTCTACAGATTAGACAACAACCAAACCTCCAAAAAGTGGAACGTGAAACAAATGCATAGCAACTATTACACTGAACTAGGTCTGCCATTCCAATGAGGTGAATAATTTAAATCAAACAAATCTTAACTGTTTATTTATCCTCCTGATTACCTCAGATTACCTCCAGTTTATCTCCAACCACACACACTTAGAAGCAACACTTAGATGAAGCAACCAAGCTCTATTAGCCAAGCTAATGACAACAACCCTTATATACTCCTAAAATCACCTTCCACTAGGAATGTTTAACACCTGGGTAGGCCTCTGCTTATTTGCAAACAATAGCTAATTTACACAGCAATCAATAGCAAGTAGCTACCTAATCAAATCAAATGCCTTATAATTACCAACAGGAAATCAAACCTTGTGCAATCAGTAACCTTTTCCTACAGATGAATCTTACCTGTAACAGTAAAAAAGAAAACTCTTAGCACAACTCTTAGACAGTTGAAGCTTCTGTAAAACTCTCCAGAATATCTCCAACCACACACACTTAGAAGCAACACTTAGATGAAGCAACCAAGCTCATACATGCATGAGTCTGATTCCTTGGCTTCACATGTGAACATGTGCAGACTAGCACCGTAGAAAACACAAATTCTATCTTCCAACTCCACATAAACTCCTTGTCACATTTTCTTGAGGTCGAAAAGTCAATATGTCACAAATCATTTCCTAAGAGGGCTTTTCATTACATGATTTGTATTGTCGATGCAATGTTAACCCTTTTAGTCCGGAAGGCGTACATTTACGTCCTTTTTAAAGCGGCTCTAAACGCCGCAGGACGTAAATGTACGCCCTCCGGTTTTTATTTACTTACCCGGTCGCGGCGATCGCGGTTGGGGGGACTCCCAGGGAGCCCCCCCACGGCAGATCTTCCTCCTCCGGTCCCCCCCGGTCATGTGAGAGTGAGGTCCTTGCGAGGACCTCACCATCACATGGCCGGGATAGCTGGCTGCAGCAATGCCAGCAGGGGGACTAACTGTAATGACAGTTAGTCCCCCTGCTGGCTGAAATCAAATAAAAATAAAATAAAATAAGTGTAAAAAATATATATATATACTTAGATCATATATATATATATATAATATATATATGATCTAAGTATATATATACACATATACATACACACACATACACTGTCTAGGTGTATTTTAATATTAATATATATATAATTATATATATATATTAATATCAAATTACACGTAGACTGATACTGATTAAATATATATATAATTATTGTTATATATATTTATATATAATATAAAAAATATGTAAATACGTAAAAACAATAAAATAAAAAAATAATTGAAAGTAAAATATTAAAAAATATATAGATGTGTTTTATTTAGTTCTAACTGTATTGTGATATTAATATATATATATATATATATATATATATTTATATCAAAATACACGTAGAACGAAATAATATATATATCTATATACATAAATATATACGTATATATCACTATATATATACCTATATATAAATAAAAATATTTAAAAAAAATTATATATATATATATACGTATATATACACATATGTATATATATACATATATTAATTCTACACATATATTTATGTAATAATTTTACATAATTAGGTATCCTAATTAATTACAATTAGCGGGACTGCCTGACAACCCATGCCGAAAGTATAGGGAATTTAATTTGCTAGCACTATATTTAACCCTATAACTTTCCAAGACACCATAAAACCTGTACATGGGGGGTACTGTTTTACTCGGGAGACTTTGCTGAACACAAATATTAGTGTTTCAAAACAGTAAAATGTATTACAACGATGATATCGCCAGTAAAAGTGACGTTTTTTGCACTTTTCACGCACAAACAGCACTTACACGGACGATATTATTGCTGCAATACTTTTTACTGTTTTGAAACACAAATATTTGTGTTCAGCGAAGTCTCCCGAGTACAACAGTACCCCTCATGTACAGGTTTGATGGTGTTTTCAAAAATTACAGCATCAAATATAAGGCTTGTGTTTCATTTTTTTCACATTAAAATTCGCCAGATTGCTTACGTTGCCTTTATGACCCCATGGTAGCCCAAGAATGAAAATTACCCCTATGATGGCATACTATTTGCAATAGTAGACAACCCAAGGTATTGCAAATGGGGTATGTCCAGTCTTTTTTAGTAGCCACTTAGTCACAAACACTGGCCAAAATTGGCGTTTTTTGCATTTTTCACACACAAACAAATACTAACGCTAACTTTGGCCAGTGTTTGTGACCAAATGGCTACTAAAAAAGACTGGACATACCCCATTTGCAATACCTTGGGTCGTCTACTATTGCAAATGGTATGCCATTATGGGTGTAAATTTATTTCCTGGACTACTATACAGTCTCAAAGGCAACGTAACCAATCTGGCGAATTTTAATTTCAAATGTAACGTGCTATATTTGACCCTGTAACTTCCCAAAACACCATAAAACCTGTACATAGGGGGTACTGTTTTACACGTGAGACTTTGCTGAATACAAATATGTGTATTTTATTGCAGTAAAAGCAAACAGTATTATGACATTGACAGTTAAAATGTCATGTAGAACTAAAAAAATAAAAAAAAATATTATTTTCTCCCATTTATTTCATATTAAATTATGTTTCATAGCTAAATATTTGATATTAAATGAAAGACCTGTTTCCCCTGAATAAAATGATATATGATAAGGGGGGGTGCATTTTTTCAATATCTCAATTTTTATTGAAATTTTTTTTTTTTTTGGTAAATATAGAAATAATACAGGAGGGGTACAGAAAGGAAGAAGGGGAGGGGGGTTAAGCAGTCTTAGAAGCAAACATAGAGCTTAATATCACAACTTAAGTGTTCAAGTTACCATTGCATCGTACATTTACACAATATAATATATTTACACAATTGGATGGTGATACAACTCGATTTGGCTTTACATTACAACATGGTAGATATGACCTCATTGTTTTTGACTGTGACCCTAAGCATCACATACCAGTGTATCCTATAGCGTGTTCGTTGACCTAGTGGCGTATATTGGGCAAGTATTTGGGCCTCGTTGGTGCGGCGTTATGTTCTGTCTGGGACGATCCTAGAATATATCGAAAACCCTGATTCCATGTGCATCTCACACCGTACCCCTGATCTGATTCCTTCGTTGACTATTAATTTTTACACATTTGCTCCTGTTCTAGAGGGGTATGGTGGGCGGGTGAGGGGAGGATTATTCCTGGGAGGAAGTTGCTTAATGTTCGTCCGTCATCTAGTTATGGCATAGATTTAAACGGTCTTACTGGTCTAACTTGTCTTGTCTGTCCTAGCTGGGCGTATTTTTAAGGGACCTATTGATCAGGGTTTTAGGACGCAAGTAGGTCTGTGATCTGAGACTATCTTTGCCATCTAGTGGTATATCTATGTTCGTCATTTCGGAGACGGCTAGCCATTTTTTCATAGTTGTTTGTCAATTCGAGGCGTGTGAGAGTTTCTGGGAGGTTAGGGCATTGTGGTTGTTTCCACTTGTGTGCTATAGTAATTTTTGCTGCTATGAGACAATGGGTGAGTATATGTAGCTCATCTTCTTTGAGGGGGTACGGGAATATATGGAGTAGGTAACATTCTGGGGACTTTGGCACCTTTATTTTCAGCTTATTGTGGAGAAACTGTTCCAGCGCGTTCCAGAATTGAGCTAAAACCGGGCAGGACCAAAATATATGTAGTAATGTGCCTTCGTTGTTCTGGCATCTCCAACACGTGGAGGGTGAGCCCGGGTATATGTGTGCTAAACGCGAGGGAACCAGATACCACCTCATCAGTACTTTGCAAAACGCTTCCCTGTGGGCCATGCTATATGTGGCCTTCTTTACCCTAATCAGTGCCGTCCGCCATGTATGTTGGCTGATTTGTATGTTTAAGTCCTTCTCCCATGTGCTCATATATGGGGGGGTTTCTTTATCTACCAGAGCCATAAGAGCTGAGTAACAAAAAGATAATGCTTTAGTGCTTCTAATTTTGCCCTGACATTTGAGGACGAAGTTTGGAGATGGGTGGTGTCTCTCAGTGTGTAGTTTACGGGTATGTAACATGTTTTTTATGCGCAGGTATGTGAATATTTCTCTCGATGGGAGGTTGAAGGATTTCTGTAGTGTTGGAAAGGGCATCACACCCTCATCGTCGTACAATGCACCTATAGTGATAATGCCATGTCGTGTCCACGTTTCAAGGTATAGGTCTGTTGTGTGTGGGGTCATGGTACTTAGGGGGGCAGCGCGCATAAGGTCATTCCCAATTTCCATTTTCTTAACCGCTTGGCTCCACGTTCTGAGTAGCAGTTTCGTAGGAGGAAGTATATCCCTATCTCTCAACTGTCGGTCTGTGTGTGTCCACAGGGCATCTGTGATCGTGCCTTGGACTATACAGGCATTTTCTAAGGCTAGCCAGATGGGGGAATTTCTGTTTTCCAAGATTGTTAAGCCCTGTGCCATAATGGAGGCTTTATAGTATAACTGGATATTGGGGACGCTGAGACCGCCTTCCGAGAAGGGTCTCCAAGTCAACTTCTGCGATACGCGGGGGGGTTTTCTCTTCCATATATGTGCGTTTATAGTTGTTTGGAATCTTTTTATAATCGCATTTGGGATCGCTATAGGTAATGTGCGAAAGAGGTATAGGATGTGTGGTAGGATCATCATTTTAACAGTGTTTATGCGGCCAAGCCAGGATGTTCCTCTAGTGTCCCATTGTTTGAGTTGGAGGTCCAGTTTATGCAGCAGGGGGATGTGGTTTACTTTAGGCACTAACGTAGGTGTGGCAGGTAGCTGAATACCTAAGTATGAGATTGATGTCTTGCGCCAGTCGAATGGAAAGGCAGTTTGGAGAGTTTGTAACGTGCGGTGTGGCAGTCGGATCGCTAAGGCCTGTGATTTTTTCGCGTTATTTCTGTAGTAGGATACTCTACCATATTCGCCGAGTAGTGTCATTAAATGTGGGAGGGATTGAGATGGATTGGAGATGAACAAAAGGATGTCATCCGCGAACAATGCAATTTTCATAGTCCCTATTGGTGTGGTCAGGCCCTGGATTGAGTCTTGTGATTTGATAAGTTTGACCAGCGGTTCCAGACATAGGATGAATATTAGCGGGGAGAGGGGGCACCCTTGCCTTGTGCCGTTAGTTATAGGGAATGGCCTTGAGAGGAAGCCAGTGTTGTATACCTTGGCCGAAGGGCTCGAGTAAAGGGCCAGTATGCTCCTCTGAAATTTAGGGGGAAAACCCATTTTGGACAGAACTGCTGTCATATACGTCCAATTTAGGCGGTCGAACGCCTTTTCAGCGTCGAGTGCCAATAGTATGCCCTGTTGTTGGGTATTTTGTGCCCATTGGATTATATTTAAGAAGTGGCGTGTATTGTCTCCCGGTTGTCTAGACGGAACAAACCCTGCTTGTTCAGGGGAGACCATGTCTAGTAGCATCGGTTTGATGCGTGTAGCTAGTAGTTTTGCATATAACTTGGTGTCTGCATTCAGTAGCGATATTGGCCTTAAGTTGGCGCATTCTGTGGGAGATTTCCCTGGTTTTGGGAGTGTTATTACATGAGCTAGGAGCATCTCTGCCGGCATGGTCCCTGTGTCTTTGATGTGGTTGAAGAGCCTAGTGAGGTGTGGCGTGAGCAGTGTGGCAAAGGTTACGTAGAAGGCGTTGGGAAACCCGTCTGGACCGGGTGCTTTGTGCTTGGGGAGTGAATTGATGGTTTTGTGTACTTCCGCTTCTGTAAAAGGTGCTGAGAGGGCCAGTATTTGTGTGTCTGTCAAATGTGGGAGATCTGCATTGTTTATGAACGCATGGATTTCGGTTGTGGAGGGTTGGTGGGTGTCTTTTGCGTGTTTTAAGTTGTAGAGTGCATCATAGTATGATGCTAGTTCTTCCACTATGTCTTGGGGGTTATAGAGTTTCTCGCCAGAGGCCGAGGCCATGTATGGGAGTTTGGATTGTAAGTGTTGTGCTTTCAGGTGGCGAGCCAGTAATTTACCTGCCTTGTTACCTTGCATGTAGTGGGTTAGGTTGAGTTTACGCATTTGTTGTTCCAACGAGGATAGGGATATTGCATGTGTGACGAAACCAACCTCGCCACTGGGCATTGGAGAAGCCTGTTTGCCCGCCTCCTACCTGCTGACTATGGCCCCTTGAAAATTGGTACGTTTAGAGAACTATATTTGGGCATATTGTATTTTATTGTGCGACTGCTGGCCCTTTAAGCACAGTGAATGGTATTTTATTGTACTGCTGCTGGCCCTTTAAGAACTGTCTGGGGACATATTGAGACTTTGGGTAACAATACCCTTTAAGACTATGGCCCCTGAAAAGTATGAACTTTTATTGTGTGTGTATGGCCCTTTAAGAACCGTCTGGGGACATATTGTGACTTTGCTGAACAATGCCCCTTTAAGACTATGGCCCCTGACCTGTAAAATAACTTGCCCCTGGCTTTCCCCCACTTGGTTCAGTAAATAGGGCTTACTGAACCAAGTACCACACAGGCGGACCACCCAGAAGTTAAAGTGTGCAGGCAATTTACCTCCCAGGCTGTGAGGTTACTGCAGGTTAATTGCACGTGGCGGCGGCCATCTTGGTTCAGTCAGATGCGGTCAGCGGTGTATGCTAAAGATTCTGTGGAACTAAAATCGGCTACACATTTTACCGAACACCGCTGACCCTTACCTTCTTCCATACTGAACTTGCAGCTCCAGAGACTAAGTCCCGTTCGAAATGTCGTTTTTTTGCATGAAATTGACCGGCCACACAGCCCAAATCTATGGAACTGTTTTGGGCAGGAAAATGTGCTTGCGGTCGGTCATAAAGGGACCTCCAGCTAACTTTTGATCCGCTGGAGGGATTTGGCTGAATTTTGGAAGGGTGTATGTTTAAAGTGTGCTGATTCTAAATATATGGTTTTTGGGAAGATTGGATGTACGGTTTTAAAGTTATAGCACATGTATAAAAACTGTATTTTCCCTGGCTGTAATAATTATGTTAACTGGTTATCTGAGGGGAGGGAACTTGTGGGTTGTAACCGTTATGCTATTGGCTGTTTTACCCCGCCCCTGTGGGCGGTCTTTTATGTGTAAGATGGAAATAAAAGCAGACTGGGTGTGCTAGCACCTCAGATCATCTTGTACCTTCATGAAGTTTCGGCTCATGTTTGGGGGATTGGAAAACTACACTCTGGGGATTGCTATAATCACTATACTCCCCAGGGTATTATCGCTGAGCTCTGCTAAGAGCTGGTTCCTGTTCCTGCGCTCTGGAATTCGGAGAGGTCCATCTACTGGAAGCTAGACCCTGGTCGTGGGTCCAGAGTGGGTAGCGTGGCGAGACCCCAACCAAGCTGCGGCGGTTCGTGGGAGTCTACAGTGATTATGGTGTCTGGTGGAGTGCTTGGAGACCTCGGAAAGCACTAGGAGCATCCGTCAGCGGAGGGTACCCGGTCGGGGTGCCAGCGGTTCCGTTACAGCATGTAACTCTGATTTTATTTTGTTAGCTAGTGTAGTTAGTTTTTTGGATGGATTGAGCTTGTTTCTGGTTTCTATTCGTGTGAGTTCTTCTAAGAGTTGTGCCTTTACCTGATTGCCTTTTCATTTGCGGAGCGCTCCTGCTTGTATTAATAGGCCCCTGATTACTGCTTTGAGAGTCAGCCATTGTGTTGAAATGGTCGACCCATCCTTTGCATGTACTTCATAGAATATATGAATTGCGGTGGCTAGTTTTGTTATGAGCGCTTTCTCATTCATTAGGGCTTCATTTAACTTCCACGTACTCCTACCCCTCGTGGGGTACAGAGTTCTAAACGTGACAATAACCGGGGCATGGTCTGACCATGTCCTGTTTTTAATTTCCACGTCCTCCACATTTTGTAATGTCGCTGCATCTACCAGGCACATGTCTATGCGCGAGTATGTGTGGTGCGCGGGTGAAAAAAAGGTGTAGTCCCTTCCGCTAGGAAAACGACTTCTCCAGGTGTCATAGAGGTCGTGGGTGTGGAGGATTGTGGAGAGTTTGCGACTGAGGGATGTGGTATGTTGTAGCGGTTTTTTACCTTGCGCCCTCTGAGTGTCCAGACTGGGGTCCAGAGTACAATTAAAGTCCCCGCATATTATAGTGTGGCCTTGTCTAAGTTTAGCCACTTTGTTAAATGCTGACTGTAAAAAGGGTGCTTGAGCTTCGTTGGGGGCGTATAGGGAGACTATCGTGATCATTATGCCATTTAGTGTGCCCACTAATATTAGCAATCTGCCCAGTTTATCCTGATATGTCCCTGACTCTGTCTGTTGAAAGACCCAATCTTGATGGAACAATATAGCGACCCCTTTGGACTTGTTAGGGGAGAGTGCATGAAAAATTTGTGGATAACACATTGGTTTAAATGCCGGAGGGTTGTGCGTGCTCAGGTGTGTTTCCTGTAGGCAAATTATTGCAGCCTTGGAATCATGTATTTCCCTCATGGCTACGTGTCTCTTGAACGGGCTATTCAAGCCATTTACGTTCAAGGAGAGGCACTTAAATTGGTGGGACATATCAGGGGGAGTGAATGTCGTTAGCATAGTTGTATGTCGCTAGAATTGGAGATATCGTGCCGTAACCCTATCGACCGTCTCGTCCGTAGGCGAGAATTGTGTACTTCCTATAAGAGTTGTCAATTAGGTGTCTAAGCTTAGGTATTCCACTTTGGTTGTGTGACATATAAAGGTTTAGGAGTTGGGGGGGGGGGGGAGGAGGGGAGGGTGGGGGAAACATAACCAAGAACAGTACAAATAAAGTATATACAACATCCTCTCCATTGAGAGGTAACCTGTGGATGGGCTGGAGAGTACTTTAGTGTACCTCCAGTGTACATCCTAATAGGGAACGTGTGGAGCGGGCTCGCTCCCGAGCCATAGTAATGTCATCGAAGAACATATCAGCACAAATTGACACATGGGCTAAGTTATCCGGCTACCTGTGTAGTTTGCTCTCCCGGCTTGCAGATTCACTGCATTAGAGCCAGTGTGTGCAATCAACCTAGTTTCTCTGTATAGTGGTGATGGTAATAGATTTTTTTGTATGCGTAGCTACGAAGCGGTATTTTTTTTTTTTTTTGGGGGGGCGGAGAGAAAGAAGTACCTGCCCCCGAATCTGGCTAATGCCACTCTCATCTCCCTGGGGGCTAGATTACATGGGGGAGGGTCTGTGAATGATAGGCATAAACGGCCTGTGTGTTCCCATAGTTAGATATGGACGTATCTCCCACCCGCTTTGCTACCTCGTGACGTAGGATACAACCCAAATTTAGGAGGTCCTGTCCTCCCGTCCCGTCCCCCTGCGGCACTTGGTGTTTGCCGGTGTCTACCACGCGGCCACAGGCCTCCAACCACCCAGGATTGCCTGCGGTCGTGCTGCCAGATCGTGTAGTGGCTCTGTGGGCCGCAAGCCGCTTGTGCCCTGCAATCTAGGGGGAACGGAAGTGGAGTGCTAGTGGTGTTATGGGCCCACTTTCTAGCCCCATTACCCCGAAAGATTTAATATTACAGTGGAGACACTCTAGTACCTTAATGTAGGTGGAAAGAGAACAGTTATGTACAAGTTATAGCACCATAAATGGCGCTCACGTAATACTACCAGTCCTGGAGTCTGCTATACATCATTTAGCATGAAAGTCATTTTCTCGGTTCATCTTATGCGCGGGTCTTCGGATAATAAACTTCTTTTTTTTTTCTTTTTTTTCTTGTTTCTTTGAAAGTCCTTGAGTGCTGGCATCTTGTGTCGGGCTAGCGTTTGGCTTGTCCCACCATCTTCCACTCCGGTTGAAATCGCTTCTGGGGAGCATCTGGCGGAATGGACGGGCTCTGAGGGTTCCATAGGCCCCATTCTTTCAGGACGGTAAGTCCGCGGTCAGGATCTGCCAATGTGTTTAGCTTTCCTTCTTTCCAGACTAACAGTTTAGTTGGAAATCCCCATCTGTAGGCAATTTTGTTGTTGCGTAGCGTTTTTGTGATTGTGGAAAATTCTCTACGGCGGGCCATAGTCATGGCCGATAGGTCAGCATACAGTGCAATGCCATCGTAGGGTGCAGGTAGAGTGGGTGTTGATCTAGCCGCCTGGAGGAGAGCGTCTTTTGATTTATAGTGGAGGAATCGAGCGATAACATCGCGTGGGATTTCGGGCGTGAGGCGCGGTGGTCTCGGTAGACGGTGGGCTCTGTCCAGTTCCCAGGCCGTGCTGCTGATTGCGGGAGCTAGTGTGGCGCACAAGTTGGTGATGTATTCATTTAGTTTGTCAGCCGGGATGATTTCTGCTATGCCTCGGAACCTCACGTTGTTCCTCCTTGATCTATCCTCCATATCTGCAATTTTCTGCCATAATTACATGTTATCAGCTTCTAGTGCATGAAGCTTATCAGCTGCCTCGTTGTGGGCTGAGCATAGCTCCTCAGTCTTCTGTTCTAAGTGGTCCGTACGGTCCCCCAGCTCCGCTAGTTCTTGGTGTATGCCTGCAATAGCGGTAGTAAAATCTTCCCTGATCGTCGCTCTCAGATCTTGGAGCATGGTTTTAATGTAGGATTTGGTAATATGCCCTTCCAAGTCAAATGCCAGGTTTTGTTTACATTTTGTTTCGTTCACAACTTGTACATTTGGCTGCGGTCTTAAGGGGTTAAGGAGAACATTTTAAATTATGCCATATTCTTACAAACATGACCTTTAAGACTATACTTTCAGGGATCATTTATATAGTTTGTAGGTGGTGGAATGTGCTTGAAAGTGTCTAAACTCAGTAACCACAAGGAAGAGCTTCAGGGTTTTCTTCTGAGCAAGAGATGAGTTCCTGTAACTTCTGTATGGAGTCGCTGGTTACTTTTGATGAATGTACTGGGTTTCTTAAATGGGACTTAGGACAGAGAAAACCCAATCTGAGTGGTGCTATTTATAATTTGTCATACTAGCAGGGTTGTCTTCTAAAGAAATACATCATGTTCTGTTTGACCTTGTGGTGGAGATTCCATGTTTAATAAAATGTCAAAGCCGAACGACAATGTGGGTTTTAGCTGGAACTATCTACAGGCAGCAGATATCCTACATGTATCTCTAGAGGGGTGTTTACATGCCTTAACATATTTCCAGCTCTCTTTTAACCAGCTTGTCAATATCCTCTTGGGAATAGCTCCAAACACTTTGGAATGCCTTTGCATGGAACAATTGTGGGATAAAATGCTGGCACTGGAGAATAACTCTGAAGATCAAAATAATGTATCTGGGTGTTTCTGTGCAATTTAGAAGTATACACGACAATTGTTCTTGTTGCCTTCCTCTCAATCTTTCAGAGATTAAAGCATCAAAATACATGCATGAGTCTGATTCCTTGACTTCACATGTGAACATGTGCAGACTAGCACTGTATAAAACACAAATTCTATCTTGCAACTCCACATAAACTCCTTGTCACATTTTCTTGAGGTCAAAATGTCAATATGTCACAAATCATTTCCTAAGAGGGCTTTTCAGTACATGGTTTATATTGTAGATGCAATGTTAAGGAGAACATTTTAAAGTATGCCATATTCTTGCAAACATGACCTTTAAGATTAAACTTCCAGGGATAATTTCTATAGTTTGTAACTAGTAGAATGGGCTTGAAAGTGTCTAAACTCAATAACCACAAGCAAGAGCTTCAGGGTTTTTTTTTTGCTGAGCATGAGATGAGTTCCTGCTCTTCTTCTGTATTTAAGCTGTTGGTTACTTTTAATGTTTGTTCCAGGCTCCTTAAATGGGGCTTATAACATAATAATTATGAGAATATAGTGTTAAGATGACAGTGGTTCTAGGTTTAGGCAAATGGTGAAATTAATGAGGAGTAACCTTAATTGAGTGGTTTAGGGTGATTTTTGTACTATGTTTGCTTTGCTTTTTTTGTGCACCATACAATTTTAAGAAACTGTCATTAATTTGTATTGACGTGGTATACTTGGTGTCTCATAAAAAGGAAATCTAAATAATAATTATAAGCAACACTCCTTCCTGACTTCCTTCTCACTTGAACTAATCAAATTTTGCACATCTAAATTTCTGAGACAATATATTTTTGGAATAGAGTACATTGCATAGAATTGCTTTAAGTAATCCTGGATTATTATTCTGGTTGATTAAGCTTTTTTTCCATATTCTTTATTGAACAAGTTTGAAAAAGTAAGAATACATATGTATATGATATAAAGGTGGATTATACAAATGTAAAGTTTTAAAAAACATGCAACTGACCAGTATAGGATAGCACTGCTAGCAATTATGTGCACGATAAAGGTAGACCAAATTCACTTAAATACAACTGCACATATCCTAGACCAGGCACAGGCAACCTTCGACACTCCAGATGCTTTGGACCACACCACCCATGATGCTTTGCCAGCATTATAGGTGTAAGAGTACTATGGGGGATGTAGTCCACAACATCTGGAGTCCCGAAGGTTGCCTAACCCTGTCCTAGACTTTTGTTCTGTAAAGATAGCTTAAATGTTCTTTCTGGCTTTTTACAGGTATGCAATTATAAAGTGAATATGCACTTCCCCTACTTACCAAAACTTGACTTTTTGGTCAGTGGATTTTGACAATCACTGCAGAATCTAGACTAAAATATATACTTCCTCTTAGTTCAAGATTGAAATATTTTTTATTTTTTTTAACTCAGCTTCTTTGGCACATATTCTGCAAGGCTATTGTCAACTCACCACAACTTGTTGCAGTGTAATATACACCCTTGAGATTATTCCCGCTATTAGAATACACATGTAGTCATATGGCACAACATGGATTTGCCCCCATACTTGGCCCCTGATATGGTGTCTGTAGGAGGCTTGATGGTTTGATTGAAATTCTCTGTTGTTCAGGAGATAGCAAGTTATCAGTCAAGACTGTTGCAGCATTGTCAGAGACTATTCCATCATTGACAGTCTAAGAGAATTACTCGCTTGCTTTCAATCCCACAAACAGGTTTTCTTGTTCATTGCTTTCTCCTCCTATTCGGTTGCAGACATTTGTGAATGTGTACTGATTTGTAATTTTTGTTTTCTGTATAAATACACCAATAAAGTTGCTTATACGCAGTAGAGTACCAGAGGAGGGATATGTGGTGTTGTGTGCTGTATGGAATAGGTATGTGTGCACCATGCTGTGGTGTTGTGTGCTGTATGGAATAGGTATGTGTGCACCATGCTGTGTTGTAGATAAGCACATACCCATTAATGGTATTGCTGCTTTATGCAGTAAAACCAAACTTTAGCCTCGAAGGAGCATTACAATATATAATTTAATTGGGTATTTATCTTACTGGAAGTCAAGATTATACTCCACAGTAATGTTATTGTTTCCTGATAAACACAATAGGCAGAAGGCACATTTAATATTTAAATGAGCAATTCAATGTGCTGTGCACAAAATTTAGAAATGATAAATGGCTCATGAGAGGCTCAGGTACAGAGGCTCTTGATTTTCAGTTTCTCTCAGTTCATAGTCCGAATCTTGGATTTTGTGTGCTCTGTACAACGATCCAAAATAACTTCTTTGCTTGGCCTTGGTGGAATGGCAGGCTGTGCTTTGCAATGACTTTCCATCTCTTTGTCCTCATCTAGACCACACAAAAAAAAATATAAAAACAAAAGTGAAGAAAATACAAAAAGCAAAGGGTATAACATTATCATTTCTACAATGATGATATATACTTTTAAAAGACAGTTTAATGAAAGAAAAAAAATATATACTCACTACTACCTAATTATACTGCCTTCATCTAAACCTACGGAAGATTCCAACTTTATAGAACCACAATTCTCATGACTCTTTGCCAGTCTTAGCATCATCATTGCAGTTTAACAGGAGCTGGGAATTATCATTTGGCGAACCCTGATATAAGCTATTAAGCAGTTTCTGTATTGTTTCTGTGAAAAACGAATGCAAAAATATTGCAGATATAAACATAAGAATTGATGCAAGCTGGGAACTGCATGAAACAGGATTTTACACTGTACTGCACTACAAGAGGCTAATTAACCTTTTAACCCCTTAAGGACCAAACTTCTGGAATAAAAGGGAATCATGACATGTCACACATGTCATGTGTCCTTAAGGGGTTAATCCACTTAGATAAATATAATACATGCCTATAACATAAGTAGACCCATACATACCAATTGTTATGGCTGTAATCATAGATTCTGTTTTAGACTGTCGTTCTTTTAAATACTTCTTGCTGTTTCTCCTGTATGTGTCCTGGGTAATCTGCTTGCGACTTTGTTGGTGCATGCTTCGAGCATTTGAAATAGTGGACCTACATTTAGAATGAAACAATAAGAAAAACAAGTGTTTAATTTAAAATTATTTTTTGTGTGATTTTTTTGAGTCATTAGCTTCCTGTTCTTTTTTTATGGCTAGCCACTACCACCACATTCCCTACATGATGCAATACATAGGGTCCCTTTTAATTAATGTAAGATACCTGTACGACTATAAAGAATATATATATATACACATTATACGTAACCTTGCCCTGCAGAGAGTTCCAGGAGGAAGCATCTCCCAAGTAAGTGGATTAATCTCAGAGCAGGCACTAGACTGCTAGGATAGGACCTGCCAAGAATGGGGTGCATTGACATTGTGGCAGGCTTATGTAATGCATGATCATATATTGTAACTAAACCCCCATTTTTTTTTTTGCCTTGGTAAGTTGTTTTTAAATAAAAAAAATTACATTCTGTGAAATCATGGTTTAGTGAATGAGTGAGTGCACTGGCTCATGTATGAAATAGATTATAAATACATTTTTTTATATATATATAAAATTATAGAGCACCCCAGGTCTCAAAATCGTGGAAAAACGTTATTTATTGTATTTAAAAAAATACATAAACTGTGCATGTTCAAATCGACGTTTCGACCCCCTAAGGGGATAAAGACCCACCAACAGTCCAGGTTTTGTCAGTATCTCCTTCGGAATAAAACAGGGAAATACATAAATCCTGGACTGTTGGTCGGCCATAAGGACTGGTTTGGGAAACACTGTGCTAAAGTACTTTCTCTGTTTTTATTGACTTATTGTTCATCAAATCCATGATTGCATTTTTATATTTTTTTTAATCACTATATATTAAGGTTTAATTGGCAACTTTAAATGTATTGCATTTTTATGTTTTAATTTAGCATTTTTACTTAATACAGGGTAAAAAAACTGAGGAAATAACTACACTATACATGACATGCATATTATGCACAAGGCACAGGCACTCCAACATGTAAATGTTTCCCCTTCATTTCAGAGGAAAATACCCATTTGTACTGCATGTGTATGTTTACTGTACATTACACCCACATCATTTTCCTTGACTAAAGAAAAGAAGCAACCAAAAAGAGATGTGGGGAGCTCTTTAACCTTAACAATTTGGCTCACCTTCGAGGTGGCAAGGCTTTAGTCTTTGTCTGATTCTCATCTGCAGGGAATGCTTCACCAGATTTCTTCAGATACATTGCAGGCAAATACCCAGTTATGCTGCCCTTCCTGTACAAGAGAAAAAACAAGTTATGAACCACCCAAAAACTATTTTCATAAATATTCATACAGATTTCATTTGTGGTATCAAGAGTTGGTGCCAAACACCCCAAAATGTTTAAGCTCTACATTACAGTCTAGCATCTGTAACCATGCTTTAGGAATCCAAACTTCACAAATCTATTTTCTACCAGCACATTGTCGAAAGTCAGAAAATATTATCATCTAAAAAAACAGGCCTAAACCCTAATTTCATTAATAAAAGTTTTCGATGGTTCCCTTAAAGTGTTGAGTGTTGTTAATTTGTGTTCGACAGGACTGTCTTTGTTGAAACTTGAGTGTTTAATAATAAGGTATAAGGCCCTTCTTCACACAAAGTAGATAACATTGGAACATTTTAATTTTATATCTGATAATTGTGACATTTTAACAGCTGATGATGAGCTGTTAAACCACTAAGTGTCACCATCACCGGTAATATTGTATATACTGTAACAGTAATGTGCTGTCTCTAATTCATGTCAGGTGATGAATACAAGTTGGTACCCGCAGGTCAAGGTGACACTGTATTTCAATCATATCTGCTACTCAGATAACATAATATAGCCTAAGGAAAAGGTCTAACTGTTATAATAGATTTTAGTCATTTATCAGAGAAAGATTAGGATTCCATAGGCCATAGGCAGGTTACTATCCCTCCCCCTTAATTTTTTATATAGGGAGGTATAAGGGGACAAATGAAGTATTCCGGGCTCCCTGTCTAACCACTAGATCTGAGGTGACCACCTAAGGTTAAGCCTGCTCTGTTAGAGATTCAGGGGCAATATTGTAAAGCAGTTACTAGTTTTCATCAATAGTTTTAGTGTTATTTCCATCAATGATTTTTAAAACTATTCAAAAAAAAAATCTACATAGGGAAACCTAGGGCCGAAAACAGGGTGGTAAATCGATGTCCATTTCTTTTAATGAGCCAGGTGGGAGAAGTGCAGGGGATGTGTCAATAGGATGTGAGTCTGGTATGCTTTGAATTGCTTGAACGTCTGTCTTTTTGTGAGCACCAATCCCAATCCTTTGATTCTATTCCCATTTGCTCTAAGTTTAATTTACTCCGTCCTGAAAAACAAATATATCTAGAACTCTCCCTGGAAGTCCTTGTATTTCACTTTGCTCATACCTGACAACCCACCATCCATCCAGGAGCTTATGAATAACGTCAACTGTTTCACCCTCTTTCACATCCAGTTCATCATCCAGAGTGCTTGAATAATCTTTTGTGATAATGTGTTTTTCACCTTTATTGTAGGGAGAAAGAGGACTATAAAGAAAACAGTTTTTCCAACAACATAACAAACACAAGAAACCCAAATAAATATCCATTCTTGGTTTAATAGCCGATATCATTCTAGTGATGCCTGCCCCAGGCATCTCCTTCTATCCCGATTTGGCCTTTGGGCAAATAGCAGTTATGCTATGTGACTTACAGGGTTATTTGCTAATCTCTAAACTATATCTGTGAACTATGAACACAGTTATAAAATTCAGTATAATATAGCTGATTTAACGGATTCTAAACTCATATAGCATACATCTCAACTCTGGCGTCCTACGAAGTAGGGATTTAGTGAAAGGCACAAAAAAGGGAAGACTAGTGATGCAATTCACGTCACTGGCCCTCAGGGCCGCCATCAGGGCATGACAACCGTGACAATTGTCACGGGCCCGGCGGTCCTGGGGGGCCCGGCCCGCGGCCGGATTGCTGGTGCGGGCCGGGACTGAGAAGAGGACTCATTTGTCGGGCGGGCTCGAGTCCTGACAGTAGGGGGGCCCAGCAGCTTAGCCTCTGTGCCGCTGGATGCTGGGCCCCCCTGTGTGCCGCCGGGAGAGAGCTGCCTGTCACCGTGCACTGTGACTGCAGACAGTGCACAAATCCGGATCCCTGTGACTCCTGTCTGCAGCTCCGCCTCCACGGGTGCAGAGCTGCAGACCATGATTGATTGTCAGCGAGCTCAGCCAATCAGAGCTCGCGAGACAATCTCCACATGGTCTGACTGCAGCTCTGAACCCGTGGAGGCGGAGCTGCAGACAGGAAGGAGAGCATGGGACCAGGAGGGTGCTGCTGCTGCAGGAAAGAAGATCACCAGGGACAGAGGTAAGTTATTTTATTGTCTCACTCTCACTGCCACCCTCACCTCCCCCATCACTGCCACCCTCCCCACTCACTGCCACCCTCCCCTCCCCCACTCAATGCCAGTCTGACACCCTCACCCCCCCACTCACTGCCACCCTCACCTCCCCCCATCACTGCCATCCTCCCTTCCCCCCATCACTGCCACCCTCCCCACTCACTGCCACCCTCCCATCCCCACTCACTGCCACCCTCCCTTCCCCCACTCACTACCATCCTCCCTTCCCCCACTCACTGCCATCCTCCCTTCCCCCATCACTGCCATCCTCCCTTCCCCCATCACTGCCACCCCACTCACTGCCACCCTCACCTCCCTCCACTCACTGCCACCCTCCCCCACTCAATGCCAGTCTGCCACCCTCACCTCCCCCATTCACTGCCACCCTCACCTCCCCCACTCACTGCTACTCTCACCTCCCCCACTCACTGCCACCCTCCTGCTGCTGCAGGAAAGAAGATCACCAGGGACAGGGAGTCACTTCACTCTTGAGGTAAGTTAATTTATTGTCTCACTGCCACCCTCCCCTCACTGCCACCCTCACCTCCCCCACTCACTGCCATCCTCCCTTCCCCCCATCACTGCCACCCTCCCCCCATCACTGCCACCCTCCCCTCCCCCCATCACGGCCACCCTCCCCTCCCCCCATCACTGCCACCCTCCGCTCCCCCACTCAATGCCAGTCTGCCACCCTCACCTCCCCCACTCACTGCCACCCTCCCTTCCCCCATCACTGCCACCATCCCTTCCCCCCATCACTGCCATCCTCCCTTCCCCCCATCACTGCCACCCTCCCCACTCACTGCCACCCTCATCTCCCTCCACTCACTGCCACCATCCCCTCCCCCACTCAATGCCAGTCTGCCACCCTCACCTCCCCCACTCACTGCTACCCTCCCCTCCCGCAATCACTGCTACCCACACCTCCACTCACTCACTGTCACCCTCACCCCCACACAAAGTCATCCCCTTTACCATGCCACACTCACATCTATCCCTGCTAATCCTGTATCACACTCCCCTCCAACAACGTTGCCACACTCACATTAATACATCCAATCCTGTCACACTCAACACCTTTCGCTCTGCCACACTCACCATGTCATAATAATCCCTCAATCCTGTCACACTCCATCCTCCAACCATGCCACACTAGCACCAAATGCTGTCACACTCACTGATTCACACTTCAACCATGTCACACTGAACCTGAATATTAATCCTCCTTAAAGGGACACTCCAGGCACCCAGACCACTTCTGCCCATTGGAGTGGTCTGGGTGCCAACTCCCACTACCCTTAACCCTGCAAGTGTAATTATTGCAGTTTCATAAACTACAATATTTACCTTGCAGAGTTAACTCCTCTAATGGCGGTCTTCTAGACTAGACAGCCACTAGAGGACACTTCTGTGTTTATAGCACATGAAAAGTGTGCTATAACGGCACAAGACGTCCTCACGCTATGTGAGGACCTCCAGCGTCGCTGAAATCCCCATAGGAAAGCATTGAAAGCATTTTTCAATTTTTTCCTATGGGGAGGTCTAATGCGCGTTTGTTTGTGTGCGTCTCCCCCGCCGACGGCTGCGCATGCTCTATAGGTCTCCCCGTCTGATGTCGGTGGGGGAGGAGCGTGAGTGGATCCTGACCCAGCGCCGAGGGACATCGACGCTGGATACAGGTAAGTCACTGAAGGGGTTTTAACCCCCTCAGCAACTTGGGATGGGGGGTGGGAGGGAGAGGGGACCTGCAGTGTTTTCCTGGCACTGGAGTGTCCCTTTAACCCCTTAAAGGACCACTCTAGGCACCCAGACCACTTCAGCTTAATGAAGTGGTCTTGGTGCTAGGTCCAGCTAGGGTTAACCCATTTTTTTATAAACATAGCAGTTTCAGAGAAACTGCTATGTTTAGACTGAGGGTTAAGCCAGCCTCCAGAGCCTCTAGTGGCTGTCTCATTGACAGCCGCTAGAGGCGCTTGCGTGATTCTCACTGTGAAAATCACAGTGAGAGCACGCAAGCGTCCATAGGAAAGCATTGATAATGCTTTCCTATGCGACTGGCTGAATGCTCTTGCCGCGCGTGCGCATTCAGCCGACGGGGCGGAACGGAGGAGGATCGGAGAAACTGCTATGTTTATAAATGGGTTAATCCAGCCCTCAAAGCCTCTAGTGGCAGCTCTTGCCCCGCGTGCGCATTCAGCCGAATGGGAGGAGAGGAGGAGGATCGGAGGAGAAGAGCTCCCCGCCCGGCGCTGGAGAAAGGTAAGTTTTAACCCCTTTCCTCTCCCCAGAGCCCGGTGGGAGGGGGACCCTGAGGGTGGGGGCACCCTCAGGGCACTATAGTGCCAGGAAAACAAGTATGTTTTCCTGGCACTATAGTGGTCCTTTAAGGACACATGACATGTGTGACATGTCATGATTCCCTTTTATTCCAGATGTTTGGTCCTTAAGGGGTTAAGCATGCGTGGGATATGCATAAGGCTATCCTAACTATAAGATAAGGCCAGGGACTAATGAAAGTATTTAGAAAATTGGGCAGACTAGGTGGGCCGAATGGTTCTTATCTGCCGTCACATTCTCTGTTTCTATTAACACCCCTCATCCTGTTACACTCCCTCCTCCAACTATGTCACACTCATCCCCAAATCTTTCCCTGCCACACTCACCCTGTCACTTTAACCCCTTAAGGACCAAACTTCTGGAATAAAAGGGAATCATGACATGTCACACATGTCATGTGTCCTTAAGGGGTTAAGCCCCACATTCACCCCAATTCTGTCACACTCTACTTCTCTCATTCTGTCACACTCACCCCCACCCCTGTCTCTTTCACGCCCCTCGCCCTGTCACCAGTGGTGTATCCTGGTTTTGTGCTGCCCTAGGCAGGACAAAACTCAGGCGCCCCCTGGAAAATGCCGCCCAAGGCAAATGCCTTGTTTGCCTCGCGGCTAATACGCTCCTGCCTGTCACACTTACTCTGCCAAGTTAACCCTATATTCCCCCTTCACAGTTACACCCTGAAGACAGTAATCATACACAGTCATGAAATATAGCTTCTCCATAAACACAATGCACAAAGATCACAATCAGCCCCCCATACATACGAGCTTCCACTTGCTCACATGGTCCCAGACACACACATGCTCACAGAGACACACATTCACTTACAAGGATACTTGCTGTCTGACACACACTCTCAGACACATTTAGAAATACACAGAGCCAAATGCACATTGTGAATGTATGTTTGTTTGTGTGTTTCTCTGTGCATCAGTGTGTGTGTTTGTTTCTTGTTGCTCAGACCTTGCGACTGATGGACACCTGCAATTTTCCTGAAAGGTGAGTATTTCTGCCTGTTACATGACCACGTACGTGCTTGTAACTTCCTAGGACATCTGAAGATTACTACATTGGTAAGTTGTATTAAAACACATAGAGCAAGTCAATTTGTGTAACATTTGTTTGCACTGCACTATTTGCACATTGTTGTATATATTTGCTCATTGTTTCCTGCGTTATTTGTTTGTTTTGATATTTATATTTATTATTTATTTGCACTTTTTGTGAATTGGGGGGGGGCCCAGACCATTTGTTCTGTTAGGGGCCCGGAAATTTCTGGTGGCGGCCCTGCTGGCCCTGCCTAGAAAGAGGTGGTTCCACCTGTAGAAGTGACCTGTAGAAGTGACAGGTCAACCTGGCAATCAAGCAGGCCAGCCCACTGTGGGCAGACCATGCAGGGAGCACTATTTCAGTCCTGAACATAGCCCAAGCACATCAAATAATGTGCTTGCCTTATTTTTGTATTAATAGATGTGCCCCAATGACATACATGTCTTTTTGCATATTTTCTTTGGAGGTGATGAAAATTGAGCTGCAGATCTAGTAGACTTGTACACAAACTCATTTGGACCAGTTAGTTAAAATCAAATTCATTTTAATCCATGACAGAACAAAATGAGGATTTACCACTGAAGTCTTTTTATTCAATTCAATTAATAATACTCCGCATGTCAACATCTAGTACTCTGGGCACCTGCCATTTACACTTTGCTCCAGGGAGCTAAACTAGCTGGAAGAAAAACCTCCCTACTGGTGAATTGAAGCCGGATAGAATTGTGAAAGTGTGGATTTCTATTTAAAATGTAAAAGGGGACACACTTTTTGAAGTGATTTAAGTGTTTGGAGTGTTAATTTAATATCTCTAGATGAATACATAAAATTGCCCTCAATCGGAGTGTCTTTAGAAACTATTGCATCAAAAAGTAGGTAAAAAGATTAACAAAAAAAATATTTTTTTTGGGGGGGGGGGGAGGATAATTAACATATGAGCTTAAGATTTTCAATATCACAAACACCATTATCGAGTAGAAATTTAACGCCGAGAGGGGTGTGCCATGTGTGGGATGTAATTTATAGTTTAAAGGGACATGCATCATGCGACAATATTTGTTTTAAACCAGCAAGCAAACACTTTTACACAAATATACAAACTAAAATAAAGAAGGAAAAGTGTGTAAGGTATATAATAAACATTTAAAAACCTATTATTAATGTTTGTAGTTTCCTTTGTTTCTTACATCTCTTAGCTAGGGGTGCTTCTTCAGCCTCCCTCCCCTTGCCTCTTACCTGCTGCTCTCCAAACCACTAATCCACCCATCTCAGTTTCACATGAACTAGCACTAGGCATGCATGAAAAACTATGTGCACGCTTGTGACATTTGCACACAAACGAGCAAAGGATGCTGAGAGTCAGGGAAACAGTTATGATCGACTGACTTTCTGAAAATGCTGTATACAACAGCTTTGAAATATATACAGCACACACAGACTCAAAGGAATCCATGTTTAAAATGGAATGAGGCAAAAATTGTATTCTTTGTTGAACTAATTTGCATATACCCACCCAGAATCCTTTGTGGTAGTAACATCACTGCAAATTTGTTCCTGTGGAAAAAGCATGTCTTATGGCTTGACTGGTATGCAGATTTTTGTTTAACATTGTATTAACTATCCACAGACTTCAGGTGGAAGGGGTTTTGAATCTCATTTTTCCCCACCATACCTTTATTGTTTTCTGAGAGAGAATATATATATATATATATATATATATATATATATATATAAATATATATATATATATATAGTGTACTGTTAGTACAGAGGAACTCAATGTGCAGAGAATACTCTGCATTGTGAATCTCTCTATATTCTTATATTCTATATACTTAGTGACATTCAATGCTCTGTACTGTGAATTCCTCTTTATATACTGAGCCACAGTCTACAGAGGGACTCACTAGTAGAGGCAGAGTATCTATTATTTAAAAAGAAACACTCATTATCTACGGGAGACAATCTGAAGAAATTTTCGCTCATTGTCGAGGAAGACACCCTGTGTAGAATGAACAGCTCTGTGTAAAAAAGGTAGATGCTCGTCTAAGAATAATGCAACATCACTGATGTGCAATGTGATTTTCCAAAAATACTTAAGGATAGGACACTTACTGGCTGGATCAGTGCCCCCCTAAGAAAAGCGTGCAAAAGGCAGGGAAGAAAAAGCAGGTAGATATGGAGGAAAGCAAAAAAATATATATACTTGCCTTTTCTGCTAACAGAATGAGATAAATGTCTCATTCAAATGCCAAGCACTTGTTTTTTGTGGATAACCCTCGTTCACTATCGGCACACATCCTATGACATCATCAATGATGTCTTGAGATGTTTGAATTGTGCATGCACGACTGAGATGCGCATGTGCAATTTGGCTTTTCACAATTCCTAGGGATTGGGCACTGATTGACAACATCAGTGTCCTCCTAGGAGGAAGTGTGGAAAGCCCAGGCAAGAAGAAGCAGGTATATATGAAAAAGAAAAATCCTATTTACCTGCTTTTTCTGCCTGAGTCAACTGTCTAATTCCAAATAAATCTTTTGAACAAGGCAGTTGTCTAAAAGTGATGCATGTCCCTTTAAGGAGTGTCTACACCTACCAAACACCATTCTGTTACAAACTTCCTCTTTGCACCTAGTACATAACAATTTTTCAGGAACATTTAGAAGTAAAAGATAAGTAAATTAGTCACTGTTAGCTTAATGATGTATTGGTCCCCAATCTTCACTGTGATTTACTTGTAAATCATGTACTTCATGATTATTATTTTGTGCTAACAAAGTTATTTCCATTTCATTTAATTTTTTTCTTTACTTAGCCTTTGCAGCTTTGCATGAAGACTACAAACATTATTTTACCAGGTAGCTGTATAAGGCATTTTAAAACCCCTACCTTACACCCACGTGTTAGGAATTGTGAGAGTGCGTTTGCCCAGTCCATTCAGGCCAGTTACAAGATGAGTCGGTGAGTAGTTAACTTCACAAATTTATTTAAAGACACATGTATAAAGGTTATCCAGGTAGTGGAAAAACAAATGTGTAAGATAGAGAAGATGTTTGTATTACCAGCATAATCAGGATCTTGCTCTTCAGATTCATCTGGACTATCAAGAGGTTCTAGATAGGCAGCAGGAACCCAGCCTCGTTTGTTCTTTAGTTGACAGAACCACCAACCTGTGACATGAATACATTAAATACACAAATTCCTGATTCTGCATATTTTTAAGTCAGACAGATGATTGCAGTGTAAATAAATGTATGACTAAGAAGTGAAAACTCAATTTGCTGATGTAATTAAAGATTTCTTAAACATTTCTTCAAACAGTTTAAATCGTTTTTAAATTCATATTATTTAAGAGATGTTTTCCATACAAGTCCTATTTAGTAGTCCTTGAATATTAAAACGAATGATATTTAACCATCATAAATAATGCAATGGTGCACACAGTATGGATAACCATATTTAAGCTTTGCAGGCGGTTAAATAAAGGGACACTTTAGTCACCAGAAAAACTATAGCATAATGTAGTTGTTCTGGTGTATATAAAGTGATCCTGCAGGCTTTTTCATGTAAATACTGCCTTTTCAGAGAAAGAGCAGTATTTACATTACTGCCTAGTAACACCTCTAGTAGCAGTCACTCAGACGGCCACTAGAGGTGCTTCCTGGATCAGTGTGTGCAGCACTGACTTTCAGCATCTCCACGTACTGTATGAAGACGCAGAATACCACCCATAGAGGTGCACTGATTTAATGCATCTCTATGAGGAGATGTTTATTGGTGCAGTGTGGCGGTTTGCTGTGCAGTGCAATAGTCTCCCAATGATTTTCTATGGGAAAGCATTGTATTGGCTGAGATCATCAAAAGTGATGATCTCAGCCAACGAGGCACAGCCAAAACCTGGTTTACACCTTTTTAAATGCAGCCTAGGTTGTCTGGATAGCTAAACTCCAGTTTTAAACCTATAGTGTCAGGAATACATGTTCGTTTTCATGACACTATAGGTTCTTTTAAATTGATACGGTTATAAGACCTCATATCATCCCTACAAAGACACAACAGCCCTTTAGATCATAATCAAGGTTTGATCAAAACCTGCACTCACTCATATTGCCAATAAAATAATCTGATGAAAGGAATACTCAAACACAATAACCAGTGGAGCCAGAATTTCCTTGAAAGAGGCTTCCTTGGCCCGCTCATAGACTGAGAGCATCAGGTGAGTTGTCTAAACCAATGAGTGCCTTCCTGAGCCGACAGACTCAGCTTAGAGCAGGAGCTTCCAGCTAGAGAGAGGGCCGCAGCAAGCACCCTGCAAACACCAAGTAATTTGATAAACCATTCTCAAATGGCTTGACTACTTAGACGCCAGGGCACTCCTGAATAACCACTGCGGCAACCTGTATTGATTGGTGATTGGAGAGTACAAGGGTGTGAATAAATTCCAGTTTTCAAGTACAATCAGTAAGTTCAGATTTCAGAAAAACAGAGAGATGTTCATACACTTATATAAAGTGTATGTCCTATATAGCAGAGATCGCCATTCCCAAACGCATTGATACACAGATATTAAGTATTTGTAATGGATATAAAAGTATATTACCATTCTCATTTTTCTCCACAACATCCACAACATCACCAGCTGTTACCCCCAGTTCACTCTTTGTATTCTTTACATAGTCTGCGATCACGCGATATGACTGAAGTATAATGGGACCGGTGATATCTGTGGTCAGAACATAAGTAGTGATTGTTTAGTCAGCAAATGCAATAAGATTCAAAAGGGCTAGAAAAAAAAAAAGAAAATGATGGCCCTCCAGTTATCTTATGTCATGGGTTTCTATACAGGAGAATATTATGATAGCTAATGCTTAAAGATACTGGCCTCTAATTCCTATACCCAAAATTTACTAGCATCTTAATACATTGTACGTGTGAAAGCGCTAGAAAATACATAGATGTGCATACATAATATTTAAATCAATATTTATATCTTGTTCCAAATTGATTACACGTTTTCTATAAAATTCATTTACATTACATTTATTTACATGGCTTTGAAACAGCCATCACAAAAATATATTGTTACTGAAGTACCTCTATGTTCCACTAAATTCCATACCATTTATGTAACATGGATATACCAAGTAGACATAAACAGTTATGTTCCAGCTTTAAGAAATCTCTTCTCAGCGGAAGATTCATCCTTTCCTCAAATTAAAGACACACTGTAGCCACTGTAACTGCTTCATCTCATGGAAGTTGTTATAGTGTCTGTTGTCCCCTGGCGCCCTTCCATGCAGCAATAACTGTTTTTTTTGGGGGGGATGCTAAACAGAAGTCCCCAGCAACCATCCCCCTAATGATTCCTCATTAGTCTAAGCAGCCTAAGCAGCAATGGACAGTTGTGGTTGGCTAAGAGTGTCAGCTAACTGCTTTCAGTCTATCACAGTGTCCATTCCTGATATGAATTGGTATGGCTAGAAGGAAATATGTAATCTCTGCCTTAGCCATACCTGTAGAGAGATTCCAGGCACTAAAACAAAATGGTTTTGCTGCCTACAGTGTCCCTTTAACCCCTTAACCCCTTAAGGACCAAACTTCTGGAATAAAAGGGAATCATGACATGTCACACATGTCATGTGTCCTTAAGGGGTTAAGCTCACATGACATGTGTGACATGTCATGATTCCCTTTTATTCCAGAAGTTTGGTCCTTAAGGGGTTAAGGGAGTCAAGTAACAATATAAAACCCAATCTGAGAAAGCAAATAAATGAGAAGTACTAAGAATTTCTTTTTCCTACCTGATACGTTTGCTTGCTTTGTCGATTCTGTCTTCAACAAAAATGTTTCCGGTTTTCGACCACTAAAATACAGACAGACGTTAGGTACTTTTGGAAACAATATTATTACACAAGCTTGTATTTTGTACAAAAGCTTAACGACTTCTGCTTGTCAGGCAATAGAGGCTTGTCAGGCAACTCTAGTTGAGTGACCTCAGACAGATCCAATGGAGGAAGTTTAACATATGTATCATATAAATATACAAACTGTTAGAGAGCGAATGAGCAGTTTTTCTTTAGCTGTTCAAAGATAGTGCTATATACTCACTTTTTATTGGATGCAGGGTTCACATCATCTGATCGGACTTTAAAGAAGTTTATCACATGGGGAGAACGGGAAATCTTAGATGGAAGATTGAGCAATGATGCGCAGTAATCAGCCAGTGTAATCTGTCTGTTCTCTGTGGATCTAAGGCCATCAAACCACTTTGGAGCTGGAAAGCCAATAAAGTTGTTGAATTTTTGGTTAGTTTATCTGAAATTATTCTGGGCTCTAATACAATGGGAACCTATGGGTACTTAGTTCCCTCCATTCATACAAAGCACTGGGAATTTCTAAATTGTAAAATTGTATAAGAGAAAATGGAGACGTGACCTACTTTACTTGTTTCCCATGCAGATTTAAATACTGGCAGGTGTATTTTCTAAAGTGAGTGCCAGAGTAGCTGAACGGAAAGCATTACTGATAGAGAGGATTATTCTAGTTTGGCTACTCTGGCCTTAAATTTAAAATTCTCACATAGGTCAATATCTCTGCCTGTGCTCTGTATATTATCCGGTGTTCCTACCTTCATATGAAGCAGGCATCAGTGTAACAGATTGATATGCTAAAATGAGCTAGGAACAATTACAAATGTTTGTTTTAGACTTGTGTACAAATCCTTTTCACTTGCAACGAAAGTATCAAAATACTGTTAATCTACAATTTGTTTGGGTGTAGATCAACTGGAAACTGACGCATTTGTTGCAGATAATAACACATATTTACACAAGTCTAATTTGTTTCTATGTAAGTTTACTAGATGTAATGATGTATAAATGGACTCTACTCGTTTATATTATGGTATTCACACCCCACAACTATATTCCTTTTTCTCACAGTGTCAGGAAATGAGGGGTGCTCCACTGTGTAGTAAATAATATTACTTTTTCCATAATTTATTAGTTATTATAATTTGATCTCAGAATATGGTATATAATCCCATTTGCACAAAACGCTATGTTTATAGATTCCATATTATTTATTTGTTCTGTTCTACACACACCATACTATACGCGGTACCAGAATTATCCAATTTTTTTTTTTCAATGTTTCGTTTTTATTGAAATTTTGTTGCAGTAAGAAATTCAGAATTATAGGGGTACAGAATGAAGAAAGGGGAGGGGTACATGAATATGCAAGGTCATATTATCTCATTGTACAGTACATATTAGGCATTGATCGGAGTTATACAAAGGGGACGACAGGTGTTGAGTCATTCAGGTGGTACATGCAAAATACATACATATTACACATCGTCTTTTAAATACCATTCTCCAAGTTGTTTTCTGTCTGTAAATCTATGTGCCTGTTATTGCATAGAGTGATGACTAGTGTCCGACTTGTGGACTGTGTGTGTTCGCCAGATTATATGCATATTCATAGGTCGGGGTGTAGGTGGGGGTATGGGTGTCAGAGAAAGTAAACAGGGGGGTAACTTAGTAACCAGTGTTTATACAATACAGTACAAGTATCTTGTACTAGTTCCATGCAGTGTACATTTTGTGTTACTTGTCTGAGCTTTGTGGTATACCTTGATTGCGTAAATTCCCATATGCTAGCCGGTGGGACGTTGGCTGTGAAAGTGATGAAGTGTGTTAAATGTTAGTGGTGTGAGTTTTCATTGTTTCAATATTTCTTTGCGTGCCGTGTGCCAATTTTCCCAGTGTGTGGAGTAGGATTCGGCACGACCCTGTATTTTGTATGCCATGCGTTCGTACATAGCGATATTGTCTAGTCTACCCCATACCTCTAGCGGTGTTGGGGCGCTCCTTTTCTTCCAGTGACATGCTATGCTGGTTTTAGCTGCGGTTAAAATATGCAAGAGGACATGTTTAGTTTTGTCTGTTAACAATTCTGGAGACAGGTGGAGGAGGAAGCATTCTGGTGTGAATGGGAGTTTGCGATGTGTAATCAGTTTGATGGCTTTCCCTATTTGCCTCCAAAAGTCGGTTATTGCAGGGCATGTCCAAAAAATGTGTAACATATCTCCCCTGGGGGCATCACATCTCCAGCAGTTGGGTGGTGTGGTCTTGTACATGAGAGCCAGCCTGACTGGTACCATATACCACCTCATAAGTATTTTACAGTAGGCCTCCCAGTGCGCTAGGCTGTGAAACGCTTTTCTAGTTGTCTGAATGGCTTGTAGCCATAATGGCATCGGGATGTTTACTTCTAGCTCGCGTTCCCACAAGCGCATATAGGTGTGCTTGTGGAGCGGGTCTCTATCGTTGAGAGCTGTATAGCACATGGATAATGATTTTGATTGCGTGGGTCGTTTTATACAGTGTCGGCCGAAGTGTGTTAGTTGTGTTTCCTCACAGTATTGTGCGTGTAAATTTTGTAGGATGTGTTTTATCCTGATATACTTGAATATGTCCCTGGGGGGAAGATTGAACTCCAGTTGGAGCACTGGAAACGGTTTTAGGCCTGCTTTTGTGTACAGTTGGGCTATCGAGTGTATGCCACTCGTAGTCCATGTTGTCATAGTGATATTTTCAGCTAATTCTGAGATTGTTTGTATAGGTGCGAAGTATAGAAGATTAGTCGCACCCGTGAGTGTGCCTGCCCATTTCTTCCAGCTTTTTAGTAGAAAGGTTGTGCTTTGTAATGGGTTGTACGCGGGCGTCTTCCCGAGTACACATGCCCGCAGTGCGGCTTGCACAGTGAGTGGCTGAATGCAGGCGTTTTCTAGGGAAGCCCAAATAGGTGTGTGGTGGCGTGTGAGTAGTTCCAGGCCTTGTGCCAGAATTGCGGCTCTATAGTACATCCTGATGTTTGGGATGCCCAGCCCCCCTTTATTCGGGGAAAGCCAGGTTAGGCGCCTAGCTAGTCTTGGTGGTTTTTTTTTCCAAATGTAGGCATTGAAGATACTTTGGAATTTGTGTAGTAGTTTGTCGGTGAGTGCTATGGGAATGGTGCGGAATAGATATAGGATATGGGGCAGTGCCATCATTTTGATGGTGTTCACCCTACCCAACCATGAGATTTCCAGATCTTGCCAGCCATCTAGTAGCGATTGTAGTTTATGGGCTACCTTGGTGTGATTCTCTTTAGGGAGATGTTGGGCTGATTTGGTCAGATTAATACCTAAGTATTTTATGGATACCTTCCTCCAGTCAAATGGGTGTGAGCCCATGAGGGACTGCACGGTGCGCTGGGGGAGGTTTATGGGCAGGGCTTGTGTCTTTTTTAGGTTATTCCTATAGTATGAAACTCTTCCATACTCTTGGAGAAGAGTCATTAGATTTGGGATGGATCGTTCTGGGTCGGAAACGTATACTAACACGTCATCTGCGAATAAGGCTAGTTTTTGGGTCCCTGCTGGAGTGTCTAAGCCTGTTATCTGGGGGTCATGTTTGATGCGTTGTATGAGTGGTTCTAGACATAAAATGAAAAGTAACGGGGACAGCGGGCAGCCTTGGCGTGTGCCATTGCTTATGTGGAATGTGTTTGACAGGAAGCCGGAGTTGAAGATCTTGGCTGATGGCATTTGGTACAGTGCCTTAATACCTCTCAGAGATTGGCTAGTGAAGCCCATTTTGGATAGTGTGGCTTCCATGTATAGCCAGTTCAGACGGTCGAACGCTTTTTCAGCGTCAAGCGCCAGAACTGCTCCTGATTTCTTATGTTTGTTAGCCCAGTTGATCATATTGATGAAGTGTCTGGTATTATCACCCGCTTGTCTGCTTGGGACAAATCCCGCTTGTTCGGCAGAGACTAGGTTGGGGAGGTTTTGTTTCAATCTTGTTGCCCATAGTTTCGCATACAGTTTAATGTCTGCGTTCAGTAAGGAGATAGGCCGAAGGTTTTCACAGAGAGTGGGCGGCTTGCCTGGTTTGGGCAGGGTGACTATATGTGCCTCCAGCATCTCCGCCGGGAGAGTGCCGGTTCGTTTAATGGTGTTGAATAGGTCTGTGAGGTGGGGTGTTAATGTCTGCGCTAATTTGTGGTAATAATAATTAGAGAGCCCGTCGGGGCCAGGCGCCTTGTGTTTGGGCAGGGACTTAATAGTGTTGAGCACCTCTTCTTCCGTGAATGGTTCGTCCAATTGCCTGCAGGCTATTGGGGAGAGTTGCGGTAGCGATGTTTTGTTTAGAAAGGCCTCTATAGTCTCAATTGTGGGTTGGGGTGTCGTTGGGTCTTTTTCCAAGTTGTAAAGTGTGTCATAATAATTTGCCAGTTCGTTTACGATATCTAAAGGGTTATATAATCTGCCTCTTGTGGGGGAGTCAATGTAAGGGATTTTGGTTTGTAGTTGTTTGTGTTTGAGTTTTTTGGCCAGTAGTTTTCCTGCTTTGTTCCCTTGTGTGTAATAGTTGAGTTTGAGAGATCTCATCCATCTTTCGGTGGACAAGAGGTCTAGTTCATGTAATTCCCTTTGTATTTCGGAGATTTGTTTCGTTAGGGCTTTTGTTGGATTAGTTTTGTTTTGTGTCTCAAGGGATGTCAGTTCTAGTCGCAGGAGGTCACGTTTGTCTTTAGTTATCTTTTTAAGTTTGGACCCTTCCCTTATGAGTACTCCCCGTAAAACTGCCTTGTGAGCAACCCAAATGGTTGGGGCCGGGATGTCATCTGATGAGTTGATATTGAAGTATTCAGTTGCTTCTTTGACTACTGTGTCAAGTATATGTGGGTTGTCTAGTAGACTCTCATTGAGTCTCCACTTTCCCCTGCCTCTCGCCGAGTGTAGAGATCTAAAGGTGATTGACAGCGGGGCGTGGTCCGACCACGTCCTCTGTCCTATGTGTATGTCCTCTATATTATTTAGGGTCACCTTGTCTACCAGACAATAATCTATCCTTGAGTACGTTCTGTGTACCTGTGAAAAAAACGTATAGTCTCTTTTGGTAGGGTATATAGAGCGCCATGTATCATATAGCTCATTGTGGGAAATTATTTTGCTTAAGTCAGCGCTTATCGCTCTCGATTGAGCGGTGGGGGGTTTGTGGCCTTCTCGTTGTATATCAAGATCAGGGTTCAGGGTACAATTAAGGTCCCCGCATATTATCGTGTGACCTTGTTTGATTTTAGTGAGATGTAGCAAAGACTTACGTATAAACGTATTTTGGGCTTCATTTGGGGCGTATAGTGTTGCTATAGTCATCAACATGCCATTTAGGTTACCCACCAGAACCAGCAGGCGCCCTTCTTTGTCAGTATACCTGTTTGTTTCTTGAAAGACCCAATCTTTATGGAAAAGAATAGCGACCCCTTTGGATTTGTTGGGCGAGAACGCATGGAATACCTGGGGATAGTGAGAGGAGTAGATGCGTGGGGGTTTGCGGACACAGAGATGTGTCTCCTGGAGGCATATAACTGCCGCCTTAGATTTCTGCATTTCTTGCACCAGGAGGCGCCTCTTATGCGGGCTATTCAGGCCTTTGACATTTAACGAGTGGATTTTAAACGTAGGTAGCGTCATGATTGTGTGTGGGGATGCAGTGCTTTAGCGCCTGGAACCAGTAGGGCCTGGCGTCCAACCTGGGGAGTGTTGCGTACGGTCAGGGGTAGGCAAACGCACAGACATTGCATGTTTAGGCAAGTTACACACATTATGAGTGGTGGAATACTGGTACATTGCATAGCATCTAGGAACATTTTTATACATGTTAACACATATCGTACAAACACATTTAAACCTTGGGTTGGGGTATAAGGGGGAGAACAAGGGGATACCTGTGGCCAGCACAGGGATGTAGTTCGCCTCCGGTGAGAGTTTGGCATCTCTCGAGAATGGGCGGTGGGGGGTGTGGATAGACGGCTCCACCGAAGCCGAGCCTATTTAAATTCTACCTTGAGGAGCCAGATGGAATGATATAGGTTCATACTAGAATATGGCGTTGGGGGCCCAAATCTAAAGCAAACTAAAACATAACTGTCAGTAGCTCAATTTAAGGGGTACATGTCTTGATGTTATCGAATCTGGGGTGTGCGCCATACCAGCTCCCCAAACATGTACCGACCACGCCTGTTAGGTAGGCTAAGGGTATTACTGGTGGCGTTGAGAGAAATTACTTCAATATGGGGATCCACCTCATGGGCCGGTTGGGAGGCCAACAATTACTGAGCGTGGTTCCCCGTAGGCAAAGGTCACCTTGTCGGTGTATGTAAACCTTGTGCTGGATTACAGTAGTTTCATTTACAGGGTGCCGGGTAGGCAAGTCGCTAAACCACTATACTATAAACATAACTCATAACGGCTACGGTCAGTGGCAATTAAAAACCGAACATTAAACAAAACCGTTATGCCAACTGAAGTGGCTTAACCGGAAACCCTGAATACATGCATATAGGTTATTCGTTAAATCAAATGCGTATTGCAGATAGTGATACTTAAGTGAATGAGCCGGCAAGGCCTAGGCCTTGGATGGTTCTGCTTCAAAGTTCTTTATGTGCTGGTGCTTTCGAAGTCGATCCCGCCATCATCCAGTCAGCTGTCAGCTTCCTTGGTTGCGTGCGCGTGGGAGAGTTGTGGCCCATGTTATGATGTAGGCCCCAGTCTTTAAGTTTCGCCATTCCGGCCTCCGGGTCTAATACTACTTCAGTTTTGCCTTTGTGCCAAATTAGCAGTTTAGTAGGGTAACCCCATCTGTACGGGATCTGTCGGTTGCGTAGGGTTTTCGTGATATTAATAAACTCACGTCGTCTCGCCATGGTAGCTGCGGAGAGGTCGGCAAAAATGCTGAGTCCTTGGTACGGTTCGGGTAACGTTTCCAGTTTCCTTGTCGCGGACAGGACTGCTTCTTTTGAGCTGTAGTAGTGAAAGCGTGCTATAACATCTCTCGGCGTGTCTGCCGTTAGCCTGGCCGATCTTGGCAGCCTGTGCGCTCTGTCCAGCGTCCAGGCCTCAGCCCCGAGCTGTGGTACTATTGATGAGCATAGGGTTCGTAGAAAATGTGGAAGGGCCTCATTCGGGATTGTGTCAGCTATGCCCCTGAAGCGCAGATTATTTCTGCGGGCCCTGTCCTCCATATCGGCCATTTTAAGCTTTAGAGTTGCTTGTTCTTCCTCCAAGCGGTGTATGTGATCCACCAACTCATTATGGGCTGTGCACATATCATCCGTTTTGGCTTCCAGTCGGTCAGTGCGGTCTCCCAGCTCTTGAATATCATCGCGCAGTTCTCTGGTAATCTGCTTGAAATCGGATCTAAGAGACTCTTTTAGGTCCTGCAGCATTAAATGGAGGCTGTGGTTAGTTACCAGAGAGTCCCCGTGGGGGGTCTGGTCTGCATCTTCGATTGTTAGTGCAGTGGCATCTGCGAACTCAGAGGCTTCTGGAGTTCCGCCGTCGCCATCTTGTTTTTGCCGCGGGCGGTCTTTTTTGGCGTTCCGGATCGGGTCCGTCAGTTTCAGCTGTCTGGATGGTGCCATGTTGTGTCAGGATGTTGGGGCGACCGGAGGGGTGAGTTTTGCGGTATTTCTGGCTCGTTTTTGACGGCTTTTAGGCTCGGTGGCTGCGGAGCTCCGTTACAGTGCGACTACTCCATGCGGTCGCAGGACACGCCCCCCCCAGAATTATTAAATTTAACACTCGTTATAGAGGAGCTATAGGGACCCGATGATCTAGTTACACTGAGTAAAATGCATAACAAAACTTCAGTTAGGCAAACACCAACTCTGCATACAGTAGGATTAGAGAGTCATGCCCATACATTTTAGTTTAAATTATACGTTTCCTTGCATGTATTTTAATTTTGGTCAGGGTTTGGGGGGGGGGGGGGGAGAGAGGGATCGGGAATAGAAGGAGTGAACCCCTTTGAAATTTCCATTATTGCTTTTATAACATTTTTTGACCCTTGCTAAATACCAAAAAAGATGTGATACCTTTACTACATCAGTATTTATGTTCTATAATGGTATACTTATTATATTCTACCCTTTTTAATATTATTTCACTAAATGTAAGGTGCAGAATAAATCTAGACACACTCCCCCCACATGTGTTCATTTTGTTAAACAATTAGAATATATTGTGATACAAAACAGGAGGCTCAGTCATAATGAGAAGTTTCACTTCTGTTTTCCATCTTCCATGCTGAGGTTGTTTAAGTTACACAAAATTCAAATGATAAGAAAAATCTCATCTATACAGTGCTCAAGAATGCTAGTGCTAGTCACATTTTACTTCGCATTACATAGAGAAAAGTTGTCCTCAACTACATCCAATCGTAATGGGAACTGTTTTAAAGAGACAGAAATGCTTGAATGTACTGTAGGTCTAGTTCAAAGAGCAGTTAATGAGGAATTTAACCACATTTGCATTGATCCAGCATTTTAGAACATATTTTTTTTCTTGAGTGTGTGTGTGTAGAGGCTGTTTGTGATGTTGTGTGCGTGAGAAAAAAAACGCATATGGTGTTGTAAGTTTGTTGGAATGTGGGGCGGCATGTGTAAGGCGTGTTGTATTGCATTTGTGAAGGTAGGCTACTTGTGGGGTTGCTTATTTCTGGGGAATTGTTTATATTAACTAATAGGTATGTCATTGATTACACTTTAATAATGTGTCTTTCTGTGCACTATAACAACTTAAATACACTGGTATTTGTTTTTAAAGGGACACTACATTCACCAAAACAACTAAGGCTTAATGATAATAAATATTTTTTTAAGTAAGCGCTGCCTTCTCAGAGAAAAGGCAGTGTTTACTGTTTACATTACTGCCTAGTAACACCTCTAGTGACAGTCACTCAGACGGCCACTAGAGGGGCTTCCTGGGACACTCTGCATGTAGAAGCTGAATGTTCCTCATAGAGATGCAATGATTCAATGTATCTCTGTGAGCATGTGCAATAGCCTCCCAATGCTTTCCTAAAGAGGGAAATCAATGGATTTGCAGAGATTATCAAGTCTGATGATCTCAGCCAAGGAGGCAGACCACGGGGAGAGCCAGCTGCGCAGGAACCTGGTCAGCGATGGAAAAAAGGTGAGTCTAACACTGCACCTAAAGGGCACTGTTAGAACTATAGTGTCAGGAATACATAATTGTATGGTACCCATTATAATTTTTTTCCACTTTCTTTAACATGCCATAAATAATTAAGACAGTAACATACTTCTGAACATTGTAAACACATGTATTTACCTGGTAAATGAGGGATTGTCCGATGTTCCTTCTCAATTTGCCCTGATTCAATAGGAAACATTTCTTTTAATGCTTTCTACAAATAAAAAATGTTATGTATGTAAGAATGCTGCCTTTAAACACTACATTCAATGGTTCATCAGAGGTATATTAAATCTGGAATAACTATGTTAAAAAAAAATACTTATTACAACTGGAGTGAGCTCTTACAGTCTTTAAACACTAGGTACACGGCTACAGTATACATAGTTACAGTACATACAAAAATTAATTCTTCCAAATCCCTAATTAACCCTACACAAATCTCATATGTTTTTTAACCACATTAGGAAATTCACCAAACTGGAAATTGTGGAGAACTGAATGGGAACTGCAAATTAATTAAAAGAAAAAGCAATTACATAGGCACTCAAACATTGTTTTTTTTTTTTATTTGGTGCAATGAGTCATCAACAGGGTTATCCAATAAAGTATGAATTTTGCCTATTTTGGCTTTAATTTTTCATAATTCCTGGCAATTCTCAAATTAGTTTATAATGCTGCTAGAGTGCTCATATGAGTCAAAAGCTCTCTCCATTGGTAAAAAAATAAATAAAAATAAAAATGTTTCATTCTTTGTTTATTAGTTTTTCAATATACAGGTACAAAGAGAAAGTAATGAAATAAATATATAACAGTCGTCTCTTTGCTGATGTCAGAACTGCATGTCGTTTAACAATTGCATCTGGAAAACACATCTAGACATTGATCGTAATTTAACGCACCAGTAAAGCTAACTGTACGCAACCCATTTATCTGCAATTCGAGTTAGGTGTGCGAAAGTCAGGCGGTTGGAGGCTAGCCTGGAAGTGCTAATTACGTGGCCTTCTAGTTGCTAATGTCTAAACTGTCCATAGAGCCCCAGAGCCCCATGTGTTTGTTGCGTGGCCTAACCTCCCTGTCGCCCACTGTGGGCCTGACCGTCTCCAACCTGTGTGGCGATTCACTGACTATGCATCTGTACTTCCCGATGTAATCTGATCAGAAAAAATCTCTTCTGCCCCATCCGACCCTGTCAAGCCGCCTAACCTTGGGCAAGGAAAGAAATCCTAAGAGTTCCAGCCGCTATGGGAAACAGCTGTATGAGAGACGAAGATGTGAAATACGTAATCATGGAAAGATAGAACAGTGAAAGTGGAAATAATGAGATAAAAGAGAGAGAGACGAAGTGGGAAAAGTTGAGATTGAGTAAGGAAGAGGGCCAGAGAGAGAAAAAAAAGGGGGGGGAGTGGAGAAGAAGGGGAAAGAGAGGAGGTAGGTTAGAAGGCATGTAATGAGAACCACAGTCTAGACCCGTGGGTGACCCCCTCATCTTTGTCTACATTTAGCCGCCGCGGCATGCCCCATCCACGCCGGGAGGGGGGGGAGGTCTTCCGAAGCCCATCATCGTGCTGGCATCCGAATGTTGTTCCCTAACCTCCATCACTAGAACATATGTAATAAGTCCATGGTCGCCATATCTCTTCATATTTGTCTAGTCGCCCACTTACAATTAAACCTCTTCCTCAGCCTGTCTTATATCCTCAACACTCTCCAGTCACTCCTGATAAGTCAGGGGTTCCTTACAGCGCCAGTGCAGTGGGAATAGTGACCGTGCTGCTGTTAGTATGTGCCTCGAGAGAGTTCTCTTGTATTTTGAGATTGATAGGTTCGATTTATTCAGAAGCATCTCAGCAAGATTGAAGCATACGCTTTCGTCTGCTATCCATGTCATGGTGTCAAAGATCATCTGCCAGTAGGGGACGAGGCGTGGTCACTCCCAAAAAGACATGAACGAAAGTACCCACTTCTTTTATACATCTCCAGCAGCCAGGTGTCGGCTGCCTCTGGGAAGTATTTGGGAATTTTCTGTGTAATACCAATGGGTGAGTTCCCCTATAGTTCATCTCTTGGTATTTTGCACAGCTGGAGCTGAGGTGAGTAAAGGATATGATTTGAGTCCATTCTGGAGCAGAAAATGATGTTTGGAGTGATTCTTCCCACGAAGAAAGGAAAACATTTAATTTAAAAAGCACTATTTATTTAATGGAGGAAGGCAGGAGTGAGCGCACACACGGCGGGAGGCAGAAGCAATCTTCCCCTTGCAGGCACTCTCTTTTACCAGCGTGTAGTACACGCTGATGACAGATATAACGTATTGCCAGAATTAACATTAGGCAGCCCTGAGCAGAGTTACAGAGTTACATGTGTGCCAAGGGTACAACTTGCCCCAGGACAAAAGTGTAAATATCTTTGAATGTGCACTGCGTCAAGCAGAAACACTGCACATCCAGACTTCTACCACCACTTAAAAGCACTGAAAGGGTTATGTCAGTTGGAGTAACCCTTTGTCAAATTCTTATTTATTTCAGGTCATTTGCTATGTTTTTGTTATTTAATTAAGATTTATTTTCTTAATTAATGAGTGCATGGTATTCACCCATTTATGTAAACTGCAAATTTCATTAGTTGAGCTGGTATAATCAACTCTTTTCTAGCTTATTACCGTATATACTCGAGTATAAGCCGACCCGAATATAAGCCGAGGCCTCTAATTTTACCCCAAAAAACTGGGAAAACTTATTGACTCGAGTATAAGACTAGGGTGGGAAATGCAGCAGCTACTGGTAAATTTCTAAATAAAATTAGATCCTAAAAAAATTATATTAACTGAATATTTATTTACAGTGTGTGTATATAAGGAATGCAGTGTGTATATGAATGCAGTGTGTGTGTATGCAGTGTGTGTATGAGTGCAGTGTGTATGAGTGCAGTGTGTATATAATGAATGGAGTGCAGTGTGTGTATATGAGTGCAGTGTGTGTATAATGAATGCAGTGCAGTGTGTGTATGCAGTGTGTGTATGCAGTGTGTGTATGAGTGCAGTGTGTATGAATGCAGTGTGTATATAATGAATGCAGTGCAGTGTGTGTGCAGTGTGTGTATGTGTGTGCAGTGTGTGTGTGTGTGGGTGCAGTGTGTGTGTGTGTGAGTGCAGAGCATTGGTGGGGGGTGGGCATTTTATTAATTATTATTTAATTATTATTTTAATATTTTTTTTAATGTTATTATATTTTTTTTAGGTAATATTTTTTTTTATTTTATTATTAATTGTATTATTTTTTTATGCTATTATTATTTTAATATTTTTTATTATTATTTGTTTTATTATTAATATTTTTATTTTTTCGTACCCCCTCCCTGCCTGTTAGCTGGCCAGGGAGGGGGGCTCTCACTCCCTGGTGGTCCAGTGGATGGGCTGTAGGAGGGGGCTGTCAGGAAGCTGTAACTTACCTTCACCGCAGCTCCTGTCAGCTCCCTTCTCTCTTCTCCGGTGCGTGCAGCTCCCAGGTCAGCTCCCTCTGCAACTCTCGCGGCCGCGCGGAGCGTTGCCACGGTAACCCGTGGCAACGCTCTGACCCCGCGGCTCTCGCGAGAGTTGCAGAGGGAGCTGACCTGGGAGCTGCACGCACCGGAGAAGAGAGAAGGGAGCTGACAGGAGCTGCGGTGAAGGTAAGTTACAGCTTCCTGACAGCCCCCGGTCCTTGTCTGTATTATGGCAATGAAAATTGCCATAATACAGACAACTGACTTGAGTATAAGACGAGTGAGTGTTTTTCAGCACAAAAAATGTGCTGAAAAACTCGTCTTATACTCGAGTATATACGGTATGTTTGCCTAAGATCACTTGCAGGGATAGGCAACCTTCGGCACTCCAGATGTTTTGGACTACATCCCCCATAATGCTCTGACACCCATAGTGCTGGCAAAGCATCATGGGAGGTGTAGTCCAAAACATCTGGAGTGCCCTAAGGTTGCCTATGCCTGGAAGTTTTCAATTCCATTTCAAATTTTCTACAAATCTGAGTTTTGTGCATCAAAGCTAATTCGTTTTTCTTAATATTCTGTGTATTACCGCATAAAAATCCCTAATAAATAAAGTGTTAACATTCGAATAACGATATAATAATTTTTGAAGCAGTTTAACCATGTCATTTTTAGAAAGTCATCCTACAAAGCATGTCTCACTTGAACAACCTTTTTATTTGTTGACTGTGACTGATTGTAAGTAAGATACATTTGCTAAAAACTTGTGTGCCCATTTTAATTCACTATCTATATAGCCTAATGTTTTGGATTTTTTTATGAAATAAAATTCTGATACAAATTTAGATGTGATTGCTGCTGTTGTGATACAGTGACATTTATATATATATATATATATCTTCTTCCTTTTTCAAGCATGCCATATTGTGTCAAGTTAATAATGTGTCAGACTATAACAGGGGATTATATAAATGACTGCTAACTAAAGAAATGAATCAGCTAAGGTTAGAGGAACTGAAGATAACAATTACATTTGTTACATAAAACAGTGGTCAATTTAAATAATTAGACTGCAAAATAGTTTAGAAAAACAATTATGTGCCAAACTAAAGGAAAAAAAGAAGTAGCATATTACACAAGCAACAAAGAAGTTTGCTCACACTGGTTGCTAAACTAATTTCTTTCCAAACATTAAGCAAGTAAAACGGTAAAAAAAAATAAAAAAATATAAAAAAAAATTATACTCCAGTAGTGTACTAGTATAAAGTAGATTACCATTCAGTTTGTGAAGAATGGCTTTTGAGACTCATCTATAGCACTGTGGCTATGGTTTTCCCCTCCTATAATGTGACACTCACAGTGCGGGCAAAACCAAATGGCTGCAACTCTGTAACATCTTTTCTGTGAACAAAAACCTATAAACATGATATAAAAAACTATAAAGCCATGACATAGCTTTGTGTATCTTTTATGAAACAGGGTTAGGGCTAGGGGTAGAATTAGGGCTGGACCTAGGGCGTGGAGTACTGCTAGGGGTTAGGCTACAGTTAAGGCTAGGGCTGTTGCTGGAGTCCAATACATGTTGATGTGATGTGGTCCGCAATGGATTTTTTAGAGTTACTGTTGACCTATATTAGTTTCTCTGCTTTTAGTTATATGCCTGAAAAGGATTTGGAGAAAGAGAATCACAATGTCTCCGTCTCTCCAGCTCCTCTCCCAGTATAACAGTATTAAAGGCAAATAGCTGTATCTGGGAGTGTTATGAAATCCTTCATATTTGTGTGAAATCATTAAAGCCCTATGGATTGTTATATCCTCAGCTGAAAACTGCAACAACAAAAAAAAAGCTATGATCAAGAGAAAACAAAGAAAACTTACGTGAAACTCATGGATCTCCGTATATTTCCTGTAAACCAGTTTTTCTGTAAGATCATGCCATTTCACCAAAAACATATACACCTAAAGAAAAAAAAAAGCAAAGATGCACAAAATATTTAGACTAGTTGACAACATTAATTGGTTACCTAAATGTAATCTGATCCTAGTTACTCAGAGCTGGAGATAAGTTTGATGCTTGAATGAACTGATGAATTCTTTATTATTATTATTCATAATAATAATGATAATAATAATAACAAAGTATTTAACCAGGAAAGGTACATTCAGATTACTCTGGTTTTCAAGTACGTCCTGGGGATGGTACCTTAGCCCAGCATCCAGAGGTTCTTACTATTACTCATTTTATCTACCTCGGAAGGATGAAGGGCTGAGTCAACCCTGCCGGGATTTAATGTTTAATTAGCTCTCTGTGATACAATACACCACAGTGCAGGCCAAGTTCTATGGCACAACCTTATCACTTCAATAGAAAACAAAATTCTTGGGAGTCAACTAGCCTCATTAATTTCTGGTTTTAATAGTCAAATTTTACAAAAAAAATATGCATATTTAGTGTTATTTCCAAAAGACTATCAGCTCTTGAAAACACCATTGCTTTCTGTATTCTCAAAACCGATGGTAACTCATACCAAAGCACAAAATAAACTAGTGGCAAATATTACAAAACATTTCATCACCATAGTATTCAAATATATATGATAATGTGTATGATATAAATATATAGAGAAGTTGTGTTAACTTGGCACCACTGAAAGAGCTAATAAATATTGGTGCTAGATACATCCTGCTTAGCAATACAATTTGACATTTTGAATGCATAAATAAGAAATAAATGTTTCCTCGCGACATTCCAATCAGGGAGGATCTTTGGGTGCTGGGGATACCATTTGTTTTTGTTAAAGAGACTCTCCAGTGCCAGGAAAACAATCACCCCCCCATCCCCAGTTGTTGAAGGGGTCAAAACCCCTTCAGTGACTTACCAGAGGCAGCGACGATGTCCCTCAGCGCTGCTTCTTGGTCCGCCCATGCTCCTCCCCGTCACCACGTCAGCCGGCCGGGAAGACTGATCAATGCTGCGCAAGCGCATTAGACCTCCCCATAGGAAAGCATTGAAAATGCTTTCAATGCTTTCCTACGGGGATTTTAGCGACGCTGGAGGTCCAGCGTGAGGACATCCAACTACGCTATAGCACAGAAAACCTGTGCTATGAACCAGGAAGTTCCCTCTAGTGGCTGTCTAGTAGATATTGTGGCTGTCTAGTAGACAGCCACTAGAGGAGGAGTTAACCCTGCAAGGTAATTATTGCAGTTTATAAAAACTGCAATAATTACAGTTGCAGGGTTAAGGGTAGTGGGAGTTGGCACCCAGACCACTCCAATGGGCAGAAGTGGTCTGGGTGCCTGGAGTGTCCCTTTAAGCCATTTGACAAAAACATGGGGGAACAACAAACAGTTAAATACTCCTTTCTCCATAACACATATAGTTAGTGGTAGTGGGCAAGGTGGTGTAGTGCCATTTTTAGTCGGTGAAAACGACATACTGTACAATAAAAACCAAAAAGAGGAAGTATGAAAACGTAAATCTATATACTATTTTTTTTGTGTTGTTCAATCTCACTTTTTAAAACTGACACATATGAATGAAGATTTTATGAAACATTGTCCAATTTGATTGTTCAATTTTTGCAAATTCACAATAAAAATGTCCTAAAAATGTATCATTTCAAGATTTATGCTGAGAAACAAGATGAAAAATATTTGAATTATTTCTTGTCAAATACATTAAATTATGTCTATTTAGACCTTTAAAACCATAGACATAACATTCTGGTCTTCAAGGATGCAATTCTCAAAGGGAATGCCCCACTTACAGACCTACTATTAAAAATTTGCTTGGTATAAGGATTTAAGGTATAGCAAAGTCTGAAATTTTTTGATGATGCTGATCTTTAAATGGTTAACAGTTATCTAGAATTTGTTTGCCTTAACATAAAAAAAATGGAAATTTTCTTTAAAATTGTCAACTCAGCTGTAATGTAATTTTTTTTACATAATTAGAGACCAGCAAAAAAAAAGCTTATTCATGCATATTCATATACATTATAAACAGAATCACCTGTAATATGTCACCGTTTTAATGATAATTTAATTAAAAACATATTTGCAATCCAAATGATCTATGAGATATCTGCTTTAAATTAATTTACTTACATAGTGCTGACTTGGGAGGAATCTCTTCTCAAATCCCAAAAGCTGGATGTGTCTTATGAATGGATCAGACATGATGCTGTGAGCAGGAGATGCTCTGTTATTTGTTCAGAGCTGTAGAAAAGGTGACAAGGTATTCTTTGTTAGATCTAACGAACAAGCTGCTTCCTGGAGCTTACTTCCTTGATTATCAATGCAGCTGTCAGCTGGCAATTTCTACTAATTATAAAAAGGTGTGTGCTTTATATACAGTAGGAGTGGAAATGAAAGAAAGCTCTGATTGGTTAGGCAGACAACAGCAAGATTCGGTTTTTGGAACCTAGAATTCTCAGTTGTCAACTTCTCTTTTTACTGTTACTCATTACTCAACAGTGAACTTTGAGAATTTTCAAGCCTACATTGTGTCATTTTTACTAAATAGCACGTAATGCATGCCCCCTTTAATATGATAGTCATCTGAATAAATAATATCTATTAACAGTCCTGTTGCTGTACTCTTTTCATTTAATAAAATACTATATGCAATGTCTTTGGCATGTGAGGTGAAAAGCAAATTTAAATGTAGGACTAGGAAATTATGTTTGTCTATTAATCCCTTTTGTTTTACCAACAATACCACATTCATGTAAAATATGAGATACATACCTAGCACATAAACATGTGTGGGGAAAAAAACAGCAATTGTATGGATTACATCTCCCACAATGCTCAGCCAGACACCTGGGACAGAATTTTGATCCCTGTAGTTCCAAACCACTCGCTAGCCACAACCAGATTTCCCATTAGACAGAGTAGGCCTACAGTCGCATGCAGTGGTGTAGTTTGGATTTGTGCTGCCCTATGCATGACTAATCTCGGGCAACCCCTTAATCTAAATATCTCCCACCCCGTCCTGTCAAGGCCACATTTATTCCTGTTTAAGACCAACACGCACTTGTTTGACTGACAGACACACACCCTCACTGATACATGCACTGACATACACTCACTAACAGATACACAATCATAGGCACACACACAAAGTCATTGGCACATACACTGTTTAACCAACAAACACTTTAATTGACACACACACTGACAAACCCACTCACTGACAGACACACACACTATCTGATTTGATACACACAAACACACACTGACAAACACACACTTCCTCCCTGACTTGACACACTCTGAAAGACACACACATTCACTCACAGAAACACACGTACAGTTATACACTCACTGATAGACACCCACACACTCACTGACAGACACTCACACACTTCCTAACAGATATACACTGACAGACACACACATTCACCCAATGTTTTTTTTTAATTTGTGCTGCCCTAAGCATGACTCAAGCAACTGAGCAACACTCACAATTCCATGTCCTTAATGACACATGCACTGACATACACTCACTGACAGATACACAGTCATTGGCACATACACTGTTTAACCAACACACACTTTCACTGACAGACACACACTCTCAGATACACAAACACTGACACACACGCTCACTAATTTGATACACACTGACACACACACACACACATCCTCACTGATTTGACATACTCTGACAGACACAGACACACTCACTTACAGACACACACACTAACAGACACACACTGACAGACAGACATACACTCACTGACAGGTATATACTGACAGACAGACACACACTCACACACATTTTGTAATGCTATTTCAATTAATAGATGGAACACAACTGTAGAAAACGTTGATTAAATTATTTAATCAATACTCAGGAGGAAATATAATTGGTTAGAGCAGTTACTGTAGCTTTAAGTACTTTAGTACGGGTGTTATTTGTTGAAAACAGTACAAGCAGCAACAGATTTGCAACAGAGTAGCAGTAGCAATTAAGATTAATTGCATGATTTTGCTATTACATGACGAAAAGTCATGATTTTATTAAAGACACGGAGGCGAGTATTGCATATCCCTTTCTTTACTGTTGACAAATAGCAGCAAAGGAAACATACAGAGTGAAAAAAGAATGAACATGTGATAACCTAGGCCCCTCCCCCTCAGGTCCCAGTATAACAGGCAGCACTTCCCTTCCATTTCCCTCTTTCTGCAGATGCGACCAAAGAACAATGTCCATAACTAGAGTAATGCGAGAATAAAGTCCCAAGGTAATAACAGAAAAAAACCGAGGAGGTATAACATCACAAACTGGGAAGTGTGGCCGTAGAATCCATAGGACCGATGGAGGACAGCGGGAGGAGACCAATAAACCGGATCCTTGCTAGACGTCTTGCCAGATTAAGCTGTGGAGACATAAAGGACAGGAGCCAACAGGTTAAAGTCGATACTTGTAACTAGTACAAGGTTACACCAGTGGGAACAAAGACCCTTGTATATACAATCCCACAAAACAATCAATGTTAACATATCCAGTAATATTGAAAACAACAAGTATAAGGACGGCCCCACTTACCGTCCCAAACTATAACATGTGGTGTATCGTGGTATGAGTAATATGGGTGGGGAGATATATACTTACCAGCGTGAGAGTAACAAAAAAGGGTGGGGCAATACTCGCCTCCGTGTCTTTAATAAAATCATGACTTTTCGTCATGTAATAGCAAAATCATGCAATTTTATAACAAGACACGGAGGCTCATATTGCAAGTTTAAAGCTGATCCATTATTACAGCGAATGTGTGTGGGGCCGGCCGAAAGTAGAATTCTCGGAAGGTAGATTCCCTAGACCAATCAGCTGTTCTCATAATGTCTTCTAGGCGGGCGCCCGCAGACATCATAGAAGAGGCCGAAGCCCCTCGTACTGAGTGGGCGCCGAACACTGTAGTGTCAATGCCCGCTTGGGCCAGCAGCCATTTCACCCAGCGTGATAAGGTAGTGCTGGAAACTGGGTGAAAAGGGGGGCGGAAAGATAAGAACAACTGACGGGAGGCAGTAGATCGGTGTGGTTCGGTGCGAGATTCGTATTCACGAAGGCAGGTCACTGGGCATAGCGAAGGAAAGGCAGGGAAACTAGGGTAGGATACCGCCTTGATGGAAGTCTTAGTGCGTCTGCTGATGTTAAAAGTTACCCCGTCCGGGGTGTATGACTTGGCATCGACATCCAGTGCACTGACATCCGAGACTCTCTTGCATGAGATGAGACAGAGCAGGCACACCAATTTGGCCGACAGCTGTTTGAGGGAGAGTCCTGTGTTAGCGGGCCAGGATGAGAGGAAAGCCAATACAACTGAAACATCCCAGGTCGTGGAGTAGCGGGGCCTGGGTGGCCTTGAAAATCTAGAGCCCTTGACGAGTCGGCACACTAGAGGGTGTTGTCCCGCGGGGCGGCCCTCGAAGCCTTGGTGAATCGCCGAGATAGCGGAGCGGTAAAGGTTAATGGTCCTGTAAGCCTTACCGGCTTCGAAGAGAGACGTCAGGAACTGCAGGATCGTTGTTACAGGGGCCGAAACGGGATCCTCGTTCCGAGCCATGCACCAGCTAGCCCAAGCTCGCCAAGCTGACCCATATGCCCGTCTAGTGCCGGGAGCCCATGCTGCAGCCAATAAGAGTCTAGTTGCGTCCGAAACTCCTTGGATTTCCCAGGGTCCCCGGAGATTCGCCACGCCAGAAGTGGGAGAGAGCCCTCCAGCCGGAGGGGATGATAGCGACCCGTCGGGTCTTGTAGCAGGTCGTGGCGACCCGGCAGGAGTCGAGGATAGTCCAACGTCATCTCGAGCATTTGGGGAAACCAAGACTGCGTCTCCCAGAATGGGGTGACCATGACTAGCTCCGCCCGGTGCTTGCGGGTCTGCAGGAGTGAGCGAGGGATCATGGAAAATGGGGGAAAGGCATAGAGGAGGCCTCCCTTCCACTCTTGTAGGAAGGCATCCACTGCCTCCGCCATTGGGTCCGGCCTCCAGCTGAAGAAGCGTGGGAGTTGAGTATTGAGCCGGGAGGCGAAAAGGTCTATGGTAAATGGTCCCCAAAGAGATGATATGTTGGAGAACACCTTCCTGGCTAATCTCCAGTCGCTGGTGTCTGAAAGACAACGTGAACCCCAGTCCGCTTGGACGTTGTGCAGGCCAGGTAAGTACTCTGCGTAGACCATCAGGTTCCGTTCCAGGCAGAATTCCCAAAAATCTTTCGCCAATCTGGCCAGGACCGCCGACTGTGTACCACCCAGGTGGTTGACATATCTCACCGCCGAAACATTGTCCATGCGGAGCCGAATACATGATAGGGCACGGTCCTTGGCGAAGCTGCGGATGGCGAAGGAGCCTGCCAGGAGCTCCAGGGCATTGATATGCAGTCGGGCTTCGGACTCCGACCACCGGCCCCCAGTTGAGATGCCCTCGCAGTGGGCTCCCCAACCGTGTAGACTCGCATCCGAGTCGATCGTGAATTCCGGCGTTAAGCCGAAGATGGCTTTGCCATTCCACGCAGACAGGTTGAGAATCCACCATCGCAACTCGTCTTTCGTCTCGTTGTCCAGGGAGACTAGGTCTGCGTAGGATGCCCCGGCTCTTAGGTGAGCGATTTTTAGGCGCTGTAGCGCTCGGTAGTGGAGTGGGCCTGGGAACACGGCCTGGATTGAAGAGGCCAGTAGGCCTATGAGGCGTGCCAATTGGCGTAAGGTGAGCTGGGGTCGGATAAGGGCCCTGCGCAATTCTTTGCGGATGGAACGAATCTTGGATATCGGGAGACTCAGCGTCGCTGCCCCCGAATCCACTTGGAAACCTAGGAATTCCAAGCGGGTGGCGGGGGTCAGGCATGACTTCTCCCAGTTGATTATGAAACCTAAGCGTGACAGGAGGTTTATGGCTAGTCGTAGGTGTGAGAGGAGGGTGGAGCGCTCCTGAGCCATGAGTAGAATATCGTCTAGGTAGACGATTAGCCGAACTCCTCGACTGCGTAGCCAGGCCATAACGGGCCGTAGAAGTTTTGTGAAACACCACGGGGCTGAGGATAGGCCAAAGGGCAGACAGGTGAATCGCCATATTTCGTGTCGCCAGTAAAAGCGTAGGAGGTCCCGAGAGGCCTCCGCTATTGGCACTGTCAGGTACGCGTCTTTTAGGTCTAGTTTCGCTAGCCAGTCTCCGTGGAGGAGGAGATCCCTTAGCAGGTGAATACCCTCCATCTTGAAATGGCGGTACCTGACTACGGCATTGAGGGGGCGCAAATTTATGACTGGCCTCGATTGGCCGCCTTTCTTTTCCACTAGGAAGATATTGCTTATTACGCCCGCAGGGCTGGGGGGTGCTAGTTCGATAGCCCCTTTGAACTGGAGGGATGAAAGTTCTTCGTCGATCCGACCGCGATCCTGGATGGAAAAGCGGATCGGTCGAGGAGGGGGAATGTGTGTAGGGCGGCAGGTGAGTTCTATATGGAAGCCCTGAATAGTGGCCAGTACCCAGGGATCTGAAGTGATTTGTGACCAGGCTGGGAAAAAATGTTGGAGTCTGCCCCCTATGTAACCCGGAGAAGAAATGTGTGGTAGAAGGCAACTCACCGTATGGTCGTCTGGAGTTTGGGTTACTCCGAAGGCCTCTGGATCGCCATTGACGTCCACGGGATGGAAAAAACATGGGGCGGGAGGTCTCCTGGTATTGGTGATACTGTTGAAAGGAGCCTCTTCCCGTGCCACGGGATTGGGGATAGTTGCGGCCGGACAGACGGCTCCTGCTTCTGCCGGCCCTGGTAGAGACCCGCCCCTGGAATACTCGCCTCATGGAGGCCTGGGCCTTGTCTAGAGCCGTGAATGCCCCCACAAAACGCCCCAAGTCTTTGATGAAGGAGTCTCCGAAGAGGAGTCCTTGGGCGTCTTTGCCCGCCTCCGTAAGGGCGAGGTTGGCTAGTTTTGGTTCAATTTTGAACAATATGGCTTTACGCCTTTCAATAGACAGGGAGGTATTTACGCTCCCAGCAATACAAATTGCTCTCTGGACCCAACCTCTAAGGTCTTCAGGGTCGACCATGCAGTTCTCCGCTCTGGCGTCTTCCGCCAAGTCAAATAATTTGGCCAAAGGCCCGAATATGTCCAGGTGCTTGTCCTGGCAGGACTTCAAAGCGGACTCTAGTCCTTTACGGGGGTTCCAGCCCAGTTTAGTGAGGAACTGGGTCATTTTTGGATCAACCTCTGGGGTGTCACACACCTTGTTGGGCACCAGAGGCCTAGGACACTCCGCCCTCAATTTGTTGCGGGCCGCCTTGCTTAAGGGTTTTCTGACCCAATTTTCCAGATATGTGGCAACGTGGTCGGCTGGGAGCCACTCCGCCGACCTCGGATGATGAAGGTCATCCGGGTCGAAGAGTGGGACCCCCGAAGGATCCACGAGGGATGGCCCCGCAGCCGCAGGGTTCCTGGTCCCCGTCTCGCCTCCGGGCATCTCTGCCTGAGCAGAGGAAAGGAGGTCGAGAGCGCCATCGGCGGAATCCGCATCAGAGTCGGAATCTGACTCGTTCATAGCCTCCTCATTTGACCCGATTTCTGAGTCGGTGCCGCTCTCAATCTGTGCTCTAGCACATTTCCAAAGCCGCGCCCGTTCTGCCTGGCGCGGAAAGGCTCTTTTGCGTGGATGGGACACGCTTTCTGGGGCGACCGAAGGTACGCCAGTCATGGTGTTTCTGGAGGCAGAGGAGTGTTTAGATTTACGGGCAGCCTTTTTGAAGTCCCCTTTAGATGCCTCTCCCTGGGGTGTCGAGGTGCCCGAGAGTTGCTCGTCTGAAGGACGGGGCAAGAGGGCTTGTGAAATGGTGTGGGAGAGGGTGGAGGACATAGACCCCATAGCAGCCATAATGGCGTCTGTCACTGAGCGCTGTAGCGCCAGAAACTGTGGTCCACCGGGTTGGGTAGTCCCATCCGCCAAAGAAGGCGAAATATCTGAGGTGACAGGGACCTCAGTTCTGATTACTGGGGAATCCGACTCCCCAGAGTGAGCGGACCCAGTAGATAGTCTGGGTTTAGGCATGATCAAGGACGTATGGGTTAGTCACCCAAACAAACTAAGCAAAGGAAAAAACGCTCTCACCAGGGCCCAGACCAGCGACACACTAAGAGGTAGGGACAGAATGACAGAAAATGGCCGCCGGGAATCTCGTGGGATTCGCGGCACCCGCAAGCTACGCGGAGGAATAATGAAACAAGAAGAAGTGCGCAGAGAGGCGCTCGAGCAGAAGAAACAGACAAGGTTACATAAGCAGGGGAGGTCTGGGCCCTGAGGCTAGTGTATAACGACACAATTACTAACCTTAGAAATAAAAGACTAAATAAATACAAATTAAATAAAAATCCATTAAATTATCAATGAATAGTATATAAGAGAAAATATGGCATGTACTTATCTTTGTGTCAGAGCAGCAAAGAAAGAGGGAAATGGAAGGGAAGTGCTGCCTGTTATACTGGGACCTGAGGGGGAGGGGCCTAGGTTATCACATGTTCATTCTTTTTTCACTCTGTATGTTTCCTTTGCTGCTATTTGTCAACAGTAAAGAAAGGGATATGCAATATGAGCCTCCGTGTCTTGTTATAAAATCCAAATATAAGGAGTAGAGTTCAGAGCTGTTATTATTTGCAGGTAACAGTAGATAATGCTATTAAATAGTAGCAAGTTGGCAATTGCAAAAGCAAGCAGTCAGAGTCCAAAATAACTTGAAGTGATACTTAGCGTTCAGTGGAAGATAGATCCAGAGCTCTGATTAACTCAGAGCGATATTATTTGCAGGAGACAGGAAATAAGGTTATATAGCAAAAGGTTGGTAGTTGTTAGGCAAGCAGGCAATTCCAAAATAAACTTTAAGTGATACTTAGCGTTCAGTGGAAGATAGTTCCAGAGCTCTTATTTAGTGCTGTATCCAATGAGAGAGAAAACTTCTTATGAAACAGAAGCAGAGGTCCTATTCAGTCCGAGGTCGAGGTGAGGAGAAGGTAGGTTAGCGATGTCCAGTCCGGGTTCGGTACACATATCTGTGGTTTGCAGTAGTTGTAGCCGGTCTGAGGATCTTTGGGGAAAGCCTCATCAATAATCCAGCATTTTGAATCTGGCGCGGTCTCCTTATGTAGCGCGAGGAGACCGCGTCAGAGAAGGGGGCGTAGCAGTGCTCCGTCTATGCGGAAGTGCCTGGTAAATGGTGATGCCGACAGGTATGACCTGACACATTTACGTATACACTCACAAATTATTATTTTATTTAAATCCACCCAGCCTCTCTACCTTTGGGAGAGCTGTCCCTGAGTTCCAGTGTGGCTGCTGGGTTGCTGAGGTGGGGCTCAGTGGAGGTGTCGAGGGAGCTGTGCAGTACTTGCTCTGCTCCTTTGCGTGCTGCTTAGTGATGCCAGTTCCAGCATGACACCATATTCCGTCTCCCAGCATTACAGCAGGGCAAGAAGAACATAGAGATCAGTGCTCCCTCGCCACCCACATGCAGTATGCACAGCAGAGCACCTCGGGGGGTCCCAACAATAGCCAGCCGGCAAGCTCTTGGGTCACAATGACACAAGGCTAACAAGGGCAACATTATTTAGGGGCAACATTTTTGCCACCCCCTTGACAGTCTTGTCCAAGGAAATGCCTTATAATAAATAAAGCCATTGAGGTTGGGGACACTGGAGAATTATATGCCTACAGATGCTTATGATTTAAATACATGCTAGTCATAGTTTGTGCATTAGGATTCGCATGACAATTCCCTGTGTCCTGCATCTAATGATAGATTTTTTTTTAGCACACTTTTATTTTATTTTATTACTTTTTGTGTCGACTTTAAAGGAGGCGAACAGAGCCTTATTAGTGCGATGACAGTAAGTGCTCTGATCTACTACTTAGGTAATAGTTAAAATTCTATATATTACTATTGCAGTACCATCTATGACTAGTGATGTCGCGAACATAAAATTTTCTGGCCACAATAGTGATGGAAAAGTTGTTTCAAGGGGACTAACACCTGGACTGTGGCATGCCGGAGGGGGATCCATGGCAAAACTCCCATGGAAAATTACACAGTTGATGCAGAGTCTGGTTTTAATCCATAAAGGGCAGAAATCACCTAACATTCCTAAATCACAATGGATATGGGTTGGCACCTGACATATGACATATTGACACCTTGACATATGGATTGACACCTGTCCTCAGAGACCCTGATACACACTGACACAGAGCAGAATAGGGACTGTTCCCCCTACATAGGGTCACTTGGCAGATATGGATTGACACCTATCCTAAGGATCCCTGATAAACACTGACACAGAGCAGAATAGAGACTGTTCCCCCTACATAGGGTCACTTGGCAGATATGGATTGACACCTGTCCTCAGGGACCCTGATACACACTGACACAGAGCAGAATAGGGACTGTTCCCCCTACACAGGGTCACTTGGCAGATATGGATTGACACCTGTCCTCAGGGACCCTGATACACACTGACACAGAGCAGAATAGGGACTGTTCCCCCTACATAGGGTCACTTGGCAGATATGGATTGACATCTATCCTAAGGATCCCTGATACACACTGACACAAAGCAGAATAGGGACTGTTCCCCCTACATAGGGTCACTTGGCAGATATGGATTGACACCTGTCCTCAGAGACCCTGATACACACTGACACAGAGCAGAATAGGGACTGTTCCCCCTACATAGGGTCACTTGGCAGATATGGATTGACACCTATCCTAAGGATCCCTGATACACACTGACACAGAGCAGAATAGAGACTGTTCCCCCTACATAGGGTCACTTGGCAGATATGGATTGACACCTGTCCTCAGGGACCCTGATACACACTGACACAGAGCAGAATAGGGACTGTTCCCCCTACACAGGGTCACTTGGCAGATATGTATTGACACCTGTCCTCAGAGACCCTGATACACACTGACACAGAGCAGAATAGGGGCTGTTCCCCTTACATAGGGTCACTTGGCAGATATGGATTGACACCTGTCCTCAGGTCCCGGTCCCCACGTGTAGCAGCCGAACTGCCGCTGGTGCAGTTGCGCCGGTGCCCACACGCTAATGGGGCCCATCGGGTGGTCCATGCACTTAGGGCCACCCGATGGGCCCCATATCTTCAGGGGCCCAGTCAGCGCTGGGCCCTCTATCCTGGAGACAATGGGAGAAGTAATCCAATTATCCAGGGTTAGAGGCAGACTCCATTAACCACATGGTTGCAAAAACACATAAAACACTTTAAAATACAGAAAGTCACCTTTTACACATAACACACAGACATTTCAAAACTACCGAATAGCGCGCAGATCCTATTCACACAGTTCAATTGCCATGGAGCTAAAGTCTTTCCCATAGTCTTTCATTATATGAATAGGCTCCATGGCATAGCTATCTGGGGTATCACCGCTCACACAGGGCCATAGTCATAAGGAAGGAGGCTGGCAAATAGGCTTCTCCACAATCCAGGGAAGCAGGGCAATTTTTCATTTAAAGGGACAGTTACAAATAGCGATTTGTAACACATCTCCCCTTTTGGAGGGAGACTAACCAGGCACCTGACCTTCTGTCGGTCAGTGCCTAAGTTAGTCTCGCAGCCCACCCACAAATAAACATTGGCAGAGAAGCCCCCCCACAATAAATAGTACTGGCCTGTGCCTTCCCGGTGCAGCTGGGCAAATAGCTGGTGGTACTTGGGGGGCAGAGGCCAGCGGCCAGCGGCCCTGGTGCCAGCGCTTCTGCTGGGGGAATTGGGGCATAGTCCTGCCCGGTGGCAAAGGGAACGTGGGGGTCAGTGGGGGTTAACATCTCCACTGTTAACCCTGGGCCCACGTTAGGAGTTAGCTGGGGAGGGGGGGATTGGCTTACCTCCTCCTCCTGATACTCCTGCGGCCGTTGGGAAGGGAGGTCGATGCTCTCCGCTCCCTGTGGAACATGCTGCGGCTGGGGAGAGAGACCGGTTGTCTCCTCTCCCTGGAAGGCACACTCCGGCTGGGGAGGGAGGTCGATGCTCTCCCCTCCCTGTAGCTGGGTCTGTCGCTGGGGATCTGGGCAGCCTGCCCAGCATCCCTGTAGGGCCGGTAGAGAGACTGCGGTCCCATCTCCACCTGCCTGCTGGGGGTCCTCCCAGGACCAGTCCATGAGGCCTGTTGCCTCGGGTATCTCTGGTTGGGGTTGGGGAAGGAGACCGGTTGTCTCTTCCCTCTGCACGGTATACTGCCGCTGGGGAGGGAGGTCGCTGCTCTCCTCTCCCTGTAACTCAGGCTGCCGCTGGGGAGGGAGGTCGTTGCTCTGCGCTCCCTGTAACTCACCCTGGGGTTTGGGATCTGGGCCGGTGGCCCAGCATCCCTGTAGGGCCGGTAGAGAGACCTCGGTCCCATCTCTACCTGCCATCAGAGGTTCCTCCCAGTATACCTCTACGATATCCTTCCAGCAGAAGGGCTCTCGACCTGGCTCTGCTGCTGTGCTCTCCTGGGGTACCTCTGGATGCTGTGGAGAAAGGGGACCGGTTGTCTCTTCCCGGGACCCATTGATGAGGTGCTGGTACTTCCACTCAAGGTCACATTCGTTGGTGACTAGGTACCGCAGATCTGCCCCTAGGTCAATGGCTCTAGGGAGACCCAGCATGTCTTCCCGGTCATCATACAGGTCCCAGAAGCGTGAGTCTGTAGCCTTTCCGAAGTCGTCATCGTCCATGTTATCCCAGAATAGACCAGGGCCATCGTAATCCCCACTCTCAGGGAATTCATACTCAGCCATCTCTGGAACAAGCTGAGCCGCGTACCACTGTAGCACCTGGTATGCGTTGTCGAGCCACAGTTCGCTATATACTAGATCCTCTAGTTTGTCACCCACGCTGGAGGGGGTATTTTGCCCAGGAGGGGCATCCGCTCTGCCATTCGAGCCTGGATTTGCTGCCCTCGGCTGATACTACGATCACCTCGCCAACGCTGAACTTCCTGTAGGGCTTCCTCCCACAGCTCGGCTCTGGCCTCATGTCTGTACCCACACATCTCCTCTTCTGAGACTGCCCCATCTCTCCAGGATAGGAAGTCATGCAATCTGTCGAGGAACCTCTCCTCCATTTCGGCTGCTGTGCACGTACTGGCTGGCTCCATGCTGCTCTAGGTAGGGACGCTGCGCAGTGGCTAGCGTTGCCCTCAATAACTCTCATACGATACCAGTGCTGTTGGGGTGCTGCTCCTTGCGCTAGGATGCCATCCCACCGCTGCCACCAAATGTTACGGTTGCCTCCAGGCTGGCTGGAAGTTGGATAGTAGGAAAGGATGCTCCTAGCGCTCACCAAAGGACCATCAGCACCGCAGCCACCATAAGCACTGCAGACTCCACGAACCACCGCTGCTGGGCTGGTATCTCGCCGTCTGCTCTGCGCCCTGGACCTACGACCAGGCTCCAGGTTCCAATAGGCGAACCTCTTCCTTCTGTAGAGCGAAGCAGGATCAGGAACAAGAGCTCTTACAAGAGCTCAGTAGGTAAGGGAGTATGAAGAGCATAGCAATCCCTGTAGTGATTATAGCTGTCCCCTACAAACATGAGTCAAGGCTGCAAGTTAGAGGGTCAGAATAGGTCTGAGGTGCTGGAACACCCAGCCTGGTTTTTATTACCATTTTACACATACAGGCCACACCCAGGGGGAGGCATAAAATAACCAATAGTATCATGAGTGCAACCCACACATCCCCTCCCCTTAGTGTGACACATAATCCCATTATACATACAGTTGAAATATATTTTTTACACAACTTTCGTAACTCTAAAACCATACATCACATTCACATAAAAATACATATCCACAATCAATCCATTCAGGGGAACAACATATTAAAAAATGGCATGAATCCGACCAGGGGTTCGTAGAAGTTATCAAAAGTATCTTTTGGGGCCTGGCTGGCCGCATGGCACTGGTTCAAGCAGGTTTTACAGGGCCCTCTATCCTGGAGACAATGGGAGAAGTAATCCAATTATCCAGGGTTAGAGGCAGACTCCATTAACCACATGGTTGCAAAAACACATAAAACACTTTAAAATACAGAAAGTCACCTTTTACACATAACACACAGACATTTCACATATCCCCAGATAGCTGGGATCTGAGCGCACAAAACTACCGAATAGCGCGCAGATCCTATTCACACAGTTCAATTGCCATGGAGCTAAAGTCTTTCCCATAGTCTTTCATTATATGAATAGGCTCCATGGCATAGCTATCTGGGGTATCACCACTCACACAGGGCCATAGTCATAAGGAAGGAGGCTGGCAAATAGGCTTCTCCACAATCCAGGGAAGCAGGGCAATTTTTCATTTAAAGGGACAGTTACAAATAGCGATTTGTAACATATGGATTGACACCTGTCCTCAGAGACACTGATACACACTGACACAGAGCAGAATAGGGACTGTTCCCCCTTCATAGGGTCACTTGGCAGATATGGATTGACACCTATCCTAAGGATCCCTGATACACACTGACACAGAGCAGAATATAGACTGTTCACCCTACATAGGGTCACTTGGCAGATATGGATTTACACCTGTCCTCAGGGACCCTGATACACACTGTCACAGAGCAGAATAAGGACTGTTCCCCCATACATAGGGTCACTTGGCAGATATGTATTGACACCTGTCCTCAGAGACCCTGATACACACTGACACAGAGCAGAATAGGGGCTGTTCCCCCTGCATAGGGTCACTTGGCAGATATGGATTGACACCTGTCCTCAGGGACCCTGATACACACTGACACAGAGCAGAATAGGGACTGTGCCCCCTACATAGGGTCACTTGGCAGATATGGATTGACACCCATCCTAAGGAACCCTGATACACAGTGAGACAGAGCAGAATAGGGACTGTTCCCCCTACATAGGGTCACTTCTTGGCAGATATGGATTGACACCTATCCTAAGGATCCCTGATACACACTGACACAGAGCAGAATAGGGACTGTTCCCCCTACATAGGGTCACTTGGCAGATATGGATTGACACCTGTCCTCAGAGACCCTGATACACACTGACACAGAGCAGAATAGGGACTGTTCCCTATACATAGGGTCACTTGGCAGATATGGATTGACACCTGTCCTCAGGGACCCTGATACACACTGGGGGGGGGGACCTACTGTCCTCCCCCCACCCCCACCCCTGCGTGGTGGGTGGGGGCCATAAAAATAATGAGGGGGGGGACCTACTGTCCTCCCCCCGGCCCCCACCCCTGCGCGGTGGGTGGGGGCCATAAATCACAATGAGTTGGGGGGACCTACTGTCAGGGCCGCCATCAGGGGGTGACAACCATAATGGTTGTCACGGGCCCAGTGGCCCTGGGGGGCCCGGCCGCCCGGTCCCCACGTGTAGCAGCCGGTGCCCGCACGCTGATGGGGCCCATCGGGTGGCCCATGCACTTAGGGCCACCCGATGGGACCCATATCTTCAGAGGCCCGGTCAGCGCTGTGGCCGTGGTATAGCGCCGACCGGGCCCCTTTAAAAAAAAAAAATGCTGACGCAGCGCAAGTGCTGCTGGGAGGAAGTGGTCACTTCCTCCCAGCTCACTCCGCGCGGGAGGAGCGCCCGCCCGACAATGAAGAGGGAGAGCCAGCTGACTGACAGTCCCATCAGCCCCAAGAAACAGGAGAGTGGCTGGAAAAAAATTTTGCGCTCGTTTTTTTTTTCTTTTTTTTTTAATTGCGTCGGTTCTTATGGCTTTTTATTTGGCCTTTTTTGGGGCTGAAAAAAGAAGATTTTAGAAAAAAGAAGACGTCAAATGGTAAGTTGAATTTTTCTTTACAGGTTAGTTATTTTATTTCCCCCTCACTATTTTTTAGGGTGAGGGGGGTAGGTAGGGGGTAACTTCTTTTGGGGTGGGGGGGTCGGTGACTAGGGGCTTGGGGACCCCTAGTCACCTTTGATTGGGGGGGATTTTTATTTAGGGCCCCCACCCACCACTCAGGGGTGGGGGCTGGGGGGGGACAGTAGGTCCCCCCTTATTGTTTTTTTAGGGCCCCCACCCACCGCTCAGGGGTGGGGGCCAGGGGGGAGGACAGTAGGTCCCCCCCTCAATATTTTTATGGCCCCCACCCACCGTGCAGGGGTGGGGGCCAGTGGGGGAGGACAGTAGGTCCCCCCTCATTATTTTTATGGCCCCACCCACCGCGCAGGGGTGGGGGTGGGGGGAGGACAGTAGGTCCTCCCCCCATTGTGATTTATGGCCCCCACCCACTACGCAGGGGTGGGGGCCAGGGGGGAGGACAGTAGGTCCCCCCTCATTATTTTTATGGCCCCCACCCACCGCGCAGGGGTGGGGGCGGGGGGAGGACAGTAGGTCCCCCCCCTCATTCATTTCATGGCCCCCACCCACTGCGCAGGGGTGGGGGCCAGGGGGGATGACAGTAGGTCCCCCCCTCATTATTTTTATGGCCCCCACCCACCGCGCAGGGGTGGGGGCCGGGGGGAAGACAGTAGGTACCCGCCCCTCATTATTTTTATGGCCCCACCCACTGCGCAGAGGTGGGGGCGAGGGGAGGACAGTAGGTCCCCCCCTCATTATTTTTATGGCCCCCACCCACCGCACAGGGGATCTGCAGTAACACAGAGTGTCTGGGGTGAGTATCTGCAGTAACACAGTGTGTCTGGAGGGAGTATCTGCAGTAACACAGAGTGTCTGGAGGGAGTATCTGCAGTAACACAGAGTGTCTGGGGGGAGTATCTGCAGTAACACAGAGTGTCTGGAGGGAGTATCTGCAGTAACACAGGGTGTCTGGAGGGAGTACCTGCAGTAACACAGAGTGTCTCGGGGGAGTATCTGCAGTAACACAGGGTGTCTGGTGGGAGTATCTGCAGTAACACAGTGTGTCTGGAGGGAGTATCTGCAGTAACACAGAGTGTCTGAAGGGAGTATCTGCAGTAACACAGGGTGTCTGGAGGGAGTATCTGCAGTAACACAGAGTGTCTGGGGGGAGTATCTGCAATAACACAGAGTGTCTGGAGGGAGTATCTGCAGTAACAGAGTGTCTCGGGGGAGTATCTGCAGTAACACAGAGTGTCTGGAGGGAGTATCTGCAGTAACACAGAGTGTCTGGAGGGAGTATCTGCAGTAACACAGAGTGTCTGGGGGGAGTATCTGCAGTAATACAGAGTGTCTGGGGGGAGTATCTGCTTGTAACATTTATATGCACTGAAAAAAAAATAATAATAATAAATTGAAAAAAAAAAATGAATGCCGCTTCCGAATGAATCTGAAATGGATGCTGTCCAGGAGGTGGGAGGGTCTGGAAGGGAGGGTCTGCTGCTGATTGGCTGGAATGTGTCTGCTGAATGTGAGGTACAGGGTCAAAGTTTACTCAATGATGACGAATAGGGGGCGGACCGAACATCGCATATGTTCGCCCGCCGCCGCGAATGCGAACACGCTATGTTCGCTGGGAACTATTCGCCGGCGAACCGTCCGGCACATCACTATCTATTACCATAGCTAATATGGCTGCTCCTCTACTCTTTGCCCACAGTTACTTTTCAGTATTCTTCTATTAGCCATGCATCTATTCACTATTTATGCCGCCCCTTTTTTCCTGTCATAGCCAACAAAGTGAGCCCGCCCCTCATCACGTGCGCACCGCCCACTAGAACGGTGGCCGCACAAGATCATTTACATTTACAGTACTACATTTCCCAAGCGGCAAAGTGCCGCGATATGTATGACCACTTCCGGTATGACGATTCCTAATTCCCACAATACCGCAAGATACACTGCTCGCGTCACACTGCCACCTATGAATGTGCCGTTCACGTGACCCGCGCACTACATCTCCCAGTATGCAAAGCGCATATTTACACTTGAGTCACGTGACGCGCTTTATTTATTCATTTCTAAGTCTATATACCTAGTTTTTAAAGCATTTTAACTGCATAAGACCCTGTATTATGTCACTTTTAATATAAACTGTTTTATTTATTTACAATTTATGTAATATACAAATGTTATTCTATTGGCTACTGATCAATGACGTTTTTTTGGTGCCAATTCTTAATTTATTATGTACCTATATATAATCCTACCTGCCAGGTTTTTAATGTTATCCCATTTTGAAAAAGCCCTAGTGGCGAAACGCGTAAATGGTTTTATTATTGTGTATTTTATATAATTAAAGATTGTTTTGGTTACTATTTGTGCCAACTATCTTTTTATACACTTTTCTACTTCTACCTGGCATTTTACTGATTTTATCAAGTACTTACAAGCATATCCTGAGGTGGGGATCATACCACCAACGCTGTTACCATAGTGCAGTCGGCCTGCACTATACTTGTAAGTACATTTTATTTTTTATCAACGGTTATACCTTATCAAACAGTGAGCACTATTAGCTGTTTTTATATATCCCTCTCCTGAGAGCCAGACATCATTCCATCCAGAGGACAATCATCCATATATCCCATAAGTGGGGATCATTCCGCTGTACGCCTGTTATACCTGAGCTGGCTATAGCTCATTTAAATGTGAGTGGAATATATTTATCTTTTTATCACATATATTGCCCCTTACACTCTGTAAGATTGGTCTCTTATCTTATGTCTTCCATATAACGAGAACAATCCTTTGTGTTGTTCAGTGCCCATGAAACCAAAGTGGCCCAAAGAGTTTCAGCCATTCAGACCAATCTTGGTCGGTTTTCCCAGGGATACTGCCTAGATCGTTGTTGCAAGTCAACCATGGCGAGGCCCAGAGTTTGAACAAAGGCCTGAAACTCAACAACATCCAGGAGCCTGTGCAATAAGCCATATTTGGTGACTTGAAGCAAATGGAGATTGCCCCATCTGTAATGGACATTATTTTCCTATCGAATACCAGTGACCATGCAGAGAGAGTGACTTGGTACAGGTCGGAGAAGAAGACAAGGCTATGTGATTAAGATTCACAGGTGGCGGAGGCCCGAACTGGTGATAAAACTTCTATTTTGACCACAAGAGGACAGAATTTGGACTATGTATAGATCCAGTGTGGTAGAGTCAGGACTATTTATCGGCTTGGTTATCCAACCAGCTTTAGTACGCAGTAACATCCAACTAACTGTTTTAGGTGGTAGTAAGTGGGGAAACAGGCGGTGTAGATAGTGAGGTGGTTCGGCCACAACCTCCTCTTAACAATTTTAACTGTTGCAACGACTCTTATGCTCCTGCTCCTCAAGATTCACTATCACTTTTCTCTTAGCCTGTAATAACTTATCATTGGAATCTTGCATTGCAACCTGCTTGGTCTTGAGTTCAAGGACATTCTCCTCCTTCGCCCTGAATCTGCCTGTCATGGAAGTTAAGACCTCCTAATCTTTTGCTAGATCAGCTTGGAACAGAGATTGCATGTCCTTCAATAGGGATGTAATATCCCTCTTGGTAGATGGCATATCAGTCTCCTCATCCAAAGAGAGATGGTGTAGGCCCCCCTCCTTGGTAACTCATTGAGGGTATCCAAGGAAAGTTCCTCCTTGGAGGAAGACACCACAGCTGACGTGTTAATCTTAGGTGCTCCACCTGGTGTTCCCCTTGAGTAGCAAGTCCCCAATATCTTGGAAGCCACATACCGTGATATTATTCCACTTCTCCAGGTTGAGAAAGGTAAGTGGCAGCTGTTGATGTCAGTTTGCTGTAGAATTACTGCGTAAAAGCTTGGTTACATTTTATTTCATACGGAGCTCATGGTGGACACATCTGCTCAGGTATCCTGTAGCTAGCCCTCCCAAACCATACTATTTATTCCCAACCTAACACACTCTCCCTGACCTCTTATGTTAATTATGTTATATAATAAGGGTTTTGTTGATCTTGATAAACTAATTTATTCACATTGTATGGAAAGCCATAGAAAAAATTACAACCTTTAATTTGCACAACTTTACTACCAACTGGGACAGTTGACTTATGCAGTACGTCTGAAGGAAGTTCTAAAGGATCATAAAAGGTCATGTTTTCCTAACATACTTATTAGAATAAAGTAGGGTAGCCCCTAAATCCTGGGTTTTAATCAGAAACTGCAGAACCTGCTCAAACATTAGGTTTACATAGTCAACTCAACCTTTCATTCTTCTCAGGTGATGAGATTGGAGCTGTTTAGTTATATACGTAATATCTCTACGCCAAGAGTCCATGGTAAACTTGAAAACTAGAGAATGCCCCAATTGTATGCTTGCATAGTCCTTACAACACTCACTGGGATGTCACCTGAAATTTTATTACCTATGCTTGATCCAAACCAACCAGAGTGCAGGTCACAGGAGTTAGCACATCTTTTATTAAAAGATTTTTAAAATGGAAAACTCAATCAAGATGACACTTTTCATTGACTTGCACAAGTAGTTTCCAATATTTATTTTAATAAATGAAAATATTGAAACTATAATACTACTATATGAAGGTAGTATCATGACAAGGGCAAGAAATTTTATGAAAAGCAAGAAAAGAAATTCCCTTAAAAATCTGTCATGGGGTTGGTATTTCCCCTGATTGTTTGACACTTTTTTGTTTATTTTTTTACTAGTTGAAACTAAGGAAGTTACTATATATATTTTTTTATTTATCTGCGGCTGGTATATTCCCAATTTCATTACTATTAAGAAATACTGGCTATTTGGCTAATGCATTTTGTGCTATATGTGACCTGTAAATTGCTTCCTGTCCGGATTAGAAATCATACACTGATCAACCAGATTAAAACAACCTGTCTAATATTGTAAAGGTTCTCCTTATGCTGCCCAAACAGCGCTAGTGCGCTGAGGCATGGACTCCACAAGACCTCTAAACGGCACCTGTGGTATCGGTAGCAGCAGATCCTTTCATTTCTGCAAGTTGCGAGGGAAGGCATCCGGATTTGTTGTTCCTGCACATCCCACAGACGCTCAATCAGATTGAGATTTGTGGGATTTGGAGACCAAGGCAACACCTTTGAACTCTTTGTCATGTTGCCGATTCCATTCCTGAACAATTTTTGCAGTACGCAAGGAACATTATCTTGCTGAAAGAGGTCACTGCCATCAAGGAAAACCATTGCCATGAATGGGAGCACATGGTCTGCAACAATATCCAGGTAGGTGTAAACTGTTAAAGAAACATTCATATGAATGCCAGCACCCAAGATTTTTCCAGCAGAACATTGCCCAGAGCATGACACTTCCTCCACCAGCCTGTCTTCTTCCCATAATGCATCCTGCTGCCATCTCTTCCCCAGGTAAACGACACAAACACACCTGGTCATCCACCTAATCTAAAATAAAATATGATTCATCAAACCAGGTAACCTTTTTCCAATGCTTCATCTTGCAGATCTGAAGCTCTCTTCCCCATTTAAGGTGCTTTCGGCAGTGGACAGGGGTAATCATGTGGTGACCCCTGTGGTTAAGCAGCCTCATGGGCAGCAAACAGCAATGCACGGTATATTCTGACACCTTTCTGTCATATCCATATCCATCATTAACTTTGTTTTTTTGTTGTTGTTTTTTTTAGCAGTTTGAACTACAGTAACTCTTCTGTGTGGTTGGACCTGACATACAAGCCTTCGCACCCCAAGTGAACTTGACACTGGTTCACGGATTGTGCTTCCTTGTACCACTTTTGGTAGGTACTAGCCACTCTATAATGGGAACACGCTACAAAACTTGCCATTTTAGAGATGCACTGACCGAGTAGTCTAGCCACCAATATTTGGCCCTTGTCACTCAGATCTTTTTGCTTGCCTATTTTCCAGTTTTCCTGCTTCACACATTAAACTCAAGGACTTACTGATTGTTCACTTGCTGCCTAATATACCCCACCCCGTTAAATGTGCCATTGTAACTATATAATCAGTGTTATTCACCTCACATGTCAGTGGTTTTAATGCTCTGGCTGTTCAGTGTATATGGAGACTGACTTTTTGTTTCCAAAAAGTCTTATAATACATGTTTTATATAATACAGCATGAAAAGGGAAGAATACATTGAACTCAAGAGCTATGGTATCCAAGATTAACCCTCCTATCATTAAGCCCATCATATAAAATAAAAAAACACGGGGGGCGGGGCCGGACCGCCGAGCTGGCTGGTCGCACGCAAGACCAGCTCCTGCAACCTAAAATAGAACTACATACAAACCTTAAGATTTTTGCCTCAAAACAGACCGGCAACGGCGGCCCCCACCGGGCGGAGTATCCTGGAACCAGGGTGAGGCTGGCCTGATAGGCTTCAGCCCCCTGGAAGAGAAAGCCGATCTGACTCCATTGCGGCCTATCCCGGAGGCGAGCGGGGCGGACGGCCGCTGCCCTGCCGCACACCGTCCAGCACTCAGAGTCAGACCCACGGGGACACCGGCCCCGTACCCCCCCCCCCTATGGACCGGTGATCCCAGTCTACACCCTCGGGACACGACCACTACAGCCGATCGGCAGAAAGCCCAACCTGAGACCGCATGTGAAAAAACAAAATGTCCGCCGCGCCTAATACAAGACGGAGAAACAGGGTGCATGACAGGTACAACTAGCTAAACAGCAGGGCCGTTAAAACCCGCGCTCCAGCCACAGACACCAAGATGGCGGAGGCCAAGTGGTATGGAGTCCTGATCAGTACCCTCTTAACCCCTTAATGACTCATGACATGTGTGACATGTCATGATTCCCTTTTATTCCAGAAGTTTGGTCCTTAAGGGGTTAAGCTGCTCATCCACAACGGCAGCTCATAACAGGCACAGATCCTTGCCGTAATCCCACACTTGCAAGCACTCCTGCATCTTAGCATGCCGCCTACCCTCGAAGAGACAGCACCCTTAGAGGCCGACTGCAAGACCCCGTGCACCCTCTCTCCTCCAAGCAGGGCAACACACCGCCCCACAGGGATATTAGTGACCCGCAACTACCGCTGCACTGGGGGGCCCGCCGGCACATACAGAGACTGAACTTGACCGTCCACATTGTCGCTGTCATGGAGCTTTTCACAAGCAGATCGGGCACAGCGGAGGTCTCGCCCAGCATTACAACCTGTGTGCCCTGATACCACACATCAGCGGCTGCTGAGGGGAAACATATCCCGACCATCCGAAGTTGGACTCGTGATAAATGAAAGACTTACCTTTCGCCACCTTTCCCTCAGGAACTCTGTATTATCAAGGCCTGAGATATGATGCCTGGTTCTATACCCCATTAATAAACCTGCCTATGGCCCACGCCGTAATTAACACCCAGCTTGTAGATCTCACCAGCTTGTCTCTAACTGACTGTCACTAATTGCAATCACAAATGCATGTTCACACGCTGTTTAACCCGATAAATAGAGACAGACACAATAATTGACACATGACCCACCTGTTCCTTTACTTTAAGATTAGACTGGTCAAACCGCCTGCCATTGCTCACTAACACGTGGAACATACACGCCATACTAGAGCACAGTTAAGCGAGAAAAGTAGGACTACACTTAGGGCCGAGGTTAAAGTTAAAGCGACGACATCCAACACTTACCCTTAAGCTACTGTAACTAAACGACTGAAATACTCATTATTGCTGACCAGCTTGCACCCAGCTTGATTCTGCTAATATTATTTTACGCTTTGCTTACTTGTTGACGTTAAACCATAATATATAAAAAAGAGGTACAAATACTAAGGAAATGTTAGATACCATTGCTATTGAACCCTATACTGTATTCTAAATGCACATTTCCCTCTCTCTATTCTGTATCCCAACTAATATGCCTCAATAAAATACAGATTGACAAAAAAAAATCAATTTCAGATGTCTCTGTCTCAATGAAAAGCCTCTTGTTGGTCATTTTCTCGCCACAGACTGAAAGTCTATACAGGCATTCCCCACTTTTAAGTACACAATGGGACCAGAGCAATATATGTTAAACGAAAATGTACTTAAAGTGAAGCAATACCTTTTTTAACTTCCCAATGCATGTACTGCATTGCAATAGTAATTAACAGGCATAACGGATACTGCAACTGCAGATTGACAGTGATTTTATTTCCAGTGGGCTTTTATTCAGTTAAAACAAACAGAAAAAAAAAAAATCTCATTCCAGATTGTACCATTTATCTTTAATGTTTTACTCATCTGACAACCTTAAACTAAGAGGAAAAGTAAAATAAACCTGCCCATTGGGCCATTTTCTGTCAATACAGCGCCAATCTGTATTTGTTAGTAGCTTAGTTGCACACACAGTTTAGAAACACCTCTTCATCACTTTGAGCATTTATGGTTTAACTTTGAATCCTCAGAATTGTGGCTAATGAAGCTAAGCTGCGAAGTAAACCCTTTCACTGGATGGCGCCGATTGCAGAATATGGACAATGTAGGGGCAGAAAAAAATATATATGTTCAGCTAGGAGTAGGCATTATAAATTTGTCCTAATATGTTTACAGATCCTAAGCCAACCCATAAAACAAAAACATAATGAGATGATTAACCTGTGCCATGTCAAAAGGCGTGAAAAGATCTTGCCCCAATGACACTGAACTGAGCTGCTCCTGGCGAGAATAGAACCTTCCATTTCCTGTTCCGTCTCTGACAGAAGAGGCGCGGGAATGTCTACTCGCAAGGCACCTTTACATACACTCGCAGTTACCGTATTTTTCGCTCCATAAGACGCACTTTTTTCCCCTCAAAAGTGAGGGGAAATGTCTGTGCGTCTTATGGAGCGAATATGAAGCTTTACTTACCTGTCTTGCAGCGTTGGCCGGCAGCACAGGGCGCACCGCGGTAGTGGAACTTGAATTTCATGTTCCGGTTTCCGGCGGGACTGAAAGGAAGTGTGCACAAGCTGAGTGCGCACTTCCTTTCAGTCCCGCCGGAAACCCGAACATGAAATTCAAGTTCCACTACCGCGGTGCGCCCTGTGCTGCCGGCCAACGCTACAAGACAGGTAAGTAATTATGGGACAAGGGGAGGGGGACAGTATGGGAGAGAAGAATATGGGGAGGGGGATGAAGTCTATGGGGAGGGAGGGGGGGGATGAAGTCTATGGGGGGGTATGAAGTCTATGGAGAGGGGGGGATGAAGTCTATGGGGAGGGGGGGGATGAAGTCTATGGGGAGGGGGGGGATGAAGTCTATGGGGAGGGGGTGGATGAAGTCTATGGGGAGGGGGTGGATGAAGTCTATGGGGAGGGGGTGGGTGAAGACTATGGGGAGGGGGTGGGTGAAGACTATGGGGAGGGGGTGAGTGAAGACTATAGGAGGGGTGGGGGCCGGGGGGGAGGACAGTAGGCCCCCCTCATTATTTTTATGGACCCCCCCCCCCCCAGTGTCTATCAGGGGTTTTGAGGACAGGTGTCAATCCATATCTGCCAAGTGACCCTATGTAGGGGGAACAGTCTCTATTCTGCTCTGTGTCAGTGTGTATCAGGGATCATTAGGATAGGTGTCAATCCATATCTGCCAAGTGACCCTATGTAGGGGGAACAGTCCCTATTCTGCTCTGTGTCAGTGTGTATCATGGTCTCTGTGGACGGGGAACAGTCTCTATTCTGCTCTGTGTCAGTGTGTATCAGGGATTTGACTATCTTTATTCAGATTCCAAAATTACAATTCCAGGAAAAATTTAACAAACATTTACAAGAACATGTTATGCACATCATAGAAACAACGTGAACCTCTTTAAAGCCACAAACTTAAGACAAAAAATACGTACACACAATGTGTAAGGGTTTGAAAGAATATTCTGAATCCTTACATGTTTACTTTATCGTTTGTTTGATTTTTGTGAACCATATATAAACTACAAGCAGCGTGAAAACTATAAAAACTCAAGTGGCCATGCTGATCAAATTAAATAGTATGCTTTACACAGCGTATAAGGGTGATGTCACAGCACAACGGGAATCTAACGGGGAAGAGGTGAAAGTCATCCTCCCCCTCCCACGACCCCGCCATATCTGCCAAGTGACCCTATGTAGGGGTAACAGTCTTTATTCTGCTCTGTGTCAGTGTGTATCATGGTCTCTGAGGACGGGGAACAGTCTCTATTCTGCTCTGTGTCAGTGTGTATCAGGGGCTTTGAGGACAGGTGTCAATGTTAGGTGATTTCTGCCCTTTATGGATTAAAAGCAGACTCTGCATCAACTGTGTAATTTTCCATGGGAGTTTTCCATGGGAGTCCGGCATGCCACAGTCCAGGTGTTAGTCCCCTTGAAACAACTTTTCCATCACTTTTGTGGCCAGAAAGAGTCCCTGTTGGTTTTAAAATTCGCCTGCCCATTGAAGTCAATGGCGGTTCGCGAACATTTGCGGAAGTTCGCGTTCGCCATTCGCGAACCGAAAATTTCGGGTTCGCGACAACACTAGTGTCCTTAATAATTTTGAATAATCAATTACATTTGGCACAATGATAAATTCTACATCAAGATTCTTGGTATGTGAATAGAACAAGTTTGCCCTCCACAGAAAAGTATGAGTGTATATTTAAAAGAAGAAACACTACCACAACAAGAGGACATAGTCTTAAACTAGAGAGGCAAAGGTTTAAAAATAATATCAGGAAGTATTACTTAACTGAGAATGTAGTGGATGCATGGAATAGCCTTCTAGCTGAAGTTGTAGAGGTTAACACAGTGAGTTTAAGCATGTGTGGCATAGGCATAAGGCTATCCTAACTATAAGATAAGGCCAAGGACTAAAAAGTATTTAGAAACTTGGCCAGACCAATGAGCTGAATGGTGAAATTCAGTTTTGAATTCACAACAATTCTGCATTTGGAAAAAAACAAAAAACAACCTTTTTGTTCTCTATAAGTAGAACCATATTTTCATTCTGTGATATGTCAGAGTGGAAATAATTTTTTTTTTTATAATGTTAAAAATGAAAAGTATTTAAAAAAAAAAAAAAAAGGCTTCCTCTTTCTACATTTCTTTTTTTTTTCTAAAAATGGAGAAGTGTGGACATATTTTTAGACATACAAGTTTAGCTCCCATGATGTTTTTGTCATTCTATTTATTCCATATAAATGTAGTAATCCTATCATAAGGCATTTTTTTTACTAAGAAGACATGTTACATGTTCAAACAAGTCCTTTTTAGATGTGTCCTTTCCCAGAAGAAAAGTTGGCATAACTCCCCTGAAACAAGTTACAAGAGGGCATTTTGTAAAAGGTTGGAATGTCCCATTAGTGACGTCCCATATGAAACAGCAAGGTTTAAATTTAAACTCCCTTTGAATTCTCCGTAATGAATAACCCTGTACATGTCTTGGAAGAGGTTTAGCACTGTTCCAATTAATGGTAAATAGGTAAATATCTATGTCTTCATAGGGAGAGCAGCACTGTTATTGCTGCTCTCCCTATGGAGCTGAACTGGAAGAGTTCTCCAAGTCTTGTATGCTTCCAGTTTGGCAACGTTGGCCTTAAATCTGAAACTCACTTTAAATTCTCACTTTATTCAATAAACAATTAATTAGTTCTGTTACTCAGTCAGCCTTAGTAGCTTGGCTATGGAAGTAATGTAATTGTGAAGAGAGTAAGATAGTATATGGCATTCAATTATATATCTTTAAAATTGCCAGGATATTGCTCAATAATAAAATAACCAGATAGGTTCTACTACTGTTAATAATCCAAGGAGAATAAATATATTGCCAACCGAATAGTTATCAACATGTATTTCCCACTCCTAGATATATTTGTATCACTAGCCAACATTCCACAATGCCTTCCCTTAGACATTTGAACCCTTTGTGTATGTCCCAATTCTGCTTTTACAATAAAGTCCTCTTCTTAAAGGGTTACTCACAGAACCAAAACCACATCAGTGATTTGAAGTCATCACTGTGCCTGGAGTCTGTATGTGCAGCATTAGCCAGCCCAAAACAAGAGTTTGTTCAAAATCCATGCAAAAACTTGCTGCACTAAGTATTTTCAGAGGAAGGTGTCAGGATTGCAAAGCTGCACGTTTGAAAGAAATTTATTGTTTTTTTTATGAACTAAACTAGATCATATGTATGGGGAGAGCGTCTACTAAAGCTTAATAAAAATGAAATTAGTGCTTCTTAAACCTGCTATTATTTAATGGAGGAAATCTTAAAATATTTTTTCCCAACAAGTATTTTAAAAACAAGTGCATTTCTCACTGCCTTCATTCCCATGATAACTCGGCATACCTTACTATTGAGTTTGTCTCCCTTTTGGTTCTTCAGCGATTGTCTCTTGTATATTCCATAAGCCCCTCCTATAAGTTTTAGTACCCACCAGTATTCATGACTTAATGTCTTGGCAATATCCACATTTGCCTCAATATCTGCTGCTTTCCATAATCTCGTTGTGTTCCCCCACACCCTATTTCAAAGTCTTTCAGCACACCACTCACTACCAGGCTACTCATGATCCCAATTGAAGATGTTTAATAGTAAAGGCAATTTCAATGAAGTAGCCTTTGTAGAGGCATTGGTGTGCTTAAAAAAGTTAGCAGGTGGCTTGACCGGGAACCAAGCTGGACGTGCAAGCCTAGAGCTCCTCGCTGACCCCCTGTACCAAACGCATACAACGGCTGAATACCGACTAATTAACCTTACCCCCTGACTCCTTACCCACCATGGAAAAACGCCAGCAGAGAAAACCGGGCACAAAAAAAACAGACACAGCCGCCACGGTACCCGATCTGTTTGCGGCCTCTCGCACGCCGCGCCAAGACATCCAAGATGGCGGCGGATCCAGCCCGCGAGCTCCGGGTTCGCCGGCAATCTCAAGCTCACCCCAGCCTCACGGCCCAGCCGTATCGGAAACGGCCCATATCCTGACCGAGCTGGCGGCGGTGAAAACCTACTTAGCCCGAGAGATTGACAGAAGCTCGAAGGCAGTGATGTCAGAAATCCACAAGTTGGGCGAGCGTACCGCAGACCTGGAGCAACGTGTGGAAACTACCACGATAGCTCACAACTTGGTAACCGCTCATGTCAATACACTTACCACCCGACTAGAGGCCTCAGAGGCAGCGCTGGAGGACCTGGCGAACAGGTCGCGCCGCAACAACATACGCGTGCGCGGCCTGCCAGAGCAACAGGACGAAGGCCCAATCCCGACCATGCTCCTTGCACTCCTACGTCCTCTATTACCAGAAATACCAGACGAACACTGGCACATCGACAGAGCCCACAGGGCCCTGCGCGCCCGAAGAGACGACAACGCAAGACCCAGGGACATAATTGTCCGCTTTCTTCATTTTCAAACGAAAGAAGCAGTGCTACGGAAGGCCAGAGAGAGCCCTATAAAATTCCAAGACAGAGAAATCACCCTTTTCCAAGACTTGGCTCCCATTACCCTCCAACGCAGAAGAGAATGGAGGCCAGTTACTGAGCTACTCAGGGCCAACGCGATCAGGTACGCCTGGGGGCACCCGTTTAAAATAATGGTCTTTAAAAACGGCAGACCTCACATCCTCATGCCAGGCACGGACCCAGCACCCTTTTTTCGCGCCCTGGGCATAACACTACCAGAGAGCTTCTCGCTACCTGACACCTCCCTGCCAGCCTTACAACCCCTGCCACGCGATTGGCACACCACCATGGAGTAAATAGGCGACAGACTGACACCGGCAACAAAGGCAATATCAACCTCCCGAGAGTGAGCACACCAGACCCCTCCGATGACTTCACGGCGCCATTCCAACCCTTTCCTATCCTCCGGCAGCAGAACACTAGGCAACAGAGCACCCGAGACGTTTTGCCCACCGGTCGGACTGAAACCGTGACACCCAAAAATAAGGCTCCTTTCTACAATGGGCTCACGCTCCGAAGCTCACCCTTGCCACACGCACCAATCAACGGATTCTATCCACGCTGACTATTACCTACACATGATCGACGAGCTTTCTTCACCCCACCAACCTCCCAACTCCTGTCCCAGTGGCAACTACAACGATAAGCCACACTATGGACCTGTTTTTGGACTGCTGCGGACACTTTGGCACTGAAATCAGAAACTGATAATTGCTGTCACGTTCCTGACACCAAACGGAAGAGTAATGTATATAACTGCAATCTGTATGAAATAATGTGACAGCAAGCCAAGGCTCACACACCACAATAGATGCAACACGTTATTCCAGACACCAACCCACCACACATCCACACCACACGATGACAAAGGTTCAAGGCAAGGGGTCACACACTATGCAGGGGAAGCATACACCCGGACAACATGGAGTCACGGGCCGTGGCGGGGGGGGGTGGGGGGATGGGGTGGTGGGTGGCGGGGGGGGGTGGGGGGATGGGGTGGTGGGTGGCGGGTGGGCTGGGGGGATGTGGCGGGGCCGAGGTGGACAGCGGAACACACGCATACCGGGACACGGAAGTTACTTAAAGGGGGTGTTATGTTGGAAATGGAGGGGACAGCGGGATTGTCATGTTTCAGATTTGTACTGATATGTCTTGATGTGAGTGAATATGTAATACTGTATGCAACCACCGATGACTGGTCCCCGCCCTTCCTCCGCCCCCCCAAAGGAACAGAGGTGGGAGTACACCCCACCCCCCGTTACATACTTACGCCAGCCGACCCCTATTGCAGCAACAAAGCGGCCCGAGTATCCCTCGGGACCAAGTGCACCCACCAAAACTACCTGATCATGTCTCTTAAAATATCCTCGCTTAACGTTAAAGGCCTCAACGCCCCACGCAAGCGAAGGACACTCTTCAGGGAACTAAAAAGGTTAAATCCCGACATTGCTTTCATACAAGAGACACACCTGTCTCGGTCCGCCCAGGTCTCCCTCCGCGACTCCACATACCGCCTGACCGCTGAGGCACGCACCTTCCGTAAACACAACGGAGTAGCGATCCTCACGCACAAGCGATGCCCAGTTCATATAACCCAAGTGACTTCAGACCCAGACGGCAGATATGTTGTAGCGACTGGCCGGATTCATTCACAACTCATCCACTTAATCAACATATATGCCCCCAACACATCTACACCCCAATTCTGGAGCCAGTTGTCTGACATGGTCCTTGCGCTCCCCACCGGAATCCTCCTCCTAGGCGGAGACTTCAACGCAACACCCGCTCCGGCAGTTGACAGAAGCTCACGCCCAGGATTGCTTAGATCCCATGGCATGGGCGCCCAAGACAAACAATTACACCACTTTATCCGCAAAACAGGCCTCATAGACGCATGGAGGGCACAACACCCCTCTGTAAGAGACTACACCTATTACTCGCCGCCCCACGATACGTACTCACGCATAGACATGTTCCTGACCAACCATGCAGCCTACACGAAAACACAAAAAACAGACATAGGTACCATTGCGTGGTCGGACCACGCAGACATCGCCATCTACCTTACAGGGCTCCAATGCCCCACCCCATGGACGTGGAGACTAAATACGTCCCTACTCAAGGACCCCCAGGTAGTAGACGACATACAGAAACAATTGACCACATACTTTACAGAAAACCTAACACCAGACATCCCAATGACCACGATATGGGCAGCCCACAAAGCTGTGATCCGAGGCTCCCTTATCAAAATAGCAACCCACAAAAAAAAACAAAAAACACAGAAACTCACTCAACTACTAGAAACCCTCCGCACAGCGGAGCAACGCCACAAAACTGACCCGACTCCCCAAACGCTACAACTTCTCCAAAACACCCGCATTACGATCAGACAACTGCTCATAGACGATACAGCCCGAGCACTCACTTGGACAAGAAGAACATACTACGACAAGTCCAACAAAATGGACACGCTTTTAGCCCGCACACTACGACCCAGAACCCAACACCCACATATCACCAAGATCAGAGCCCCAGACGGCACACTGAAAACGTCCCCGGCAGACATTGCCCAAATTTTCACAACTTTCTACACTACACTATACAACCACTCCCCACAAGATGACACCACACAAGCTGTGGAGTCCCAGAAAATAACGGACTTTCTAACCCACTTAAACTTACCAAAACTGAACGCTGCTGCCATAACGGAACTGGCAGCACCAATTACCAAAGACGAAATTGATTCAGCCATCTCCGCTCTCAAAAGCAATAAAGCCCCCGGTCCAGACGGTTTTGAGGGCAGCTACTACAAAACCTTCAGAGAAACTCTCGTCCCACATTTAGAATCCCTATTCCGGGACCTGATGCAGGGGACCCCACCAGACAGGGACATGACACGGGCAAACATCATTCTGCTACCAAAGCCAGGCAAAGACCACACACAGCCAGAAGCATACCGACCTATCTCACTCATAAACCACGACAGCAAACTATTTGCCAAGATATTAGCAGGAAGACTGAACCCATACCTGACAAGCCTAGTCCATGCAGACCAAGTAGGATTCATACCGGGACACCAGTTATTCGAAAACACGAGACGTAACATCGACTTAATAGGGTTCCTAGCAACCACAAAAACACCGTCCCTGGCACTCTCCCTTGATGCTGAAAAAGCATTTGACCGTGTAAAATGGCCCTATATGTTCACCCTCTTAGAACACCTACACATGCCCCCCACATACATCACAGCCATCCGTGCACTGTACACATCAGTCTCAGCGCAAATAAAGATAACCGGGACGACCTGCCCGTCCTTCACCATAACCAATGGCACCCGACAGGGATGCCCTCTATCCCCTCTACTCTTTGTGCTGACACTCGAACCACTTCTCCAGGCAATACGGGAACACCCACAAATCAAAGGGGTCAAAATTGACGACCAAGAATTCCTGGTTTCAGGATACGCTGATGATATCCTCTTGACCGTAACGGAACCCATACCCACGCTACAGGCCCTGCTCCCACTCCTGGGCACATACGGGACGGTCTCGGGATACAAAGTGAACGTAGAAAAATCCAGTGCACTCCCAATAAACCTCACACAACCGGACTTAAACAAAATCACCTCAGAACACCACATACGTATTACACCAACATGCCTTTCGTATCTGGGCATCAAATTACCGACAGACATAACTACACTCCACAGACTAAACTACACACCTATGATAGAAAAACTCATCTCGGACATGGAGACCTGGGCGGATAAACCCATATCCTGGATAGGGAGAATACATTCAATCAAAATGAATGTCCTGCCCCGAATTTTATTTCTTTTCCAGGCACTACCCGTACCCATCACGAAACATAACCTCATCCCCCTACAACGAGCAATAGACAGGTTCATATGGCAAGATAAGAGGCACAGAGTAGCCCGCAACATACTGTATCGCCCCAGATCGAGAGGAGGGTTAGGACTACCCCACCTTCACTTTTACTACATAGCTGCCCAGATGGCACAAATAGCCCTATGGCACACCCCCCCAGAGACCAGACGGTGGGTAGATCTGGAATCAGCACTAATGAGATCCGACCTCCCACAATTCTACATCTGGACGCCAAAGGAGCACAGAGCGCTCCTGAGAACGGCGTGCCCGGCCATCACCAACTCTATCCAATTATGGGACACCTATGCCATCAAATACGAACTCACCACAGCGACTTCCCCTCTTACCCCAATTTACCGTAACAGGGCATTCACACCAGGCATGAGACCCCGGGACTTTAGGGGCCTGGAACACGCAGGACTCCAGAGGGTGCACCAACTATACACCGGCGACACGATAGTAGCATTCCCAGATCTACAATCCAGAACAACCTTGAAGCCAGCCGACTTCTTTAGATATTTACAACTCAGACACTACGCAGCCCAAGCGACGGTGAAAACCGCCGCTAAAACCACTCCAACCTTCTTTGAGCGCATCTGCCTAGCGGAACAATATCAAAGAGGCTTAATCACCCAGCTGTACTCCCACCTCTGTTCCACCACACGGGAATGGGGGACCCTGCAATACACTGTTAAATGGGAAACTGACTTGGGGGAGACCCTAGAGGGTTATAGACTGGCAAGATATTTGGGAAGCTAATGCCAAAACCTCCATCTGTGTAACGATGCAAGAACAGGCATATAAGACGATGCTCAGATGGTATATTACCCCGGTCCAACTCTATCACATGAAGAAAACACCCACGGATCTCTGTTGGCATAACTGCGGAGAGAAGGGGACTTATGCACACATGTGGTGGTATTGCCCCACGATAAAAATGTACTGGGAAAACATCCAGAAGCTTGTATCGCAGATTTTAAATAGACCAATAGGCCTAGACCCCTGGACCTTCCTCCTAGCCAGACCCCTTGACGATTTGCCCAGACAAGAACAACAATTACTCAACAAGATAGCGCTAGCTGCAAGAAAGGCACTGGCCCAAACTTGGTTGCAGCCCACCCCCCCACCTTTGTCCACGGTGCTCAACAAAATCAAAGAGTGCCATCTCATGGACAAATTAACGGCCCAAACGAGAGGCACCATGAAAGCATTCACAAAGGTATGGGAACCATGGGATAATTACACGGACGACTAAGTAGTCACGAGTGACGTCCAAGACCACCCTTTCCTCCTCCCCCCCCCCCCCCCCCCTCCTTCCGACCAACAGTTTTCCACCACCCCTTCCCTCAATTCCAGGCCGAACTCACCGGTAACTCGGCCTATACGTTCAACACACCCGCACCATTGCAACAGAACGTTAATGTTGTAAAATTGTTATTTGGTCAAAAGTTGTAAGCTAAAGTTATCACTGTTCCTAAGTGTTGTTCATACTATAATATCGAAAAACGATGACAGACAGATGTTTAATACGTATGATCTAAATGGCTGATTATGTAAACCACTTGTACTTTTTTGAGGCTTCTGCGCAAGCCATATAACTGCATAACCCACATATGTCTGTCATTGACAAAATAAAGAATTATAAAAAAAAAAAAAAAAAAAGTTAGCAAACAGACCATAGATAATAGTGATTGATATCAGCTTGTTAGAGCAGTGGAAACATCACTGCTCAAGAGCCAGGAAACCCAGGTTTGAATGCCAGCCTACCTCAAATCCTTCTAGATTGTAAGCTGTTTGAGAAGAGCCATCTACACCTCCAAATGTCCACTTTCTATACTTGTATAGCTCTATGGAATATATTGGCGTTATATAAATGCTAATAATCTTTTAGTTGGTAAGATCAGTGTTTCCCAACTTAATGCTCAATGTACACTAACAATCTAGGTTTTGTCAGTATCCCTATTGGAACTGAACTGGAAAATGACAAACATCTGGACTGTTAGTGTACTTAGACTGGGTTGGGAACCTCTGTGTTAGAGAATAACTTTTAAAATATATATATATATATATACACGTTTTTTAGGAGTGTTACAATGTTTTTAAAACGTTTTTTTTTGTACACCCAACAAAATACATATCTGTTAATGGTGACCAGCTTTAGCAATACTAAAGAGGAAATTAAAGTACAGGCCTTTTTAAAAAAAAATCTGTTTATTTATATGTAGTGTAGTACAAGGGGGTGAGATTTTTTGTTATACTTCAATCCAGCTATGAAGGCAAAAATGGATTTGCAATTGTGTTTCCATCTCAGTATATACGGTTGAGGAACCTACAGTATTGCCATTACCAGGATATTTCTTTACAAAAGGTTCTTGGTAGAGGAAAACAAACTAACACATGCAGTGTGATCAACATAGAGTCATTCAGAGGAGTTTGCAACGAAAATTAACTCATACAGGATGTGGACTTTGAATCAGCAGCATGTTTCCCAGCAGAGCTGAGTAAGACCGTTCTCATAGTCTCCTCCATTTTGAACTCTACACGTCCCCCATCCCACGTCTCCCCAGGAAGTTACATTATGATTAGGCTCCAGGAAGAAGTGAAAGAATTAAAAGTCAAACAGCAAAACTCAAAAATAGGTATGAAGAGAAATATATGATCAAACGCCTCCAAATTTAAAATATATTTTCCTGGTTATCCAGACGTTGCCATTTTGTTGTTACAGTCTTTTATAATCCAATTCATAGAACTGCAGAAAAAAGGTAGACATTTCTATCTAAAACATACAAAAAATGGTCCGTATAGAAGTTTCTTCTATTTGCTGACTGTATTATAAATCCTCAGTGCTCTTTTCAGCCTCTATAACTTTAGCTAAACAGAGAAGAAAAACAAAAAGAGAAAGAATTAATGTAGTCAACTGGGACACTCCTCTGGGAATTTAGACATTGTTTGGGATAATTTTAATTACAGCTTTCTAGAAATTACAGGAAGAAAATAAAGTATACATAGGGAAACTTTTTTTCTCTCCAGTTGTAGTATTATTGAAAAAGCACATGCAAAACATTGTACATAAAAAAATTACCATGTTGTATCGGTCTCCTGTTTTACATCAGACGTATCTATAGGAAAGAAGAAAATAAGTGGGCTTATGATCACTTAATACAATAGAATATTAAAAATAAGGACAATTTATCATTCCAGTTGAAAAGTGTAAAAATAAAATGCTAACTTGGGTTTACAGATTATATACCGTATATACTCGAGTATAAGCCGACCCGAATATAAGCCGAGGCCCCTAATTTTACCCAAAAAAACTGGGAAAATTTATTGACTCGAGTATAAGACTAGGGTGAGAAATGCAGCAGCTACTGGTAAATTTCTAAATAAAATTCGATCCTAAAAAAAATATATTAATTGAATATTTATTTACAGTGTGTGTATAATGAATGCAGTGTGTGTGTATGAATGCAGTGTGTGTGTGTATGAATGCAGTGTGAGTGTATGAATGCAGTGTGAGTGTATGAATGCAGTGTGAGTGTATGAGTGCAGTGTGAGTGTATGAGTGCAGCGTGTGTGTATGAGTGCAGCGTGAGTGTATGAGTGCAGCGTGTGTGTATGAGTGCAGCGTGTGTGTATGAGTGCAGCGTGTGTGTATGAGTGCAGCGTGTGTGTATGAGTGCAGCGTGTGTGTATGAGTGCAGCGTGTGTGTATGAGTGCAGCGTGTGTGTATGAGTGCAGCGTGAGTGTATGAGTGCAGCGTGAGTGTATGAGTGCAGCGTGAGTGTATGAGTGCAGCGTGAGTGTATGAGTGCAGCGTGAGTGTATGAGTGCAGCGTGAGTGTATGAGTGCAGCGTGAGTGTATGAGTGCAGCGTGAGTGTATGAGTGCAGCGTGAGTGTATGAGTGCAGCGTGAGTGTATGAGTGCAGCGTGAGTGTATGAGTGCAGCGTGAGTGTATGAGTGCAGCGTGAGTGTATGAGTGCAGCGTGTGTATGAGTGCAGCGTGTGTATGAGTGCAGCGTGTGTGTGAGTGTGTGAGTGAGTGTGTGTGTGTGAGTGTGTGAGTGTGTGAGAGTGTGAGTGTGTGAGAGTGTGAGTGTGTGAGTGTGTGAGAGTGTGAGAGTGTGAGAGTTGCAGAGCCTTGGTGGGGGGTGGGTGTTTTTTTTTATTATTTAAATTTTTATTATTTAAAAAAAAAAATATTATTATTAATTATTTTTATTTATTTAATTATTATTATTGTATTATTTTTTTATTATTTAATTATTATTTTTTTTTATTATTATTCATTATTTTTTTTTCGTCCCCCCTCCCTGCTTGATATATGGCAGGGAGGGGGGCTCTCCTTCCCTGGTGGTCCAGTGTCATTGGCAGTTCAGTGGGGGGAAGGGGGGGCTGGCAGAGCTGTAACTTACCTGTCCTGCAGCTCCTGTCAGCTCTCTCCTCCTCCGCGCCGTTCCTGCAGCTCCCTCTGTCAGCTCACAGTGTAAGTCTCGCGAGAGCCGCGGCTCTCGCGAGATTTACACTGGGAACTGACCGAGGTGCTGAACCGTATCTACCATTCTTTAAACATATAAAATAAAATATAACAACAAATAATCATGATCCTTCACTCTAGAAGAGTGTTACTAAACAACTGTGTGATAATTCACTAAGCTAATAATTGTAGATACTTAAACAAAACAAAAATATTTTAACAAAAATTGCGTTCAATATTTTTCATACATATTAACAAACAATACAAATTGCATTTTAATACATTTGATACCTTCTTTCACAGATTCTTCTTCTTGGCTCTTCTTGTCTTTACCTAAGAATTTAGATAGAACATTTTATTAGCAATATTAAATAATCTCAAACCTCAAATTATGAGTATAAAAGAAATAATATTTTTTTAGCATGTATTTTAAAACAAATAAAGCTGTGTTATTTCAACTACCTTTCCCTGGCAAACTAAAAAAGCAATGATGGTACTAAATCCTTAATCACCTGTTTGTTTGATTATGATAAAAGTACTTTAATATACTACACATGTATATGTACATATATCTCCATATTCGGTTATTAGCATTCTTTTTTGCGATTATACAATTGGGTGTTTTTTTTCTTTTTGTTTTTTTGCAGATATAACAAACAAGCTTGCCTTGCAACAATAGCATCAACAAGCAGAATAATGACAGAGTATAAATCCTTAGTGTGGCATCTCAGATACAGCAAAGTTTTTGTATTATTAGTAAAGAAAAGAAAAGTGGCTGTATAAATCATGGTTAGGTTACCACTGGTGCCATCTATTAAGAAAAACAAATGAGAGCTAAACAGACTTGTTGTCAACAATGAAAAGTGTAAGGTGAGTGGATGATGGTTTAGGGAACACTGCCCAGCATGAGACCTGAGGCCTAAAGGGAGTAGTAGCCCGATCCTGCTCTTAAGATACAATTGGGTCTTTTGACGAAAATCTATTTAATCTAAAGAACATTTATTTTAACATACAGATCCCCGATTTAAATAAAAAAACAAAAAATCTAAAAACATAAATGTTTTTCTTATTATCAGGAAATGAGGAATTACATTGAATAAAGTTCAAAAAAGAACATTCCATTGTTTCCAACAGTGGCGGAACGATCACCAGTGCAATTGCACAGTGGCCCATGCACTTAGGGGCCACCAAGTAGGTATAAGTCAACAGGGACCCGGTTGGGAGCTGTGGCCCTTTAACAGCGCAACAGGCTTCCTTCTTATCAACAGTCTTGAAGGATGTGAGAGCCTGTCACTTCCTCCCAGATAGCAGAGACGTGGAGAAGGGCAGGACAGGGCAAAAAGCAGGGGGCGCAGACTCGGAGAACCAGTCCTTAATTGCAACAATCTCAGCCTGCAAACTGGACATCACGAAAACCACCCTCCTGCACCAAAAGGTAGGAAACTGGAGGATTGCAATGAAAGTGTAGATTTTGACCAGCATGTGTGTCAGTGTGTGTGTATTTGTATGTCTGTCAGTGAGTGTGTCTGTGTGTCAGTATCTGTATGTGTTTCAGTGTGTGTATCTGTATTTGTACGTGTGTATGTATGCATCTGGATCAATAACTTGTGATCTTGCATTGACATCACCTATTTCTGCCATGGTGTTTATTTTAGCTTCTATGGTGATTACAGTGTTGTATTGCAAAAACTTTAAACACTCACCAGATTCTGTGGATGGTCCAGAATCACTTTCATCAGTTGCTTCTGAAATAGAACATGATTCCTTCATTGTTATCTTAGGACATTTATGTGGTGACAAAAAAAAGAGGATGTTACACCCAATATTTTTAGAGTTACATAACCCTCTACAAAACTGGCATTGCAAAACAGGGTGCAGGCTTTAAAAAAACACTTTAGAAAGACTTCACAATGGTTCCAGTAATAGCGTCTGCAGACAGTTTTACATTTAAATGGATACTTGCAAAGGTGCTTTAACCTGAAGCTGTTCACAGCTAACCACAGTTCCTGAAACTTCCCCAGGAGTGTTAAAACAATGATCCAAGCACCATAACCATGCAAGGAGATCCCCTGCCTAAGTCTACATGTACACAAATACGTTTACAAATTCTACTAATTAAAAACTGCAGCAATATAAAAAATAATTGAAAAAAAACACACACTGTACACTTTAATAGTATAAAAAAAAACACTCTTCTGTTTAGACTGTATTCGAGGGATCTGGTTGTTTTATGTATGTTTTAGGGTGTCGTAACATTTTTAGATTTTTCTGTACCTGAGAGATAATTTAATTATATCTTTTTTTTCAGGTAATTATCACTCCGGCACAGAGGATCCTGGGAATGTTGCGTTGGAAACCCCATGTAAGGGCTTTTGCATAAAAGGCATTGTGTGGCCCTGAATAAAACAGTTCACTCCCAGTTCAGTCTCTACTAATGTCTGTTGGGGAAAGCTATGCCTGCTTTGGATTATTACTACTTGGGGAATTCTACTCTTTCTTGCTACTAGCCTTGGAATTGTTGCAGCAGAGTTCTAGAAGGAGGGAAAAAGACATCCTTGGCTGCGAAACCAGTGTTCCTATCCGGGTGGCCGCCACATTCATACAATGTGATGATTTAGTATTTATTTGGCACTTTGAGCACCTTACTTGTTTCTCGTTTACCATAAAGACCAGTATGAGATGCCCCTGAACAAAGGAACAACTTCATAGTCTGGGCAGAGACTGCTACTGTGCTTGCCTGCAGACTTTCATCAGCTGTAGGAACTTAGGGAAAACTTTTTCTATGCTTTCATGTTTTTTATATACTGCATTAACAAATGGGTGTTTCCAGGATAGAAATCCATTTATAGTTAAACAGAGCATTTAGTGAAACTAGGATCTTTACAAAAAGTTATGTTTAAAAGTATTTTTAATTAGGTTGACGGAGGCAAAAACATACACACTTGAATGAAAACAAATAATCTGACATTAAATTGGCCCTTTAATACTCTACAAGTGCGTTTCATGCACAGTCACTATTTATTATTATACTTACGATTATTAAGCACCAGCCCTGGGAATGGTCTAAAACAAAAAACAATAAAATACACAAATAAAAATATACTCAAGTGCGTAGTTTTGTTTAATATATATCTTATTTACAGAAATAACTAGCATTTTGGTTTGTAAGGCTTTATGCATTGCTTACCTACCACAATACATGCTTTCATTTTGTACTATATGATATCATGGGGATCTAAAGGTAGATATACCCAACCTACCGAGACTCTGCCAGCCATAAAAACTAGCAGGGCTTCGAAGGAGATGTAGTTCCAGAAGCTTTTGTTTTACAATTTGGCCATCATAGCTAGCACATCATGTATTCATTGATCTACAGTTTCTCAATTTAGTTTACAGCTAAGCTAGTAAACACTCCCTAACCAACACGTCCACACACATTGCAGTCTGACAGAGTAAATGTTGATATATGAATTCGTTCAGACACTTTCAGGCTTATTAACTCAAATTTAAGGACAAAGTTAGCTATGCTTCTAGTTTGTCTGCTTTAACCTTACATTTGAAATTCACTTATCTTAGTGAAGAACCCTTGTGGAGTGACACTGTGGTGTGTGTGTATTAAAAATGCAACCAAGCATACTTTTAATTGCATAACATTTTCAATCCCTCGAGCACTGTATTTTACAATCTTCAAGGAGAATAACGCAATTGAAGTGAGTGAGGGAGGATGTTTCTTCACTATAACCGGGGTTCACTTATTAATAATGTTATTATGCTTGCTCTTAGTTTAAGTAGTGTTGGATAATGGCTAGTACAGGGAAAATTAGTTCTACACATATTAAAACACAACTTAGTGCTTTACTGATTTAGTAATTTGTGTAAGTAGCTTCAATTTGTAATTTGCTTATGGAATATATATTTAAGCAGAAAATATGTTTAGCGGAAACCAGCTCTTGGTGGTAAAATGACTGCATTAACAAGTTTTGAAACACCCCTTTATTAAATACACTTGGGTGACTATTTTCTAAAAAGATGTCAAGGTGTAATTTCAGTTGGTTATAAGTTAAAACTTCCCCAAACAAATCTGGACATTGCAGATTTTGGAAACTGTAACACACATCCTAAATATGACCAATGTAAAATGTAACAACAACAACAAAAAGCTATATACATTCGTATGGCAATACACAGGAATGTAGCAGAACAAAAAGTTCTCTTACACACAGCCTGTGAATGAAATAAGCATCCGCAAGGCATTGGGAAAAATGCAGGAAAATAGGGAACTGCTTTCTGACATTGCAAAATGAAATGTGTTGAAATGATGCAGACAAGAACATGAATATGCAACCAATATGCAATAAATCTAAAGACCCTAAACACAACTTTAATAAAATTATTTTATCCGATTGATCACTCAAAGATTAGTTCTATAACTTCCTGCTTACATTTTTATTGATGCCTTTGACCATACATTTCAATAGCCTCACATGTGTTTACAGCTTGCTAACAGGAGTCTTTGGGGCATATAGAAAAAAAAAAAAAAACACTATATACTTTTAAATCATAAGAAACTGTGCATTCCCAGCCTGCATGACACGGACATAAACGTCAGTAAAGTGCTACAGACAATCATGAGAGTAAAGAGTAAAAGGCAAGTCAAGTAAGAATGCTCTTAAAAAAAAAAAAAAAAAATAGCCATGTCAATTGTTTCTATTTATCAGTTAACAAAATGCAAAGTGAGTGAACAGAAGAAAAATGTAAATCAAGTCAATATTTGGTGTGGTCACCCTTTGCCTTCAAAACAGTATCAATTGTTCTAGGTGCACCTGCACATTGTTGTGTAAAGAACTTTGCAGGTTGTTTGTCCCAAACATATTGGAGAACTCACCACAGTTCTTGGATTTAGGCAGCATCAGTTTCTTTCTCTTCATGTAATCAGAGACGGACTTGATGATGTCGAGATCAGGGCTCCTTGTTCTTATTTACTCTGATATTTCTTAATGAATTTGGGGTTATTGTTATGCTGCAGCCCCGAAAATGCAAGCACCATCCACCATGTGTCACTGACCTGTCTGCAGACACTCAGTTCTGTACTGGTGAACTTTATCTGTCTGAATAATTATTTTTTTTATTTATATGTTCCAATAAATTGTATTTTTATCGTGATCCTGCATCCTGGGTCTTTGGAAATACTATCATTGGCACGAACATGAGATATCCTGGGTACAGCAGAAATCCACCTTTGCAGCTGTTTTTCTCTGCTTTATGCTTCTAGTCTGAGTCAGCTTTTTAAGTGACTCAGAAACATGTGAGTTTGACCAAAAATATGTGGTTTTAATATTAGTTTTTACTATATTACCCTATGGTCTTTTTTTCTCATTTTTAGGAATGTATCCATGTTTTAATTGGTAAAGTTTATGTTTATAGAGTGCTCTCACCATTTCTTATTTCTCACTTTGTTTCACTTTTGTGTGTGTTGAGTGATTCACACAGGTGATAGTAGCACCTATATCACTGGTTCCAACGACTGTTTATTTTACTCAGTTCTGTACGTCTTATCAGTGCTTTGGTGAAGACTGCCTTCTGCTAGAGCCAAATATTTCAGATTTTGACTCAGCAGTCCAGAGCCTTCCAGTTCTTGTTTTTTCATACATAGTTGAATTGCTTGGCCTTGTTTCCATAAGATGTATGGCTTTTTGGCCGCAGGTCTTCTATAAAGACCACGTTTTCCCAGCAGTATACGATAGTAGATGGGTGTATCAGAGACCCACTGGTTTCTGCCAATTCTGAGCTGATGGCACTGCTGGACATCTTCCTATTGCGAAGCAAAGAAAGCATGTGTCGTCTTATCTGCTGCACTAGGTTTCCTTGGCCAACCACTGCGTCTACAGCTCTCAACATTGCCAGTCTCTTTGTGCTTCTTCAGAAAGGCTTAGAGAGTACACCCTGAAACACCGGTCTGCTTTGAAATTTCTGCAGTTGACAGACCGTGCTGATGCAGTATGTATTATTGCTGTGCTCAGTCTTACCAAGATGTATAACGTTTGACATAAAACTGTCTTCAGCAACCTTATCTTGTTTGCACAATTTGGCTGTTCCACACCCCGTTTTATTCCTCCTACACATTACCTGATGAATGTGTTTCAACCTACATATTAAATTGAGGACTATTAGCACCTATTTGGTAAAAAAAAAAGTTTAGGTGACTATAAGACTATAAAATCCCTGACTTTGTGCAAGTGTTACTAGAAGAAATGATGCGGTTTTAAAGGCAAAGGTTGGTCATCCCAAATATTAATTTGATTAACAGTTTTATTAGATTAGCTCTCTTTTTGTTAATTCATTCAAATGAACTAACATTTCTCGTTCTATTTTGAAAGCATTCTTACTTATAGCATTTTTTTAACACCTGTCTAAAACGTTTGTACAGTGGTGTATGGTGAGGGACTGACTCCAGTAGGTTTATTGAATGCAGACAAGCACAATCATGTGATCTTACAGGGTGTAAATCTAAGGGGTTTAAGTGTGTGTTTTTAATTTTTTTAAGGATGTGTCAACATTTTACACATAGAATCTAATTAATATACCTAAATGCACACTTACCTAATTACAGTAAATTTAATAAATTCAGCAGAATCTAGTATCCTGCGCATGGAGCTGATTTCCAGATAACTTGGAGCTTTGAATGTAATCCCTGGTGGCATCCCATCTACTACCACACACCCTGGATTTATGGTTATTTTTCTATAGGGGACTTTCACTGGAAAGTTCATACCAATAGCCTCACCTAGAAAAAGAGAACAAAATCAAAAGAATTAAAATGTGAATTTAGCATGAGCACCATATGTCAAAACAGTATCTTAAAGGAAATCTGCAAGTACCATCACCACTACAACCTACTGTAGTGGTTACAATGCTAGGAGTGCCATGGTATCCTCCCAGGGCAAGTAGTCAGACTGTTTAACAACTTTCCTGGAGTTTGATAGGAGCTGGAAGCTTTCTGGACTGAGCCACCATGGTAATACAGGTCTTAGCAAAGGGGAGCTTTCGACTCTCCAAAAGGCTATGACAGGCGACAGGCACCAGGCAGACCTGCAGATTAGTTGCAAAATGGTTTAAAGTGTGACTACTTACCCTGGGAGGACACCAGGGCATTTACTGGCACTATAAAAACTAAAGAATACTGCTGTGGTTGGACTGTTCCTTTAAACAACTAATTGATAAGTTTGATAAGTTTACAGCTTCACTTGAATTGAATTTATTTTTGTATAGGTTCAATGTGGAAGACGTGTAAAGGAGTGATGATTGAAGCAAAATTGCAACAAAATGTGTTTCTGGTGTTACGTTTAAAAATAAAATAAACCGTTACACAAATGTTACAGTCTAATAAATGCAAAAATATTAGCACTAAAAGACAATAAAATAATAAAAATATATAACTTGCCTCCTTTTAACACGCATTAACCGAAACAATTTATGCACAACAATTTTAAGAATGATATATAGCACTATGTGCTTTTCTACTCTACAAGCATACAAAATGACCCTGAAATAGACAATACATCTAAAAAGCCGCGACATGCCACGATAGTGGTTTTATATTGTGAATTAATAATAAATTTGTGTTTCTTCCTGACACAGTGGTGTTTGTTTTGCGATGCTTTACCTGGAATTAAGAGACTTGGCATACACTTACCAAACTTTCGGCTAAAGAGTTCATTGACCTGCTCCCTCAACTGACGTGTTTTGTCTACTTTAACTACTCTTTGATTGTCGACATCTAGAAAAAGAATTAAGTTAGGATTGATGACCTGCACATACATTTTACAAAATACAGATTAAGGAACAGCGCACACACAAAAATACAGTTTTACATTTTACAAGGCTACTTTAAATCACCTATCTCAGCAAACAAATATGTGGATCCCATTACACCATATGGCTATATAGTGTTAAGCCCACCACTACGCCACAGTACCCCAATATCAGTGGGTCCTACAACAATTTTAACATGGGAGACAAATTAAATTGTGATATAGCTAAATGAGCTAAAGGACATAAACTATGGGATACCATACGAATGTTCTATGATGGGAAATGTCAGGATGGCTTAGTGGAATCTGCTTGAAGCTCTAATGTGCAAAATTTTGACAAAAATGACTTTGTCAATGATTGTGTTGGAATTTCAATTAAATTATTCTTTGAGTTTACAAAAATGACAGTGCTGCTCTAATAAAAATAAATACATTTTAAAAAGTTGCATGCCACAGAGTATGGCCAGAAAAGTCACACTGATTCCAGAGTCATGGTGCATTGTACTTTCCATGTCTATACTTGTTATAGGCTAGTAACTTATGCTTGTAACACAATGTCAAAACAAGCTCCTTTAATTTACCAGTCATACTTATTAGAAGCCTTGAATTTCATTTTAGATTCGGTGCTTAAAATTTCAAGCCAAACAGTGATAGACAGACCTTGAAAATTACTCACTACTGCAAGGCTGGAGAGTCCACGAGGGGTGAATTTCTACTAGCCATTTCAAAATTTGGAAAAGTACACACTAGCTATCATGTAATGTTCCTGCACCTGTATGTACTAAGGGACCTGGCCACTGTGGAGATTGCAAATATTTATCCATCACTCTGACATTCTACAGCAAAGCTTGCAATACAAAGAGACAGCCACCGATATAGAACATAGGGATGTCATGAAGTCATATCAGCAGTGAAAACGTTCACTACAGAAGATGTGTCTCCGCTAATATGCGATGACCTTCTCATGGTATTGGGCTTTTCACCAGCATGCTATAAACACGAGCAGCATCAAGGTCACCTTTTAACTGCTTAAGAAATACAACTACAATAATTTTGGTATATAACATGTCTGCACTGCAGATGTCTGGGCTACATTTCCCTCACATATACCTGCAGTAAAAAGGTTGGCAGATGTATATAATTAAATTATATACACTGAAATATTTCAGTGTTTTTTAAAATCCCAACTGTAACCGAATTTCAAGAGAGATCCTATTAAAATTTCATGGTTTTGTATAAAATATTTTACATAACTGCAGACACGAAGAAGCCTAGAATTTAGTTGTGAATATCAACCCACTTTGCGAGGTTTAAAGAAACCACTAGTAACATTTATTCAACTACGATATACAATTTGTTGGAATTTATGAATATTTGGTGTTACTATCACCTGTGTGGATCACTCAACACACACATATAAAGTGCAACAAAGTGAAATAAAAATGGTGGTGAGAGCACTCAATAAATATAGATATAAATTTTACCAATATTGGCATAGACACATTCCTAAAAAATAAGAATAAAAGACCATAGGGTAATATAGTTACCCTATGGTTTTATTAGTGGTTACCTCCAAAAATCCAGGATGCAGAATCAAGGTAAAAAACTATTTTTTTTAAACAAAAATTAAAAACAAATAAAACAAATTAAGACAGGATAAGTCCATTAATCTTGCCACTCGACGCGTTTCAGCCAAAAGCCTTTCTCAGAAGTGGTGCACTAATAAACCCCTAATAAAACGAACAGGATTTACCCTGACTACTACAGGAGTCCAGCATATCAGCGATTTATTTCCGCTTTACCTTTAGTCTGAGTCAGCTTTTTAAGTGACTCGGAATCATGTGAGTTTGACCAAGAATATATGGTTTTATATATGTGCTAACTATATTACCCTATGGTCTTTTATTCTTATTTTTTAGAAATGTGTCTATGCCAATATTGGTAAAATTTATATCTATATTTATTGAGTGCTCTCATCGCCATTTTTATTTCACTTTGTTGCAATTTATTCAACTACGCTACAATTCATTACAAAGCCAATGTTTTCATTATTAAGTCTTACAAACAAATAAAGAATAAGGAAGTGGTGAGCACACTAATTAATCTCACATACAGATGAATAATTATACATACATATGTAAGATGAATTTGAAACATTTAAATATGCCACTTGCCTGGTATAGTTACTTGTATTATATTGAGATCTTCAAGTCCAGATGCGGTGAGTGAGGGGTTATGAAAACGTGTCCTTTCTTAAGGAAAAAAAATATGCATAGTTTTAGATATGAATGGATATCAAAAAGGTTTAATTGGCAAAACAACTATTGTGATCTACAAATGAGCCATGTAGCAATCTTGTAACCAAAGGCAAAACTATTAGCAGAAAACTGAACACACAGCCTCACACCCTCTAACAGTGTGGAATACAAATATGAAGACATTATATTGTAAGAAAACACCACAAAACAGACAGGCTGTTCATAACTGCCAGGTGTTGTTCATAACTGTCAGGTTAGATGATCACGAATGTGCAGTGTATGGCTAGGAATCCTGACGGCTTATTGCTTTATCCCATAATCCCATAACTATTCTCAATTTGCACACCAAAACTACACAAAGATAATGGGTAGCAAATTATTCCTCTCAATGAATCTGGAGGAAGGGGGGAAGCATATTGAATTGTTGCTTTGCAAGATTTGTAATCATTTCTTGTCCCTCTATTTCCCCTTTATTTATTTTTTCAAATTCACTTTAGGACTTTTTATTTTTTATGTACATAAGTAAGAGAACACTTTTTTATGTAGAGTGTGATCCCAGACAATAGTTGGAGCTTCAGTAAAGTTACATTTCAAATGGAAAACTGAAAGAAAGAAATCATCAGCTTAGAATTGTGTGTGGAAGGTCAGGGGAGAAAACAAGAAAGCCTTCTGGGAGTTCTGTCCTCTCCAGCAGTAGAAGTCCAGTTGTGACCTTTTCAAACCACTATCCGAAGTCTTAATGTAGGTCTTCCTGGTGTGCCTATATTGCATAATTTGGCTACACTAGGAAGATACACAATAATAAAATCTGAGTGATTTTAAATACTGTGACCTGCTGAATTACAGAGGCCACTAAGCAGATGTAAAGATCATTTTGTGAATACCTGAACACTGAACATGAATTTCTTAAATTTAGCTATGATCTCAGCTGGTTGAACACTCAGCAGTACCGTTCGTGAGCTACAAATTCTGTGAAACTAAATGTCAATGTAATGTTTAGTCATGCCAACACATTCAGTGTTATTTACTAAAGTGAGAATTGTGGGGAACTCAAAGTGAATTTCAAATTCTCCGAGTCAGCCACGCTTCCAGTTTGGCTACTTTGATCTAAAATGTGAAATTCACTTAGAATTCAAAACATTTCAGATTTTAGTAAATAACCCTATAAGTATTGGAAAATGATAAAATTAGCATAATACACTAGACATGGCTAAGAAAATGAAAGGCTTCATGGAGACATAGACAGAAAATAGAAACATAGAAACATAGAATGTGACGGCAGATAAGAACCATTCAGCCCATCTAGTCTGCCCAGTTTTCTAAATACTTTCATTAGTCCCTGGCCTTATCTTATAGTTAGGATAGCCTTATGCCTATCCCACGCATGCTTAAACTCCTTTACTGTGTTAACCTCTACCACTTCAGCTGGAAGGCTATTCCATGCATCCACTACCCTCTCAGTAAAGTAATACTTCCTGATATTATTTTTAAACCTTTGTCCCTCTAATTTAAGACTATGTCCTCTTGTTGTGGTAGTTTTTCTTCTTTTAAATATAGTCTCCTCCTTTACTGTGTTGATTCCCTTTATGTATTTAAATGTTTCTATCATATCCCCCCTGTCTCGTCTTTCCTCCATGCTATACATGTTAAGATCCTTTAACCTTTCCTGGTAAGTTTTATCCTGCAATCCATGAACCAGTTTAGTAGCCCTTCTTTGAACTCTCTCTAAGGTATCAATATCCTTCTGAAGATAGGGTCTCCAGTACTGTGTACAGTACTCCAAGTGAAGTCTCACCAGTGTTCTGTACAATGGCATGAGCACTTCCCTCTTTCTACTGCTAATACCTCTCCCTATACAACCAAGCATTCTGCTAGCATTTCCTGCTGCTCTATTACATTGTCTGCCTACCTTTAAGTCATCAGAAATAATCACCCCTAAATCCCTTTCCTCAGATGTTGAGGTTAGGACTCTATCAAATATTCTGTACTCTGCCCTTGGGTTTTTACGTCCAAGATGCATTATCTTGCACTTATCCACATTAAATGTCAGTTGCCACAACTCTGACCATTTTTCTAGTTTACCAAAATCATTTTCCATTTGGCTTATCCCTCCTGGAACATCAACCCTGTTACATATCTTAGTATCATCCGCAAAAAGACACACCTTACCATCAAGACCTTCTGCAATATCACTAATAAAAATATTAAAGAGAATGGGTCCAAGTACAGATCCCTGAGGTACCCCACTGGTGACAAGCCCAAGCTTCGAATATACTCCATTGACTACAACCCTCTGTTGCCTGTCACTCAGCCACTGCCTTACCCATACAACAATATTGGAATCCAAACTCAAAGATTGTAGTTTGTTGATAAGCCTTCTATGTGCAACAGTGTCAAAAGCCTTACTGAAATCGAGGTAAGCAATGTCTACTGCACCACCCTGATCTATAATTTTAGTTACCCAATCAAAAAAATCAATAAGATTAGTTTGGCATGATCTCCCTGAAGTAAACCCATGTTGTCTCTGATCTTGAAATCCATGTGTTTTTAGATGTTCAACAATCCTATCCTTTAACATGGTTTCCATCACTTTCCCCACTACTGAAGTTAGGCTTACTGGCCTATAGTTGCCCGACTCCTCCCTATTACCTTTCTTGTGAATGGGCACAACATTCGCTAACTTCCAATCTTCTGGGACTACTCCTGTTATCAATGATTGGTTAAATAAATCTGTTAATGGTTTTGCTAGTACACCACTAAGCTCTTTTAATAGCTTTGGGTGTATTCCATCAGGTCCCATTGACTTATTTGTCTTTACTTTTGACAGTTGAAATAGAACCTCTTCCTCTGTAAACTCACGTGTAATAAATGACTAATTTATCCTTTTTCTTAACTGAGGTCCCTTTCCTTCATTTTCATCTGTAAATACCGAACAAAAATATTCATTGAGGCAGTCAGCTAGACCTTTATCCTCATCTACATACCTTCCTTCTTTTGTTTTTAATCTAACTAATCCTTGTTTTACTTTTCTTTTCTCATTTATGTATCTAAAAAAGGTTTTGTCCCCCTTTTTTACTGACTGTGCTATTTTCTCTTCTGTGTGTGATTTGGAAGCTCTTATAACTTGCTTAGCCTCTTTCTGCCTAATCTTATAGGTCATTCTGTCTTCCTCACTCTGGGGTTTTTTTATAATTACTAAATGCTATTTTTTGTTTTTTACTATTTTGGCTACATCTGTGGAGTACCACAGTGGTTTCTTGAATTTTTTGCTTTTACTGACAAGCCTAATGCAATTTTCTGTTGCCTTCAGTAGTGCAACTTTTAAATAATCCCATTTCTTTTGGACTCCATTTAAATTGCTCCAGTCTGATAATGACTCCTTTACACATATTCTAATTTTGGAAAAGTCTGTTTTTCTAAAGTCTAAAACTTTTGTTTTTGTGTGGTGTGACTCAGTCACTGTTCTTATATTAAACCACACTGACGATGATCACTGGATCCTAAACTTTCACCTACAGTAATATCTGAAAATAAATCTTATTAAAGGGAAAAAAGAACAAACCAACCCTAGCACACACTGTCTTCAAGAGACAGTAAGAGGGACAATAGAGTATTAATGTTACAACCACCATCATGTTTTTGTCCAATACTTACTTTGGGGATGTAACGGTGGGAAATCTTTGGCTGCAGCTTCAAACATTTCAGGTCTGAAAGTAGGGGAAAAAACAGAGGTTTAATACAATAAAACAAATCACATGCAAATTTCCCTTTATATAAGGATATGGAAACAGCACATGCAACTTTAAATATCTTACTTTTTGATTACAAAGTTTATCTTGGCTCTGTTTCGAAGAATCTTCTCCAGCCTAGGAATGCCAAACGTGGACGGTCTACGGAAAGGAACTCCTTCTGGAAGACCTTCCACATAAAAGTCCTCTGGGTAGGATTCAAATAGTGCAAATGGGACTTTGAAAGGCTCCTTCATACCTAGTGCCTCTCCTAGAAACAATCAGAATCCTTTATTATGGACTACAAATAAACTTAAACCTAATGCAACTATGGAAATGGCATAGTCACATGTCTGGGCGTATATGCAGTAAATGGCTTTTTGAAGACAAGGTCATATTAGGTGCATACAACTTTTTTTTGTATAACATAATTTATTAGATTACAGAATGAGTAATATATAAACAAGCAAAATGGCATATAAAAATACACATTCATTTTGACAATCTAAAAATATAACTGCTTAGAACAGAAGGACAGCAGATTGTAAAAGATGGAGAGGTGGAAGACTACATATTCTTATTTCTATTTCATATAAATGGGTCAAACAATTTAAATCATTGCATAGCACACCTCCATGCTCCACTGATCAACTCATTTAAAGAAGATCATTCAGAAGCTGCCTGCCTATAGTGTAAAACTATAACGGTTAGTGAATAAAGCCACTGAATGAATACTTTGTTAGTCTACCAAACTTTATCTTAACTTTATCTCGAAACATCAATACAACCTGGACTGCGGGTAATCGTAGGACTAGTACAAGATTTACAACACATTATGTATACCAAGATTGCAAAAAAGGGACTTGATTCAGCCTTTGCTCTATTATGCTACATAATTGTATCACTTAAAGCTCACGTACCGCATTTTTCATCAAATAATGCTTCAACTTTCTGCTTCAGATCTGTAATTTTTGCATTCCACGCCTCTGTGTTCAGAAAGGAAATTTGTAATATACAATTAAATAATTTAAGTAGTTCAGTATTTGTCAATCACGTTCATGTAGCACTTCCGTTTCTTTAATTGACTAAAAGTGGTAACATCAGTTAAAGGAACAACAAGTAAAAACAGCCATTGCTTATTTTAAATCTGGCACGTTTTATATATTCTCAAACAGATCTACACATCATAAACTACATTTTCACTGCAGAAAACAAACCTAAATTAATCTAATATAAGAAGTAAAGTCTCAGACTTTCGACATCACAGGTAATTTGATAGAGCTTCTAAAATAAGTTGTTTTTCTTTTTAAAATAATAAGAATATATTAATCGCAATTAATGGTATTTCCTATAAAGTCGTAACGGGTGTCTTTCATGAAAGTTGCAAGAAATCATATTCTATTTTATTAAGACAAACTCAATAAGGCTAAAAAGTATTTTTTTTTCCTGAAAATTTACATTCAATTTTTTTTATACAATGATAAAATAATAAATTTTACCGAAGGAAAATTCTCTGGATCTGGGTTTGCATGGCACATTGGAACCATTTGTTTGTGGAATGGGGCGCACAACAGTCTTATCTTGAGAACCTGGAAAATTATGCAGAAAAAATATATATATCAGAATTATACAGACCAAATATGACAATCCCATGTTTAAAGCTTTCTATAATGGTTTGCCAGCTCTGAATGTGTTACTCATCATATATTGAGTATGGTTTCTAATCCTTGAAGAAAGACATATATACCTTTTTCTTACAGATAGGATTAATTTGCCCACCCATTTCACCCATACATACACACTACCTAGCTGCACTAGTTCTATTACCGTTTTCTATAAAATTAACATATGCATACAATATATATATATATATATATATATATATATATATATATATATATATATATATAAAATATCTGGTCATCCTCATTTCTGGATACACTGTATTAGAACGTCTTCCATTCTAGAGAAGCGTAGCGTACCATTATGTTTTGTTTATTATTTGTGTGGTCATTTGTGCACTTAACAGGAGATGTATCTGGAAATACTTTTTTAGGTTATAAAGCTTCAATGTGACTTTTCAACAGCATTCAAAATACAAAATTAACTATACAAAGGCTGAAAAAAATTAGATATTAAGGCAGTCTGTAAACTACTGGGTCTAATTTGCTTCCTGTATTACTAGGCATGCTTTCAATAGTTAAAATGGGAACGGGAACATGAATGGGAGAACACTTTCTGTCAGTACATTCATCAACCAAGGATCTGGAAAGCCCTTAAACTAGATAAAGTGTCAGTAGACACAAAATGAGGAAGAACTAATGCTTTTGGGAGCTTTCTACTATATGTCATTTTTTTTTTTTTTACCAATTTGAATAAAGATTTTTCTACGAATACTGAACGAGCATTGGCTAATGTTTCATGAGAATCACCTATGATTACCTGCAAAGCCATGAGGTTCTAAAATTGACAATTTGTCATCTCCTGTAGGAAAACAGTAAAGTGGAAACTTTAATCTCTACAATGAAAAGTCACTCAAAAGCAGATAATTGGGGTACAAATTTAAACAAAAGATCTGAAGGAACTTACAGCAAAAATGCAGAGATATAAAGAAAGATGCAAACAGTCGGTTGCACCCATTCCAGTTAAATAGTGAGAGTGCACTGAAGAACAGACGTGTTTATATGGGAAGAATATTACATGGCACAGCAGAATTGTGATTGGTATCACAGTCGTAGAAATCATACCTTCATTCGTACCTTCCACTGTGTTGTTCTTTGCACTTTCATTGTTTTCTGAGCTTTGTAATGCTGTAAACCAAGCAGCAGGTTATTGTTTAATAATTTTTAAAGAATACACAGCATTGCTGGAAGAAAGCAAACATCCACAAAGAGAAAATAAATATAACTGAACTGAACTGAAGGATCACTTTTGTTTTTAAAAAATTTTTTTAAGATTAAGTCATATTTGATCTATAATCATGAATGTATTTAATATGATGGATACATGAACACTTTTTTATTTCTACCAAGCTGAGATTTATTGGAAATTAACTAGGGAATGGCAACGTTTTTACTTCACAATAATAAAATTTTCCAAAACGGCCCTATTTTTTTATAGTTTGGGTACTGTAGTGAACCTGTCAAAATTCCCAACAAAAGTTAGGAGTTATAGAGGAGGTGTAGCTAGTAGCATTGGCAGTGAAAGTTCACTAACTTGTCTGCAAGAAATCCTAGCTGACCCAAAGCAAGTGTTTGGCAAAAAAAAAAAAAAGGCATAAAAGACCCAATGCAGTCAGTCATCTCAGGACATCCTACTTCAACGTTACGTAAAAATACAATGAAAGCAAACAAAACAATAAGGTTGCAAAAGGTCAAACTGTTCTACTGATTATTGCTGGGTAACCCAGACAATTTAAGAAAAGCAAGACCTAACTTCTAAAACTCCAGTTTCTTTTTATTTTTCTTGTGGCAAACAGCAACAGCATTTAAGTGGCACTTGTGTAAGAAAGGTAGGAGACATGCATTTTGCACGTTCAGAAGGATGTTACATAATAGGTAAGAAAGTTTTCAGAGAATTGGGAAGTATATTAACCCACACAGTGTTTCAACGTTTATACCCTCCATTTTAGAGTGACATAAATTACTCAAGAATGCCAAACAGTGAACCAGGAAGTGTGTGAACAATTAGGAAAGCAGCTTGATATGGACAGTATAACACAATCATTATTCCAAGTATAATGTAAAACCACTCAGCAATTGCATGTATATCACTACCCTGAAGAGTTGCAAACCCTTTATAGGGGTTTAAAACAGATTACTTGAACTTTTTTTTATAAAGCATTTAAACGCAATATATTCACTACAGGTAGAACTATACAAGCACCACCATAGTTTATACTGCCCAAAATGAGCACATATGAACATATATGAACATATAACCGAGTCGGCTGCATGAATTCTAAAATCAGTTAAAGAACGCGAAATACAAAGTTTGCATGGTAAGAGCACCCAGGAGGTCCAGGCACTTTATAATGCGTCCACTGAGCCCCTGGAATCCTTTAGATAATTTACTGCAGACTAACGATGCAGAAATTTACATGAAATGAAAACTAGGACATAGACATACATAGTGAATGATATTACATGGACACATAATAACACATGTAATCCAATAACATTTTATTTTAGAATCAAATGCTCAATTTTAGCAGAACATGACATTGGCGTACAATAAAAACACGGTATCTTATCTATTATTGTCCATTTTGACCTAAACTACTAAATATCCAACATTATAGCAGTATACATTTTAGATATGTTGAAAAAATACACAAAAAAAATATTTTTTTTTTTAAAAAAATACATGTCCTCATTCCTCTTGCTTTATATTAAAACGAAGAAAAAAAACAAAATGAGAAATGAGAAAAAATACAAAACACAAAAGACCTAAACTGAACATGCCCATAGCAGTTTCATATGTACAGTTAGGGTCAGATATTCAACATGCACACACATGTATATAAAGCTTAAGTGAAAACAATATTAGTGATGTGTAAATTATTGAGAGAGACAGAGAGAGAGAGAGAGAGAGAGAGATTCATTTTCCTCCTCCCCCTTTATTCTCCCAATGCTTGGGGTACTTGCAATGCTGAAATATAAAAAATAACGTGTAAAGAATGGAGAAAGGCAATTTTTTTTTTGTATACTTTAGTATTAAGTGCAAGAAAATAGTGGCCTTACAGTTTTTGTTTTAAGTATATATATATATATAAAATGGCATTTTCCTCTACAGCGGTTACTTTGTTTATATTCACATTTAATTCAATAACATTTGACAGACAGGACAGAAGTAACTGGGACACAGCAGTGCGCGGTCACGTGTAGGAGCAGGTAGGATGGGAAGGGGAAAATTCACCCCTACCCCAGCCAAAGAAAAATAAAATAATCTGGTGTAGGTTTTCAAGTGATACTCTTAGCACAAAAACAACTTCAGATTAATGAAGCAGTTTTGGTGTTTAGGTTATGCCTCTGCAGTCTCAATTCTCTGCCATTTAGGGGTTACATTGCTTTTATGCAGCCCTAGCCACACTTCTTCTGGCTGTGACTCACAGGTTTCATTTTCAATCAGATATTACAGCACTGTGTTTACTTTAGAGGTTTTCATCTCCTGTTCTGCTAACTGAACTTTAATCACACACAAGTCTCTAACAGGCAAGTAACAGAGCAAAAGATAAGAAATTCTGAATTAAACATATTGTGCAGTAAAGGGATTGTGCAGTGAAAAGATCTCTTTTTACAGGAAGTGTTTCAGGAGACCGTGTAAGTCCCATGCTGGGAAGTGTGGCTAGGGCTGCACAAAAAGTGATTACATCATAAATGGTAGAGAATTAAGCAGTGACACTGAAGGGGTATGATCTATACACCAAAACTACTTCTGAAGTAGTTAAAATCATATGCATCCATGTTTAATAATGACAAGAGAAAAATAGATATATGCTGAAAGAGTTGGTTATCCCATACTATCCCAGACTCCCTAGTGATAATATATAATTTTGTCTATAGAAAACTGCAAAGTGTAATGCTTGCTCTCTAAGAAAGGTTGGAATTGTTATGAAAGGCTGTCCTTTCCAGTAAATTCTTACCATCAACACTTATTTTATCTGCCAGCTCAGGAGGAATGTGGGAAATAACAAGTGGAAGCCTGAAAGATAACAAATACACACATTTCAACATTACAATCAACAGAACTTCCAATGTTACTTGACACTATAAACTCTTATTTGGCTTGCTTAATTTATTTTATAAGAAATAGTAAAAGAATATGCACACTGTTCATATTTGTTTGAATACATGTTACATACAGCAGATATAATCTACCTGTGTTCATGTAAGAAATTTTGAAAATAAATTAAATCAAAAATATACAGGCAGCTGTCTACATTGATTATTTGTGTCAGACATGTAACAGAGACTGGAAAATTAAAAATAAAGGACTCAGCAAAATGTTAAATTATGTTAAAACCGGCTCTGGACATTAATTATTAATAGGCCTTCTCTCAAACAACTAAGAGAACAAAACACACAAATAATTAATATTTTAGGAAATCAGGTGCAATATACATACTTCTTAACGACAAACTTGATTTTGGCACTTCCCCGTACAATTCTTTCAAGTCGAGGGATTCCAAACCACGTTGGACTTCGGAATGGAATCCCCTCAGGTAATCCTTCTACATATAGGAAATCTGGATTTGACTCAAACACAGGGTATGGGACTTTTACAGCATCAGGAAGTCCTAGTGCTTGTGCTGGAACAAAAATTAACTACATAAATCAAGTAACAATTTAAGATTCAACAAACAATATGATTTGGAACTCATTTGCTGACATTGTTTGTAGTTATTACAGTCAAATATAGAAATTTAGAAAGAATAGTAAAATATTATTCTATTGTCATAAAATTGCTCTTATAGTAGAGACAGGCAATTGTAACAGTAATAAATCTATAAAAATGTGTGTCTGTAATGAAAACAGTCTCACCAAGTTAAAGACCAAAGGCAATCATTAAAGGATTTCTGTGAGGTGGTAGTCAGGCACTGCTGTTCTATGGGGCTTGTAGAACTACAAAGTAGTGAAATGCATTGTACACTGAAGCGGTCTTGGATGAATTCTTCTGGTCACAGGATTTTATATTGTGACCATGCAACAACTGCTGACTACTACAGCAAAAGTGTCTTCACACAGCTACTATACCAGAAAATCACAAGCATAAGAGTAGAGTATGTATATATGTGTGAGTGCATGTTCTATTCTACTAGCACAAGTTCCCATGATGGGGACCAATTTTGCTACCTCTTCTGGTGATTTACATTCGGTGTGACTCCTTCAATAATTCTGCAGTAACATTGCTTTAAAGTCAACTTACCAAATTTCGTATTAAATATTTCCTCCACTTGCTTTCTTAATTTGGTAATTCTTACATTCCAGTCTTCTTTGACTTTAAAAAAAAAAAACAAAAAAAACCATAAAAAAATAGCTTTGTGATGTTTTCAAATTGATTGACTAAATGCTATATTTGACTGTGATTGACTAAATACTAGATTTGGAGATTTTATCAATGCAGAACTGTAAAACGGGCAAGTTCCCGAAATCTGAGCCCATTTTCGTGCCTTTTTTGTGCGTGTGATTCGGTTTTCAAATCAGAATCTTGGAACTAAAACTCTGCCAAGCCAAACAGACATTCACCCGAAATTCAGACATCCTACAAAATTTTCTATTTTTGGAAAAAATTGCTTGGCCAAGCCAATATTTTTTTAAAACTTTGCACAAGACTATTAGATATCTCTAAAATTTCTGATCTCTTCCACCTCACATTGACTTTTTACCCCATCTCATAGAATTTAAAAAAACGTCTGCTATCACATGGCATTTAACTGCATGTTTTCTCCTTAAATACAACCAGAGATTCTGCTCTACTTGAGATCTCTCACATTCCTTAGAAGAATTCAGGAATTAGCCATCTATGCACTGAGGAATGTAAACTCTCCTAATGAGTTATGTCATCTGGGGTTCCCTGGTCACATTTGTGAAAAACAGAACTTCTCATAGATGGTATCACCTCCTCTTGAGGTGTTCACCTACATTCCTTTAATCAAGTTGAAAGTATTTTTGCTCATCCTTTTCTTTCCTTACCCAATATTCTTTTTTACACTCAACACCCTTGCATACCCATATTTTCCCTGTATCTATCCTTTACATAGTTTTCCTCTATGCATTGTGCTTTCTTGTGCACTCAGTAGTACTATCTTTATAATATACCTGAGATTTTTAGGATACTCTCAATTTGTGCATCCTGTTTCCCCCCCTTCCTTGCCTAATTTACTATTTTCACTATATTTATAAGATATTGCTCTCTCCTATTTCATTTACTGGTAAAATTGTGAACACTCTGGAAAAACATTATGTTAATTGGCACCTGTCGTGCCCCAAACAACGTATGCTTAGCAGTTTTGCTGGCAAATGTATAGATTAGGAGAAAAATCTATTTGAAAATGTATTTTTTTCAGCTACCAGTCTGACAGACAAGGGAGAGCTAATGGTGCCAGCATGTTTAAAGGGACACTATAGTCACCTGAACAACTTTAGCTTAATGAAGCAGTTTTGGTGTATAGAACATGCCCCTGCAGCCTCACTGCTCAATCCTCTGCCATTTAGGAGTTAAATCCCTTTGTTTATGAACCCTAGTCACATCTCCCTGCATGTGACTTGCACAGCCTTCCATAAACACTTCCTGTAAAGAGAGCCCTATTTAGGCTTTCTTTATTGCAAGTTCTGTTTAATTAAGATTTTCTTATCCCCTGCTATGTTAATAGCTTGCTAGACCCCGCAAGAGCCTCCTGTATGTGATTAAAGTTCAATTTAGAGATTGAGATACAATTATTTAAGGTAAATTACATCTGTTTGAAAGTGAAACCAGTTTTTTTTTTCATGCAGGCTCTGTCAATCATAGCCAGGGGAGGTGTGGCTAGGACTGCATAAACAGAAACGACGTGATTTAACTCCTAAATGACAGTGAATTGTGCAGTGAAATTGCAGGGGAATGATCTATACCATGGGTCGTCAACCTGGTTCCTACCGCCCACTAGTGGGCGTTTCAGGATTCCAGGTGGGCGGTAGGGATTTCCAGGTTGATCGGCGGGCGGGTGCGAGCCGGCGGTACCCGTGCGACTGGGTACCACTGTGACCATTTGCGGCTCCGGCCCTCGCGGTAAACCGCCGGGGCCGCTTTCCAAAGTGTCCATCGGGTGGCCCATGCTGTCAGGGCCACCCAATGGATGCGGATTGTAAGGGGGCCCGGTCAGCGCTGGGCGCTTTAACAGTGTGACCGGGCCCCCTGTGATGACATCACAGAGCTGTGAGGAAGTGATTCCCTGGTCACTCCTCCCAGCTAAAACTGAGAGCCGCGCGGGAGGAAGCAGAGGGAGTCAGAGTGGGAACCCTGACTCCCATCCACCTGAGCCACCACTGGACCCCAGGAAAAGTCACCCTCCTGCACCTTAAAGGTAGGAAACAGGAGGGTGACTTAAATATAATGTGTGTGTTTGTTTGTGAGTGTGTGTCTTTGTAGGTATGTCTTGTGTGTCTTTGTGTGTCTGTCTGTATGTGTCTCTGTATGTATGTCTTGTGTATGTGTCTGTCTGTATATATGTGTGTCTTGTCTTTGTATGTATGTGTCATTGTATGTGTGTCTTGTGTGTGTCTATGTATGTCTTGTGTGTGTGTCTGTTTGTATGTGTGCCTGTCTGTATGTATGTATGTGTGCCTGTCTGTGTGCCTGTCTGTGTCTTTGTGTGTGTCTGTATGTGTGTCTTGTGTGTCTGTATGTGTGTATGTGTGCCTGTCTGTGTGCCTGTCTGTGTGTCTTGTGTGTGTGTGTGTCTTGTGTGTGTGTGTGTATGTGTCCTATGTGTGTCTTGTGTGTGTGTGTGTCTTGTATGTGTGTGTGTGTCTGTTTGTATGTGTGTGTATGTGTGCCTGTCTGTGTCTTTGTGTGTGTGTGTATGTATGTGTGTCTTGTGTGTCTGTATGTATGTGTGCCTGTCTGTGTGTCTGTATGTGTGTCTGTATGTATGTATGTGTGTCTTGTCTGTATGTGTCCTATGTGTGTCTTGTGTGTGCGTGTGTGTGTCTTGTGTGTGCATGTCTGTGTGTGTCTGTTTGTATATGTGCCTGTCTGTTTGTATGTGTGTGTATGTGCGCCTGTCTGTGTCTGTATGTGTGTCTTGTGTGTGTATGTCTTGTATGTGTGTGTGTGTGTGTGTGTCTTGTATGTGTGTGTGTGTGTGTGTGGCTTGTATGTGTGTGTGTGTGTCTGTATGTATGTGTGTCTTGTGTGTGTGTGTCTTGTATGTGTGCCTGTCTGTTATAGTGGACTATAGTAAGTGGGCTACCTAGCTTAGCCTTCCTACTGGGCATTGCTATAAGGAAGGTTAAAAAATAGAAAAAAGGGGAAAAAAAGGTGGGGAGGGGAATTGAGGAGGGAGAGGAGATGAGCTGACGCACAAATGAGAAATCATATTATGCGCAAACAGAGAAGTCGTCTGAATATCACTGAAAGAGACATTCGTTTGTTCCTTACGAAAATCGAACCAGATATCAAATATTTAGTCTTGCAGCATCAACCTCAAGGATCTCATTAATCACTAGTAAAGGTAATTTCAATTTACTTTATTGTTTTCTCATTAAACTTTATAAAGTTAAAAACCTTATAAACCTGCATTAAGTAGAAATAAAAAGATAAATGTACGTACATTTATTTTTTTAAAAACCCTCCTTTCTTAAAAATATTCCGCATTTGCGCGAAAACTGGTGGGCGGTAAGGACATTTTTTCAACCAAAAAGATGCATTAGTGGGCGGTAGGTAGAAAAAGGTTGACTACCACTGATCTATACACTAAAACTGCTTTATTTAGCTAAAGTAATTTAGGTGACTATAGTGTTCCGTTAAAGCAAACTGAAGGAAAAATAGACAAACAACACTAAAAAGAGAGAAAGAATACATTTGAAACCAATAGAAAAGATTAATATATAGAAAAGTGGGAGCATGTTGTTTTAATAGGTGTAATTACCTCCTGAATTACTTTTGTTTTGAGGAGACTCTGGTGCAGTTTGCGTAAGCAACTCTGGTCTGTAAAATAAAAACACATATCAGCTTTTAACATCAAAAGAAAACTATCATTAAGGATTCAATACTTTGAAAAGTCATTTAAATAGTGTTATTAATTTGCTAAAAAAAATTTACACAAAAGATGTGCCTATGAAGAACCAAAGATCTGATTCAGCACAATAAATGATTTAAATACAACTTAATAGATTGATACACAATACAGTAAATACAATGAAAAAAAAATCACTTGGTTTCTTAAAGGGGAACTGTCACTATTATTTTTAATATAATGTTTTACTTATACTTTATATTTAACAAATACGTGTTTGTAAAACATGAAAACAAACTGCACCCAGACCACTTAAATGAGATGTCTCCTTTTAATATAAATGACAATGGGGCATCATGTGAAAAATGTTAACATGAGTTATAGGTGCTTTCTAAACGTTTGACCCAATGGTGTCATATCCAGAGAAGTGACACGTCCATTTTAATAGCAACTGATGATGCAAACAAAGCAGTTCTGTCACCGTCTGGTGTCTTTCAACAATGTGCAAAGACCACTGGCAGTGACATTGCCACCGTAGATCTGGTGGCAGTAGGAGGCAGAGGAAGGTGAGATTTACTTACCTGAACCAGTCCCTAGCAGGAACCACCATCATCTTCCTACCGCTCTTCTTCTGCCTGCGAGACCCTCCATAGAAAGAGCTTGGAGAGGAGGTGTCTGGGGAAATGATAAGCTTGGGTATTTCATAAGATTTTATCTTATTACGGATTCTATAGTGCCAGGAAAACAAACCCATTTTCCTGGAACGATAGGCTCCTGCAGTGCACCCCTCCCTGGCGCCCCCTCTCCCGCGGCACTGAAGGGGTTAAAGCCCTTTCAGTGACTTACCTGAATCCAGCGCCAAGGGACACCTGCACTAGGTTAGGCTCTGCTTAAACAGCAGTGGGCGGTGACATTGCCACTGTAGATAGAATTGAGCAGTAGGACTTCAGAGGCATAATCTATATACAAAATCTGCTTCATTAGGCTAAAGTTGTATTGGTGACTATAGTGTTCCTTTAAGTATCAAAGGATACATGGGGCTCCATGTTTTTTTAATGCTGCAGGCTGGGGGCACACTAAGAAATACTGTGGTTGAGCGCAATTGTGTGTTATTTTAAAGTATTTAAACGGTATGTGCAGCACACATAGCTCATCTGTCACTCTGAGGCCACTAGCTGTGGCACCATCTGACAGTTTGGACCCTTGGCAAATGGAATATACCTTAGGTTCCTTGGTACCAGCAGAAATGTAATCCCTGCTGATACTTTAACTACATGATGGTCTAGCCATCAACGGACGTTACCGCCCTGCACTGTATGACGAGCGAAACCGTCATGGGGTCCTTAAGTGGCTAATGTGGAGAGAGAGGAAAACAAACGTTTTGCATCTTCCTTAGGCATGATCCCTCTTTTCACAATACAACCTCCCTGCTAGGCATACTATTATGTACCACGCTCAGCCAAAGTGAGATCAGTGTCAGCTGAGTTGCTGCAAGGATTTCAATCCTTAGCCAATCACTTGTCATATGCCCCCTTTGAACATCTTTAATATACTGTGCAGATAAAAAGTCAGTAATTGTCTATGGGGCAGAGTTTAATCAGATTGTGTTGGTGCCCAGATTGTTCCCTTAAAGCCAACATGATTCCAGTGGCCCACTTTATTAGGCATATCATTAATGCAAACAGTCAAACAAGAATTGCATGGCTACAATTTAGAACTGGCAACAAAGAAAATGTGATAAACAAAAACCTGTTAGAGTTTTAAAATAATTGTTGCTGTCTGTTTACCATGCACATTGTAGAGTCAGAATTTTACATACACAATTTCAACTCATCCTGACTTGTGTCAGCTGTATAATCCACCAACAATGTAAGGGTATAAGGAATATTTTTTGCATTCCTTTAAGGCCAATTCAACCATATTGCTTTCATTGGATGCTTCAAGGAGGATAATGCATCATATCACAAACCCAGCACAATGTCAAACTGATTAAAAAACAAAACATTACACTTATTTCACACAAATGGCCTGCACAGTCCTCAGGACTGTCCCTGTGATATATTTAGTAGCATTATTGTATGTTCCAAAAAATCTGCTGGATCTGCATGACCCTGTTGAGTGAGCATGGACACCCCAAATTAATTTTTCCAGCACATTTTGCATCCATGCATTTCTAGGCCGTGTATTTAATAAAGTAGGCAGTGAGAGGTTCTCTTTTGTTTTGTTTTTTTAGGTTACCCTTTAATATCCTATAATTGATCATTTACTACTTCCGTGTAATTATCTATATTATCTATTACATTATACTCCGGTTTGTTTGTTGTATCAATATTTAATTTGTGTCATATTGATTGTTCATTTTATTATTACATTTTAAATTTTTCAATAAAAACTATTTGAAAAGAATGCCGAATTCCTACTACTCACTTTTTGATCACAAATTTGATTCTGTTGCCAGCCTGAATTATCTTCTCCAGCCTTGGGATCCCATACCAGGAGGGGCTCCTGAAAGGTATATTATCAGGCAATCCCTCAACATACATATCACTGGGGTTGGCCTCAAATTTCTGGTATGGTACAGGCATAGGTTCAGTCTTTCCCAAAGCATCAGCTGTAAAAAAAAAAAATATATATATATATATATATATATATATATATATATAAAAAAAATTCAAAAATCCAGAAAAACATCAGTAGGCATAAAACAGAAAAAGGTTACATAATAAAACTTCAGCACTGGTCGTCCCTACTATTACCTTATTAAGGCTTAATTGGTCCACTTTGTTTTCCCTCCCTGTTTTCTCTCTCTTTTTTTTCCCCCACCTGCCTCCCATTTCCTCTTTGCTCTTCTTCCCTTTCTCTCTTCTTTCCATTCCCCCTTTGTTTTCTCATCTCTCTATAGTTCTGAGAGATTCAAAAAATTACAATGAAAAAAAATAAAAATTGGGAATTGACAGTGTTCATATTTTTACGTTAAACACAAATTAGTGAATTGGAGCTTGTCGGTGCATAAACTGCAGTGCAGCTCTTACAACACCAGTGAGGTAAACCACCACAACAACACACAAACCCCAATATACGAAATATATCGTGTGAGCACACAAATGTGAAAGTACAATATGATCAATCAGTGTATATCTAAAAAATAAGAAGATAAATAACAGCATAATATGTATAAATCTAAGAGCAATGCATCTTCTTTAATCAAATTACTCACATTATTCAGAGCCAATCCTAGGCTCCATGTGTCAGCCCTTTTCCCAGGCTGAAATTGAAATACAACTCCAAAGATTGTAAAATACAATTAATTAATCAAAACTGCCAAAAACCAGCACTACGGGATTGTAAACAATACAGTAATCTTTAAACCGCTGGCCCCAAAACACTAAGTGTTTTGACATATTGTCTTCATCAGGTAGGTTCTCTGCCTCTTTCCATCTCCATTTAAAAAGGGCTAAAATTCCTGCATCACGGCACTTTCACAATTTGTCATGTCTTCCGGCCCCGGATGTGACACATATCAAGACCAGAATCACATGATTTGATTACAGAAGATATACTGCTCTTATATTTACAATCTATATTATATCCCATTTAGTTTTTTCAGATATACATTTCATTGGTGTTTCACATTTGTACAATCACACTATATTGTATGTTTCATATATTCAGTGTTTATGTTTTTACCTTTATATTATTCCTGACTGTATTATGTCTCCTGAAGTCAAACTAATTTTTATGCTCATCTGCGTTTATGGCTTAAATGAGTCTGTTACCCACTTACTTGTGACATTTTTTTCTTTATGTCATTTCAATAAAAACTAATTTGGAAAAAATACAGTACCGATCATGTTTTAAATGGAAAAAAAAATTGGTCTAACTAATATATCAAGACAGTGTTATATTTTACATTTGATGCATTGTGTGAGGTTTTCCAACCTAACTGACTACATAGAACAATACAATTAACATGTTCCTACAGGTTTTATTTTCATTGCTGCCTCCAATCTTTTTTTTTTTTTTAATTCTTTATTTATATCGTGCATGAGGGTGACAATTAGATGCGCAAAACCACAACGATTGTTGCGCACCGGTCATAAACATAGGATTACAAACATGTGGTGATAAATGCTAGGCACATTTTTAGTTTTATAGATAAATAACTAGCAGCTACATTCTGATCCAGGCATGCGATATCATACACTAAAATAATAAAAACCGTATTAGCGGCATGCTCAGGTGGCTTGTGGGGAACTTGAGCATAGCTATGCCTACTTTGTGTGTACTCGCAGTGTTCCCTGATGAGTTAGCAGTAGAGTGAACTAAGATAACATAAAAGAACAGAACATAATATAATTGAATACCAAGGCCCTACTAGGTGTATTCATATAAGGGGGTATCCACTCCAGGTGGTATCGTTGTCTCGGTATGCGTTACCGGCGTGCATTGCCATTGTAGTGCCACCCGTGGTTTACTTGGAGGGCAATGGATGCCTATAGATGGTAAGGTTTATTACACCCGGCTATGTGAGAGTTAGGTTCGAGGAGTGTGTTAGGCTATTGTCGGGTGGGGGGGGGGGAGCAATGCGGTCGATAGACCTTCTTGCTGGAGGAGTGTGGGTAATAACAAATAACTTTAGTAGCAGAATAACTTTATCGTGGCCGTATAACATGTAAACATTTTCAACATTTGGATAATCAGATCCTGTACTTCACAGTTCAGAGTCCGACATAGTCAGGTGGTCACAGTTCCACTTAGTGCGGCCGCGGGTCCACGCGGAACAAAGGGTGTCGTTTTACCGGGGTTCCACTTATGTGCCGGTTTGGGTGTAACTTGAGGTTCAGCTGTGTTTAGAGAGTCCTGAGGGAGTCCCAGTGTAGGTAGTAGCGCTCTGGCTTCCTGGAGGTCATGCACTGCATGGTTGGTGTCGCCATGTAGAATCATCAGCTTGCGTGCTAGGTGCCATTTATAACTTAGGCCACTTTTCTGCAGAAGGGTCGTAAATGGCCTGAGCGACCTTCTCCATGCCAAGGTGCCCCCCGTAAGATCAGTAAAAAAGGATAGTTCCATCGTTTCGAATGTGTAGGGGGAGCAGTGTCTAGCCGCTGTTAAGATGGCGGTTCTGGCTGAGAGGTGCTGGAATCGCACGATCAGGTCCCGTGGGGCTGCTGCTGGTGCGGAGGCCGGTTTTGGGGCCCGGAAGAACCCATCCACTGTGATGGCTTTCGCCTGTCGTGGTGATAGTAGGGCCGCTAGTAGGCGCCTCAGGAGGTGCGGAATCTCGGCCTGTGGGATGTTTTCAGGGATGCTCCGTACCTTGATGTTATTGGCCCGGCGTGCTTCCTCCAGTGCCGTGAAACGGCGTTCATAGTCTTCGTTCTGTTTCTGTAGGTCTTGGACCTCTGTTTGTATGGAGGCAAGTTGGTCGGAGCAGACGTTGGAGGCAGTCTAGATCGCTCCCATGCGGCCTGTCAGGCCGTGAATATCATTGCGGAGGGAAGCTACATCTGCATGTATATTCGCCTGGAGGTCCGCGAGGAGCGTTTTTAGCACCGCTGCATTTACCGGTGAAGTCTCCGCCTTTTGGGGGGCCAGTGTTGGGCCTTGCACGGGTGGTAAGTTCACTGCTTCATCCCCCGAGGAGAGGCCGTCTCAAAAGTCAGAATAGGTTTCCGGGTAGGCGGCCATCTTGGGCCTAGCGATCTCCCGTGTCTGCTGTAGAAGATCCACAATATTAGGTCCCTGCCTCGGTTTGTCGGGTTTGATTTTCTTGTTTTTGCGCCCCATATCGAGGTAGTATCTCATTTAGTCCCCACAGGGAGCCTGCAGCCACTCCAACCGGGTGTAAGAGGTGTTTTTAGGTCCGAAAATGCCGGAGCTCTCTCGCCATGCGACTGTCCAGCTCGGCTGCTAGGCTCCGCCCCCGCTGCCTCCAATCTTAACCTTATAAGTAACCAGTTTCACCTCACTGACAATATCTTTATAACCTCAGACAAACTGCCGCACCTCAATTGTAAGTGTACTTTAAAATATGAAAACATGCAGTCTCTTTAAAAATAAAAAATAAACCCCTCTCTCGCTCTCGTCAACTATCCCATCCTTTTACCTATCATTCAATACCTTCTCTTCCTTTCATACCATCATACCAATGTTTCTCGATTTTCTAAACTTTGAAACTAATCTCCTTTGTCTCTGAAGGTTTCTACATTATAGAAGTTAATATCTGGAGTGAAACTAATTAATATATAGACTAGTTAAGTAATGGAAATATACTTACCAAACTTTTTACAAAACAGCTGATCAACAATTTTTCTTAGCTTTGTTATTTTGGTATACCATTCTTCTTTCACTAACAAAACAGATAAAAGGTAAAAGTCACTATTTGCTTACTACTGGTATGGGGAACACGTGTTGATCTCATATGGTGATATAAGCGGTTTACATTTCAGAATTACTGAAACACTCCAGAATATTTTGTGTGACATATCAATTAAAGATACACTCCAGATTCATTAAAGATACACTCCAGGCACCAGCACAACATTAAAGCAGTGAGATTTTGACTTAAATTATTTTCTTTTGTCGAATTAAAAATAAGAAAATAAATGCTCTACATCATAATCCTTTGTCCTTTAACAATTCAGAAAATACTAAGTGTGTTAAAAAATGACAAGCTTAGAGTCATGTCTACAAATGCTCGCAGTTTAGGGAATAAGAATCATGAACTTGTGGCAATAATGGCAACTGATAATGTAGATTTAGTCGCTGTTATATACGAAGCATGGTCTTGTTACCAGTGGGGTACCTCAAGGATCTGTATTTGGACTCAGTCTCTTGAATATTTTTATTAGTGATATTGCATAAAGTCTTGGTGGCAAGGTATGTCTTTTTGATGATGATACTAAGATATGTATCAGGGCAAAAGATTTATGTAAACTAGAAAAATGGTAAGAGTTGTGGCAGCTGACACTTAATGTGGATAAGTGCAAGATAATGCATCTTGGACGTAAAAACCCAAGGGCAGAGTACAGAATATTTGATAGAGTCCTAATCTCAACATCTGAGGAAAGGTATTTAGGGGGGATTATTTCAGGTGACTTAAAGGTAGGCAGACAATGTAATAGGGCAACAGGAAATGCTAGCAGAATGCTTGGTTGTCTATGGAGAGGTATTAGCAGTAGAAAGAGGGAAGTGCTAATGCCATTGTACACAACACTGGTGAGACCTCGCTAGGAGTAGTGTACACAGTACTGGAGACCGTATCTTCAGAAGAATATTGATAATTTAGAGAGAGAGTTCAGAGAAGGGCTACTAAATTGGCTCATGGATTGCAGAATAAAACTTACAAGGAAAAGTTAAAGGATCTTAACATGTATGGCTTGGAGGAAAGACAAGACAAGGGAGATATGATAGACACATTTAAATACTTAAATGGGAATCAACACAGTTGAGACTATATTTAAAAGAAGAAAAACTATAACAACAAGAGGACAGTCTTAAATTAGAGGAGCAGAGGTTTAAAAATAAGATCAGGAAGTATTACTTTACTGAGAGGGTAGTGGATGCATGGAATAGCCTTCCCGCTGAAGTGGTAGAGGTTAACACAGTGTAGGAGATTAAAGGAACACTATAGTCACCTAAATTACTTTAGCTAAATAAAGCAGTTCTAGTGTATAGATCATTCCCTTGCAAGTTCACTGCTCAATTCACTGTCATTTAGGAGTTAAATCACTTTGTTTCTGTTTATGCAGCCCTAGCCACACCTCCCCTGGCTATGATTGACAGGGCCTGCATGAAAACAAAACTGGTTTAAATTTCAAAACAGATGTAATTTACCTTAAATAATTGTATCTCAATCTCTAAATTGAACTTTAATCACATACAGGAGGCTCTTGCAGGGTCTAGCAAGCTATTAACATAGCAGGGAATAAGAAAATCTTAATTAAACAGAACTTGAAATAAAGAAAGCCTAAATAGGGCTCTCTTTACAGGAAGTGTTTATGGAAGGCTGTGCAAGTCACATGCAGGGAGATGTGACTAGGGTTCATAAACAAAGGGATTTAACTCCTAAATGGCAGAGGATTGAGCAGTGAGGCTGCAGGGGCATGTTCTATAAACCAAAACTGCTTCATTAAGCAAAAGTTGTTCAGGTGACTATAGTGTCCCTTTAAGCATGCGTGGGATAGGCATAAGGCTATCCTAGCTATAAGATAAGGCCAGGGACTAATTAAAGTATTTAGAAAATTGGGCAGACTAGATGGGTCTGCCATCACATTCTATGTTTCTATGTTTCTCCTTTCCTGCGGGTTCATGTACTTGTGCAAAGGTCCCTTTTGTCCCTCCTAACTTGCAGTGTCCAATAACAAAGTTTTATATGTCATCAGAAAGCACAGTAAAGCCTTCTGGACAGTTGCAGTATAGCTCACTACTTTTATAAGCAGAAAGCTCATAACTGAACTAGAACTCTCAGGAACCCCAGCTTTAAGCAGAACTGTATTTAAGTACACACCGCTTTAAGATCTGCTAAAACAGTCACCAATTTACACTTTTTACACCTGCTGGGTTAAACAGGTCTAGCAGTTCAAACGCTACAAAACATACGAATATACAAATAACTAGCTAAGCTACATCCTGGAAAGGGCAATGTTCAAGGCCAAAGTAATGTGTGGGAATTAGCACATAATGACGGAATGTTAAAAAGGAGTATGCTTGATGATGGATTATCTATACAGCGCACTGCTTAGATTGTGATTGCCCATTTAAATGATGACATTTTGACCGTTTTGTTAATTCTGTATTTATTTATTATTTACCTATACAATGCAGGATAATAAGTGAACAAATGTCGCTTACCAGATTTGTTTGTTATTTATGTGTAAGCACACCATATGCATGTAGATATAATATATAGAAGGTTAAAGAGAAAGGTGGAAAAGTAACACGTAAGAAGACAGAGCATCATTTAAAGAACTGGACATACAAGACTGGGTATGGCATTTCTAAAAACCTACAAAGTGAAACAGTAAAAGGCATGTGTCAGTATAAACAAGCAAATAAATTGTTTGGGACTAGACTCTAGTGTCAAAGTTACTGTAAGTGCGAAGCTGTGTGTTATTACAGTGTATTGTACATAGCTTTGTATATGGATTTTTGTATTATTGTTGCGGGATTTTGTAGTACTTCACAAATGTATCCAGTCTATGCACATAGGTTTGTGTTCATACTTGTTACATACCTCCTGTGTTTTGTTTTTCAATGAGTAAGGGTTCTCTTGCAGAAGTCAAAACCTCAGGTCTTTGAGTAGAAAAATGAAAGGAAAGGAAAAAAAGTTACATTCATCATTACATTTAAACAGCTGCCATGATAACAACATATTTAAACATGCTTACAATATTTGGCACACATATTTTGTACAAATTCAGTAACTGTCATCTATTTTTTCAAAATTGAAACTCAAACTGCACGCAAATGATTTATTTTTCTACACTACTTCCAAGGGTGGATCATGCACTTGCAGCATCCAACACACCTTAGTTTATCTTCGGAACCATTAAGTATGCTAATCCTGGATAACTATACACTTTCACTTTCCCCATAAAGCAATTCATTTAGTAAACTTTGTAGGGAAAGTAATAAAGAAGAATTGTAATCCAAGGTCAAACATTATTTTAAGAGTTAAAGTATGTCGTGTTGATTCATATAATTAAACTGTTGTTGAAAGAATTTCTCCAAGAACAAAGACCAATTCAGTATTTTGAAGTGGTCATGATGCAAGGATCTTGCATGTACAATATTTCAGTATGAAATTTGGACTACCTGCCAGAGGTGTAACTCACTAATGTCAATGCTGTGCATATTCTGTGCACAGACACTCATTTATTGTCTGAGAGCAATTCAGCCAGTGAATAGATGGCAGGATTTCTAACGACTTCTGCAGCTCCATTACAGAAGTATCTACGCCTGGTGGGAGGGCAAACCATTGCATTGCAAAACAGTTTGCCCCATTACTGGGAAAAGGTGCCAAGGTATCATATGCTTAGGAGTAATCCTTTAAGTGACTACTTTTGAAATGGGTCACTGAACCAATTTTGCAATTAAAGAATGGTTTGCCAAGCATGAAGCGCTTATGTATGCAATTTTCCTATCAGAAAAAGGAAAGAACCCCAGTGGATTAACCCCTTAAGGACACATGACATGTGTGACATGTCATGATTCCCTTTTATTCCAGAAGTTTGGTCCTTAAGGGGTTAAGTCTATTCTCCCTCTTTCTCTGCTCCCTCACATTGTGCTTTGCTGTGTGGACAGCTCCGAGCTATATCATCAGTTGTTTTCCCCAGCATAATGTTACTGAAAGGTTCCACAGCACTGTGTAGCAAGAGCGTAAAGAGAGAATGATAAGTGAGTTGGGGAAACCTTGATTCATTCTCTTCCAAAGCACAAAGATGCAAGTACCAATCTGGCAGTTAGAACCAGCAGAGGGAACAGTGCGAACACCATTCCCATTTGATCCCATTGCACTTAAGACCTGTATCCAACTGTACGCTCCCCCCCAACCCCAAAACAAAGCTACTAAAAAAAAAAAAAAAAATTAAAAAAGGATTCACTTTTTGATCACAAATCGTATTCGTTCCTTGGCTAACAGTATCCTTTCGAGGCGTGGAATTCCATAAGTCGAAGGTCTCCTAAAAGGAATTCCTTCTGGGAGTCCTTCCACGTATAAATCTTCTGTATAGGATTGGAAGAGGTGATATGGAATTGATACGGAATCTGTGGTATTTATAGCTAAGGCTAAGGAAAAAAAATAAAAAAAACAACAACAATGAGATACAAACATTACACATAATAAAACTGATTTCTTAAAGTTACAGTAAAAAATGAAAACGAATCAAAAAGCTGGAGTAGCAAACAGATTGTCCTAAACTATTGTTCTCAAATCAACACAAGATGCCCCACTGATAAAAACCTGTTTGAGAATGGGTATTGTAAATGCCTTAAACAGCATACAAGAGAACCAAGAGACATCAGATAACTGAATTTACTAAACCAGTTTCACTTTATTAAATTTTATTTATCTATACAGATGAATTCTGTTTAATTGTAAAACAAAATGAAGATTACAAAAAGCAAAAAAAAAAAAAAAAAAAACTTCTACTAAAAGGTAGCAGAGAAATTGAGTTAGGCATAAGTATAGCCAATACTTGCACTCAGCTCTCAATGAAAGACTTCCTAGTTTGCCACCCAAACCTGCGAATGTTCTATCAGCACAATTATTTTTATAACTATTATTTTGATGGTGCAGTCATTGTGGGCGAACTCAGGGAGAAAGAAAATAAAAATCTCATCATTAAATAAATGTCACAGTGATTACAAGGAAGCAAAGATATATGAGTTTTTGTTTGACCCTGTCATTATTCCCTTGTGTCTATCTTACTTGATGCTCTGCATTATCACACAGGCATCTGCATACTAGACTTGCGCAAAAAATGCATTTCTGCTGGTCCAAAAAAAATCTACACACATGTAAAGCAATCTGCCCGGGATATACTTATGGGGTCGAATTCATTAAATAAAACTCTGCAGGTGAATACCGGATGGATCAATTAGTTTTGACTTAGAACTGAAATAATTTGATTTGTTTGTACCAGACGAAAGCATTTGTGCACATGTCTACTACATACTACATCATGAGTGGGCCACGGTGGCCCTCTCAGAGACACCAGAGAAGTAAATGATTTACAGTTTATTCATTCATACCATATTTTCTCTCAAACAATGCCTCCACTTGTTTCCTTAGTTCTGTAATTCGTTCATTCCACTTATCTGCAAAGGAAAATAACACAAAATAGAGATACATCGATAATGTAGTTAGACCAATGCCTCTTAAAGAAACACTCCATTGATTTTTTTTATTTTATTGTTTAGTATATGTACCTACAAAGAAAACAGTCATCTATTTTTTCTGCATGTTTTTTTTTTGAAGGTATATAAAAATACAGCTTCACATAATATTTATTTATATAAATAAAGCACTCGATGTTCCCACCATAATTTCAGTTATAAGGTGGCTGGCATTACCTGATGGGTATTTATAACACTACAATCCTCTACAACAGCGTTTCCCAATTGGTGTTCTGCGGCGCTTTGCCCATTGGATGGCCCAAGCACTTAGAGCCATCCGACCGGTATCACTGAACAGGGGCCTAGTCAGGTGCTTTTAAGACCGTAATCGGGCCCCTGTAGTATCGGATGCTGGGAGGAAGTGATAGCCTGTCACTTCCTCCCAGACTTGGAGAGCACCAGCCAAATGGAGAGAGGCAGTAGCGGGAGGGAGCTGCTGTAGACTCCACACACCAGCAGCAAGCAGCACTCCAAGCATGCCACTCCCGCAGAAAAAGATAAGAGGGTGGCTGCAAAATTTAAACATTATGACTTGTGTGTGGTGTATTTGAGTGTATGTGCCATTGTGTATCTGTGTGTCAGTGTGTGTATTTATTTATGTGTTAGTGTATCCATCTGCCAGTGTGTGTATCTGTATGTCAGTGTGTATCTGAGTATGTGCCAGTGTGTGTGTGTGTGTGTGTGTGTCTGTGTGTATGTGTATCTGTGTCAGTGTATCTTGTTTGTATATCTGTCCATGTGTGTATCTGAGTGTGTGTATGTCAGTGTGTTTGTTTGTTAATGTGTATGTATATCTGTGTAAGTATGTATGTGGCTGTGTATGTGCAGACATCCCAGAAATCAAACACCAACACAACCCGAAAACACACCCCTGCAAACACAAACATGACATACAAAGACACTCCTGAACAACTCCAAAATTATATACAAACACTCTAACACACCCTTCACTCACACACATCCGCATTTAAAATCCAACAAAACATCCAAACACACTATTGCACACAAATGCAAACATTACATACAAACACACCCCTGTATTAAAATGATAAAATTATATACAAACACCAACTCCTGCACCTGCTCCTAACTACTACAATCTGCTTACTATATGCAGATATACACACACACCAAAAAAGAAAACATAGTGCACTGTTAATTAAAAAGCGCACAATGTTTTTATTTTTTTTGGGGGGGGGGCAAAGGTGTTCCACAATTTTGGTACACTATGTCAAAGGGTTCCAAAAAAAAAAAAAACCTCTGCTCTACACCAAAACTTCAGTCATACTGAATTAGTTAAATACTGCACTTGCAAATATCTGGAACTAGAGGAAAATTAGCAACAATGACACGGCCACTTGTATCAGTAAATCTTCTTTACGGAGTAAAAAAATGAAAAAAAACTGTATATACCAGATAGCAGCAGCTAGAGACCTGTGTCTTTCCCCTTTGATGGAATTTGCTGGCGCTTTATAAATAATAAAAAAAAAATAATAATAATTGCAGCTACAGACCATGGAATTGACCAATCAGAGTGTTCTCATTGAAAGCCCTCTGCGCTGGAGCCCCCCGAGCATGTGCTATTTTACATTAATCTGTAACACACCTCATTGAGAGCTTGGAAAGGCAGTGCGCAAGACACTTCTGGATGCTCTGTAAAGCTAACCGAAGCAGAAGAAAACTTCCCCAACGATCTGTGTGACAGTCAAAGAGGTGTTTTGCACCCAGTTATAAATGTGCCAATATCTACTCACAGATTGTAAGCTCATTTGTGCATGGCCTTTTTCACCGCTTGTCTCGGTTATATTCTACATGTAACATTACTTGTTGTCCGATATTTTATAATTGTAAAGCACTGTTTAATATGTTGGTGCTATATAATTGATAATAACATTCTCCCCCCCCCTCCCCCAGTTAATAAAAGAGCCCGGATCGAGACAAGCAAGGAGTTGCAGCAAGCTGAAGGGCTTCATGTATCTGAAATGTTCCTTTAGGACACAACAATTAAATAAATCTAAACATTGCGTCTATAGAAGTCAATGAATATACTTACCAAAGTTAAACTCTCGTGCTTTTCTTTTGCATTGTGTTGACTGATCAATGATCTTCTTCTTATGTGGTGGCGAGTAATCATCTTCTGGGGCACAAAAGAACAACAGAATTGACTTTTAGAAAATGATGCAAACAACCATTATTAGCATTTATATATCCTTCCAACTAATCATTTCATAGCAATGTGATTGGCTGGGATCAAGACAATATTCCAATATAAAAATGCAAACAAGCCCACACTGAACAACCTGTGTCTACAAACAACTACTCCTTTGTAAAATCGGTTGTACTTGGCTCACTTCCATAATGAGCCCTCTTTTTGATTCCTGCTACATAAACATATGATTACAACAATTTATATTCTGGCTGTGGTCATCCAAGCAGTAGTGAAGATATGTGACCATATATTCAATTGTTTATGGTCCTCTCACTTTATTCCCTAGTACCCCTTGTTGCCTTACACTGTGTAACTCCACTGCTAGTAGACAACTGCATAATACAGTCAGATGATTCCTCTGTACAAAACAAAATGCACTAAACTCAATACATTAATTCAAAATAAAAATATTTTTGAGCTCCAATATTTTTTTTAAAGTATCTCTAAGCAGAATACTTCTCTTCGGGTAGCAAAAGCTAAAAAGTATCAAATATATCGTCCCTATAGCCGAAAACAAATCAAGATATCTAATTTGCAAAGCAAGCAGGCTTAAACCTGCACAAAATGGTTCGTGGTTATCTATGCAGTGTCTTTACGCTTAGATATGCAATGTGTGGGGGGACAGACTGTTTTATTCATACCCATCATAGCAGTCTTCAGTTGACAATCATTTCGATTTATATAAGCAGAAGTGACAAATCATCTTTAGAGTTCGCACAAATACATATCACATGCACTGATCACTGACTTTGTTACAACGATCACTAACAGTGCAGCTGCATTTAGCATGCATGTGAAATAAAGAAGTATTGCTATATTATTTAACCCCTTCATTACCGAAAAATTTTGATTGGAAAAAATATCAGCATAACATTGATGTGAAGGAAGGGATGCCTAGCTAGCATATAAGCATACCATAACACAGCAATGTTTTGTAGAGATAGTTTGCAGACAAAAAAAAAAAATGTAAATTACATAAATCTTACACAATTAGATTTTTTCACTTATTCATTCATCCTTTATAAAAAATATTTGGGAAATGAATAGCTCTGGAAAGTATACAGTGTCCTTTATCTAGCAATATTTCACACAGGGTCTGAAATGTTATTATAAAAGCAAAACTTCCATTATTCTCACATAGAGTACATGTGACAAAATAGATACATCAAAATAGTCAAATACTTTGCTTATAGATCTTTGCAAGGACCCTGAACTCATTACTAGGCAGTACAGCCCACTAAAACTTGAAACAGAATGTAAAAAGAATGTCCACAATTTAACATAATGCCCGCATACAGTAAAAACAGTTAACTCATACTGACAATGAAATGGTCCATTCACTCCTCCCTTCCCTGAAAGTAGGAATAATATATCCCATTGAAAGTTACTTTACTGTTCTGAAGCAGGAGCTGAACTTACACTTCAACAAATTTGCAGGCATTATATCTGTGACTAGTGGCTTCTGACAAAGAAATGTGTTCCTATATAGCCTGGTTAAACATAACTTAATGTATTAATGAGGGTGAGAGACTTTGTGGATTAGATATTATACTGTATAATACATGAAAATAAAAAAAAACTTTTATACTAGATTTGGGTACTGAAGGGGTTAAATGGAATGGTTTCTCGCCTTTTTTTCCATTTTAGTTTATAAAACTGACCTTCTATGGTGACCTCAACTTCAGGGTCCTCACTTGTTTCAGAAGGCGCTTGTAGCGTTGAATCTTAGAAGAAGAAAGAAGAAGAAGCAGCCCAAATAACACTACTTATTTTGCCTTTATTGAAAAATGACAACTCCTTAGATTGGTCTTCAAGTATCCTACTTGTGGGCTTCTCTGTACCAAAAATGTGTGCAGCTCCATACTCAATTACAGTCAAAAATAGCCAATCACACATTAAGATATAGTTATATATCTAATATTGTGAAAAAAAATCTTGGCATTGACACTTATTATGTATTTTAGAATAATTTATCATTACTGTAAGTATGATATTGTCATTGCTCCAAATAATATAGTATACGGAGAAGAATATGTTGAGTATTTCCCATCTTAACAATAAGTTGTTTAATCTACTGATGTACTCCTGGACCTGCCTACTATATTAACCCCTTAAGGACCATACTTCTGGAATAAAAGGGAATCATGACATGTCACACATGTCCTGTGTCCTTAAGGGGTTAAAGTAACACTCCATTTATTTATTTTTAATAATTTAAAAGATATACTGCCAATGAAAAAAATGCATACTTTTTTTTTCTGCCTGTCTTCTTCATATACAACTTAGGTGTATATAAAAAACAAACAAAACGAAAAAAACAACCCACATATTGCAAAAGATGCAGATCTTTTATCTACAGCCTTTGTAAGCTTTCAGTCTGTGTCTCACTGAGAAGCCTCTGTGCTGGAGCCAGGAGTGAGCACACAACTATTGAATGCTTCTCAAGGAGCTATGATACAGCTCATTGATAAGGGGAATACACGAGTGTGCGCTAGCACAGCGCACCTGCCGTTTGCATTAGCTCCATAGAGCTAACGGAAGAGGAAGAAAACTTCCCTCGCTTTCAGATTTACAGGCAGGGAAGGGTTTCTGCCATGTAAAGTGCCAATTCCTGAAGTCTTTTATAGGTATGGAGTATCCTGTTTGACTAAAATAAACTAGTTTCAGCCTAATGTATTTTGGGGGTAAATTCAGATTTTTACTTCATGGAGCACTGTAGGGTAATTGCAGGGATATTGACTCAGTCAAATCATGTTCAATATTATTGATATAAAGTCTGTGAGTGAACACTTATCTTCCAATTCATTTTATCCTCAGCTAGACAAATTTAAAGTAGAAAAGAAAATCGGTGAGGAGGGGCTACACTGTGGGATAACGGGGAACCCAAATGTCAAACCTCTTGCTCTGATAGAGAAAAAGTGAACTTCGAAGGGCAATTATTACAATCACATCAATAATTATGGAATCGAATTGGTCAAACCCTTCAAATTGTTTTTTCAAACTATTTTATACAGGGCAGAGTATTCAAGATTAGGAAAAGAAGAAATTAAAATCCTACACAGGAGAAAAAATACAAAGAAGAAGTTAAGATAAAGCACTAGTTCAAAGCACTAGTTCAATTATTTGGAAAAGAATGATAATTCCTTCATTCTTTTGAAATAATCTATATTACCAACAGCAAGCAGCGTGCATTACATCACGTTCTTTTCTTGAGGAACACAAATCAAACTACAGCAAAGAACTGAGACAGTAAAACTCAAAAAAAAAATGTGTAGCTAGATAAATACCATCTAATAACCGTATGGAAATATATATTTTTGTGTGCAAAGAAATAGTAATAAATTCAATACCATTCTTAGCACTAAGTAGTTATTGTTTACATTTACTCTAACATGATTGCTCTATTTTTAGCATTTTACAAGTGAGGGGGAAAAAAAGGATCTTCAGAGATAGGTCATAATACTGTATATTGTAAGTCACACATAGGAGGCTCAATAATTATTATAAATATAAAACAGAAACCAAAAGCAGACAGTACATAAAATTCTAAGCTGTTCTACCATTTGTGAGTTCCGTTTTCAGAAGTGTTTTAATAAAACCAATATATTTGAATATAAAATGTCATACTGGCTCCAAGAAAGCCACAACCCTTGGATATGGCTGCATTTTTGTATGACTGTATTTCAAGCCCTCTACGGAGCTTTCATTTCAGTTTTCACCTAGTGATATTGGCATAAAATGGGTAATATGTTGAGAAACAGTAGAGATGCTTGATGTGGTTTATATCCACACATTGTTTTGCACGAACGTCAGTGCTTGGTATGGTTGCAAGCCACCATTTTGGTAACAGTATATCGTAATCTGGTCTCACCAGCCCAAATGCTATGTATAAGGATCGCAGAAAGTGTTTGAAAACAAGAGAGAACAGGCTGCCTAAATGCACATAAAATTGTCAAGACTTAATTTTAAGATGCTCTGTAGTTGAAAAAAATGTAAATATAGCAATCCATTACTAGGAACTTTATATTCTAATATCAACTCAAAATTAAAACCACCCTTTACATCACATTCTTGTACATGCAAACTAGGGGAAAAAATACCGTCCAATATGCAATAAGATTTATAATGCTCTTCATTTTCTAGTATGCACGGTAACACTGTTGGGCTCCAAGTTATTATGTGTTTATATGATAAGCGCTATTAATAATCCATACATTTCTTTTGCTTTCATGAATACATTTTTAATTTAGATTTCTTTTCAATGCATGTTCTATTGTAATGGACTTTTCTACTGTGTCTCGAAAATTAAAGGGACACTATAGTCACCAGAACAACTACAGCTTTTAAATGCAAACACTGCCTTTTCAGTGTTTACATTACTGCCTAATAACACCTCTAGTAGCAGTCACTCAGACAGCCACTAGATGTGCTTCCCGGATCAGTGCTTCACAACTGCATGGACGTGCTGAATGTTCCCCACAAAGATGCATTTATTCAAAGCTGAGGAGATGCTGATTGGCACAGAGCGGTGTTTTGCCACGCATGTGCAAGAGCCTCCCAATGCTTTCCCATGGGAAGGCATTGGATTGGTTGAGATCGTCAAAAGAGACCTGCAGGGCAGTGAAATAAAGGGTAGTGTTACATCTTTTTAATGACGCCGGAAGGGAAGGGTTGTTAAATAGCCTCCCTTTCAAATATTTATCAGTAGTGTTTCTACAAAATCAACTACTATTTGCAGTGAATTATTATTATTTATTTTTTTTGCATTATTTTCCAAATGTCATTTTAACTTTGAACAACTATATATCCAGGTCTACTGATAAGGTTAAAGCAAAAATAGGAAAATGTAAACAAATGTATTCATCCATACATGAAAGTGCAAAGATGGCAATATGGAATTACTTACCCTTTAGTGTGTTTGTATTTAGAATATATGCATGTGTACACACAGACACATGCGTAATTATTTATACAGTTAAAAAAAAAAACAACAACATGTAATTGTACAATTTGCGTTTGTACATCCTAGGCTACCGTACCCGATATGATGTCATCACGTGGTACGCAAGGAGAACGGTGGGATGTTTATTTTGGCGGGAGTGCTAGCCTATTTAAGAATATTTGTTGTTTTTATTAACCAGGGCCATCGAAGGGACGCCGTTTCCGAAGAGTGCAGCCCAGGATTCATCTGTCATTTTTTCTTGGATATTTTATGTTTTTGTGCACAGATTTTTGTATATATATATATTTTTATTTTTTTTTTATGTTTGAAAAGATTTATGCATTATTTTTTGACTGTATGATTTATTACTTTGCTGTGGAATCGTACAGAGTATAACCAATGAGACATCTGGTATATCACATATGGATATTGTCCTGCAGGGGCTACTATTTGATTGATGGGACTTCCGTTCTTTATACTTTCTGACAGTCATACCTTAGATATACAGGAATGTTGGAAAACACAGTTGATGTATATGAGCACTTATTGAAGTGCAAGTGTTATGTCGATTGACAGTACAAAAAAAAAAATTAATCTCTTAGCTGCTACCACACTGTAATGTGCAATTCTCCAAAAATCACATCAAAGCCAGAATTTTTTGTACCAGATTCAGTGGTGCGCTTAAGTATGTGAATAAAACTTAATAGTCAATGACACTTGGGCACCCATGACCCTGACGCAGGTTCACTGACTGTCCTTCCCTGCACAACTTTTGAAAGGTACTAACCACTGCATACCGGGAACACCCCACAAGACTTGCCATTTTGGAGATGCTCTGACCCAGTTGCCTAGCAATCAACTGACTGTTCACTTGCTATCTAATATATCCCACCCCTTGGCAGGTGCCATTGTAACAATATGATCAATTTTATTCAGTTCACTTGTAATAGGTTTTAATGTTGAAGCTGATCATATTGTTTTAGAATGACTTTTATGTTGTCTATTTCACAGACCCTCTAGCATCAGTCTCCTTAATTATGATAGGAGATTTTGTTTATAGTATGTTTTCCCCATTATTCTGTTTTAATGACATTAATTTTGTCTACCGTATATACTCGAGTATAAGCCGACCCGAATATAAGCCGAGGCCCCTAAATTTTATCCCAAAAAACTGGGAAAACTTATTGACTCGAGTATAAGACTAGGGTGGGAAATGCAGCAGCTACTGGTAAATTTCTAAATAAAATTAGATCCTAAAAAAAATATATTAATTGAATATTTATTAAAGTGTGTGTATAATGAATGCAGTGTGTGCGTATGTGTGTGTGTATGAGTGCAGCGTGTGTGTATGAATGCAGTGTGTGTATGAGTGCAGTGTGTGTGTGCATGAATGCAGTGTGTGTGTGCATGAATGCAGTGTGTGAATGCAGTGTGTGCAGGGCCAGTGCAAGGATATTTGCCGCCGTAGGCAAAAAAAAATTTGCCGCCCCCTCCCCCCCCATATGTCCTGACTTCCCCTCCTCCTCCCTCAGTGGTCCTTACCTCCCCACCCCCGTGTTCCTTCACTCCCCCCCCCCAGTGGTCCTGACTCACCCCCCCCTAGTGGTCCTTACCCTCCCCTCCCCTAGTGGTCCTTACTTCCCCCTCCCCTCCCATAGTGGTCCTTATCCCACCCCCTCCCTCTCATAGTGGTCCTTATCCCCCTTCTCCCTCCCATAGTGTTCCTTATCCCCCCCCATCCCTCCCATAGTGGTCCATATACCCCCCCCTCCCTCCCATAATGGTCCTTATACCCCCCCTCCCTCCCATAGTGGTCCTTATCCCACCCCCTCCCATAGTGGTCCTTATACCCCCCTCCCTCCCATAGTGGTCCTTATACCCCCCTCCCTCCAATAGTGGTCCTTATCCCCCCCCTCCCTCCCATAGTGGTCCTTATCCCCCCTCCCTCCCATAGTGGTCCTTATACCCCCCTCCCTCCCATAGTGGTCCTTATCCCCCCCATCCCTCCCATAGTGGTCCTTATACCCCCCCTCCCTCCCATAGTGGTCTTTATCCCCCCCTCCCTCCCATAGTGGTCCTTATCCCCCCCTCCCTCCCATAGTGGTCCTTACCCCCCCCCCCTCCCTCCCATAGTGGTCCTTATACCCCCCCTCCCTCCCATAGCGGTCCTTATACCCCCCTCCCTCCCATAGTGGTCCTTAACCCACCCCCTCCCTCCCATAGTGGTCCTTATACCCCCCTCCCTCCCATAGTGGTCCTTATACCCCCCTCCCTCCCATAGTGGTCCTTATACCCCCCCTCCCTCCCATAGTGGTCCTTACCCCCCCCCCCTCCCTCCCATAGTGGTCCTTATACCCCCCCTCCCTCCCATAGCGGTCCTTATACCCCCCTCCCTCCCATAGTGGTCCTTAACCCACCCCCTCCCTCCCATAGTGGTCCTTATACCCCCCTCCCTCCCTCCCATAGTGGTCCTTATACCCCCCCCTCCCTCCCATAGTGGTCCTTATCCCCCCCTCCCTCCCATAGTGGTCCTTACCCCCCCCCCCCCTCCCTCCCATAGTGGTCCTTATACCCCCCCTCCCTCCCATAGCGGTCCTTATACCACCCTCCATCCCATAGTGGTCCTTAACCCACCCCCTCCCTCCCATAGTGGTCCTTATACCCCCCCCCCCCCCTCCCATGGTGGTCCTTATACCCCTTTTTTTTTATTATTAATTTTTTTTTTTATTATTTTATTTATATATTTTTTTTTTGTCCCCCCTCCCTGCTTGATATATGGCAGGGAGGGGGGCTCTCCTTTCCTGGTGGTCCAGTGGCAGTTCAGTGGGGGGGAGAGGGGGGCTGTCAGAGCTGTACTTACCTGTCCTGCAGCTCCTGTCAGCTCTCTCCTCCTCTGTGCCGTCCGTTCTGCTCTTCTGTCAGCTCCCAGTGTAAATCTCGCGAGAGCCGCGGCTCTCGCGAGACTTACACTGGGAGCTGACCGAGGTGCTGAACGGACGGCGCGGAGGAGGAGAGAGCTGACAGGAGCTGCAGGAAAGGTAAGTACAGCTCTGCCAGCCCCCCTCTCCCCCCAGTCTGTATTATGGCAATGCAAATTGCCATAATACAGACTCTGACTCGAGTATAAGCCGAGTTGGGGTTTTTCAGCCCAAAAAATGGGCTGAAAAACTCGGCTTATACTCGAGTATATACGGTATTTATATTTCACAATTTTTTACACCTGGAAAAACACCCTTCATACTTTCCATAATAATTAATGCAACAGCAAAGCTATTTTAAAGAAATAGGTAATTTATTAAGTGTAATTATGGGACATATTTTAAGTAATCACCAGGGAAATTATTTAAATGTTCCGCTAACTGTGCCTCTTTTAGAATTTTTTACTAAACATTGTTCTTCGTATAAAAATGGCACGAAATTTGATTGCATAGTGTTTGCATACACAAATCTAATTATTATATTGGCATGGATTTATCTAATTATACTTTATTATCACAGCTGCCTCTAATGCAAATCCCCACAAAAAATACACTAACCTTCAACGTGGTCCATTTCAGCTCCTTCACTGGACTCTTCAACAAAACCGTATCCTTTAAACAGAAGAAACCAAAATTTAGTAATATGCAAATGATACCTCAACTAACTTATTAGTAAAACTGAGACATATTAACAGTTTCTGATCCTCAGGAAACAAGATCTACATAAGTGTGCCTCTATGCACACTTGACAATGCAACGGACTATAAGCAGTAAATGCCTACAACATCTTAAGTTAGTTCATTCAGGACCACCTATACTGTGCCAGTTTTCATGATGCTTTCACAGTTGGTTATCCTATTCATCAAGAAGAAGTTAAGAAATCCTTAAAAAAATATATAGCATGCAGACTAACTATTGCGTTGAGCATATGTACAATCATCTTAACCTGGCCTTTTTTTGCCAATTGCAATTTTTACATTCATGGCATATAGCGACTAAGGCCAATAATAATTAAAAAAATATTAAAAGTGGTATTGTCTTTTGTTGTGCAAAATCAAAAGTTAATAGTAATGCACAATGAATTGTACTAAATGTGTGATCTGAACGAAGAGATCAACAGACATTTTTTTCTGGACCAAAGCACAAATGTAAGGTTAAAGGATCACCACAGTGTAAGGAATACAAACATGTACAGCTGTATAGCTGTCGTTTTGGTGCCCGTTCCCCCTGTTAGAGAAGTAAAAGGTGATTTCACTCACATTTATTCCAACATTGCACCAGTCTCGTCGCGGCTTGCTCCGCGGCATTACGCCTCCTTGGCGGAGATCATCAAAATTGAACAATCTCAAAGCAAAGAAATGGGAGGATATTGTGCGGAAAACACTGTGCGGCGCCATCCAGCATCTCCTCATAGAGATGCAATGAATCAATGCATCTACATGGGGATCATCCAGCGTAGTGATGCTGAAAGTCAGTGCTGCACGATCAAGGAAGCACCTCTAGTGGACATTTTGAGCGACTGCCCCTAGAGGTGTTCCAAGACAGTAATGTAAAAACTGCCTTTTCTCTGAAAGATATCTTATGCACACCAGAACAACCAGATTAAGCTGTAGTTGTTCTGGTGACTATAGTATCCCTATGAGATCGCATAATTAGCAGAAAAGGATAAAAGGAACACTATAGTGTCAGGAATACAAACGTATTCCCAACACTATAGGTTTAAATAGCTATTTAGGACCCCGCCCTCCCTCCTTCACCTTTTTTTCCAGCGTTGCGCAGATCTTGTGGCTGGTACTGCCCCTTCTCCTTCTTCTTGGCTGATATCATTAAATTTGATGATCTCAGCCAATCCAATGTTTTCATGGAGCCAATGTTCGGGGCGCCAATCACATATCCTCTTGGAGATGCAATGAATCATGCAGAGTGTAGAGATGCTAAATATCAGTGCTGCACACTATGCAGCACTGACACAGAAATCTCAATTTAAAAAAGGCAGTGTTTACATTAAAAGGCCTGCAGGGACAGGCAGTAGACACCAGAACAACTACATTAAGCTGCAGTTGTTCTGGTGACTATAGTGTCCCCAGATTCAGGATCATAGTAAGGCTTTCAGTCTGCCCCCCTCCTTATTTCCTCACGTAGGGTTAGCAAATGTGGCCAAGCAAATTCATGGTTTCGGAGTCCGGAGACCCTATTTAATCAGAACCCTAGGTAGCTGCCTATGGTCGTCTTATTGTTAATCCTGCTCTGATCCAAAGTATAATATACATGGCAATAATAATTAAAACCTGCAATAAAAATACAACCAAGATTTTGTTTAAAAATCAATGCAACGCAAGATATCATTTGCTTGAACTCAAACACCTTTGTCTATACAAGAACAGATATGACTGAGACAGTTCAAAAAAAGAAAAATCACATACTGGATACACAATTCTTTTATTTCAGTTGTAGTTCTCAGTAGACTTCTCTCTGTTAGCATGTGGTGTACAACAAGAACAGTTTTACTACATTAGGGTTATCAAGTTGATACTTGCTTTACTTTTGAGAAGTAATGCACATTTTATCAATGAATCCATCCCTAAACACAATCCAAATGTATTTTATTTTTAGACGAAAAAGTAAACCTTCTTAGACTAAGTATTTTCAATTGCTTTGGAAGCCTTGTTTAATTACATGTTAATGTAGGAGCAGAGCAAAACATAACATGTGTTTTTCTACTGACAAACATTCTTCATTCCAAAGCTAACCGGTAAAGCAAGTTACAGACATTTTCCTCATTAATGAAGAGATACATTTGGGTTCTTTTTCTGCCATTGAAAAATGCAGATCCATGAAGTAGCACTGTACCACAACATTGAAAAATAATAAAATAAAGCCTGGCATGTACAAGCTCAACATTGCAATAAATACAGTTTGTCTTTAATAATCTGATTTTGAAATAAAAGAAATTAAAAAAAAAAACACGAAACTGTTTAACAAAAGGGTAATAAAGCGAGGAAATTATATCAAGAATTACACAAGTTGGACTGCACTCAAGTATAATCTTCTTATCACAGTCTTGGACAACAAGATAGGTGCATATATAAGAAAGCATCACAAAAGGTAGCATACAAATACACCATATGTTTTGGTCTACCAGATTGTATGGATAGGTGTTTGAGTCACAAACAAGATCATAGGTCACTGGCATTATAAGCAGTTGTAAAAAAAACGGTTTGATCAGGTTACATTATAATGTCCACAGAAGTTGTGTCCTACAGATGCCTGGCAATGAAGCATGGGAGTTGCAGTTCTATAACAGACGGTGGATTAAAGTGTTCCAGAAGCACATTGTGAACTTTTGAAATTAACGATATATGTATAAAACAATATTCATTTTAATGTACTGCCCTTTTAAAAACAATAATGTCAAAAGAGCTATATCACCCAAGATCAGTGTGATCTTATAACGCAGGGGTTCACAACCCAGTACCTGATGTACTCCCTACCAGTCCAAGATTAGGGGATTGCCCGGTTTATTTTTCTTTCTAAAAACACCTTAGGCACAACTGGGTAATCCCTAAATCCTGGACTGTTTGGGGGTACTTGAGGACTGGGTTAGGAACATTTGTTCTAAAAGATACATATTGAAGTCAAAATTGTTTCGCATTGCACTTTTTTCATAAAATAAAACCAACATACAAAATTAAGCCCTGCGCTCAAACTCCCACTACTCCAGGGCATAAAAAAAAAGTTACTTGTGCACTATATATAAATGGCAATAATAATAATCCCAAATCCCTATGCACATTTAAATAAATAGAGGTATTTTAGTATCACTCCAATGCTATTATAGTGTAAGTTCACCTGCCATGTCAAGGAAAACTGCTTAGCTGAGTCCTACACTAACAATTCACCTTGCTGCTTCAGCTAAAATATTTAATAGGACAGAGAGGGGTATTTTTCCCACTTATTAACCCTCAATATGGAAAACATGGGTTGGGCAGCAGCAGTGTAACATGGCTGTGTAATAAAAAAGCAAATACAAACATACAGAATTAAGCACAGCTTAAAAAAACATAAATAACTGCTTATCCATATAGAATAGAACTATGATGGCGGTTAATAAATACATACATAATCTGGTAAAATTGCAACTATGATATCTGAGCATCATCATAATATGATATCTATAGCATCATCATAATAAATATGTTTAGTTGGGCTCTATAAATAAATGCACAGCATGATATTTATAACAGGCATTAAAATAGTATAGTATGGTCCATTCCCAACTTCCATTTATATACTACTTGTATATGGAAAATACTGTAGCCTTTATGGATAGAAAAATGTTACATTGAATCAGAAAATTCTTCCCTCGTCATCGAAATGGTTGCTGTATTCAATGTACAGTAAACACAATAACGAGTAACTAAAAGATAGTTTTTGACTTTATTGGTGTCATCAGGTATCACAATCCCAAACAGAAAGAAATCAAAAAGACTTGGCTTCTGGTGATTTAACATAAGGGCTTTAGTCAGTTGTATTCTGAAGCAACACACTTACTTTTCTTTGCACTACAAGTGATTGCACCTGAGAGGGGAAAAAATGAGTGTTTTTTTTCTTTTTTTTGGTTGTGTCTTGTCTCCAGAAAGCATTCTGTAATCCCTTAATTCTACTCACTTGTAGTGCATAGCTCACCAAGGTTGGCAAGGACATGGTTTGGAGCTACATGACCACTGTCAAGAAGTATGTGAAGTGGGCTGAGTGGCATAACCTGGCTTCTCAGAGCTCTATTTCCGGTAAACAGGGAAACTCTAGGCCTACCGTTCTGAGAATTATTAAACAAGGTTCCTGGTATACTGCCCTGTGCAGTCGATCCAGGACTGCTGGAAATATTGTGCTGTGCTTTCAGTCTAGAAAATTCCTCAGTGTGGTGCTGTGTGCTTCTCTTACAATAGTCAGCAAGCCCGTTGTGTATATTTATTGTAGATATATCTGGCTCTTGCAGCTTCTGAAGCAAGAGCTTTGTGGCGCTGTGGTTAGTGATTCGGCGCTCTGTGTGGATGCCAGCTCTTTGAACCATAGTTTTTAATATTGTCTCGATTGAATGAATTCCTAGCGGCTGGTTTTTGTACCACTGTGGATCCAGTTGCTGCAAGCTGGGTTTCCAGTTTATTGCCAGGTAAAAAGGGGCAGTTGGCTCAAGCATTTTTGAAGGCCTGTGGTGAAGAAAGATCTTATAGTTCATCACTGGACACATTTCTGGATTACTAGGAGTAGCAAATGCTTTTGGCATTGGAGTGAACTCAGAAAGGTTGTATCTGACATGATTCTTTAGTTGACACTCCCTGTCGTACTGAAGATATTCATTGCCATTTGCATCCTTCCTCAGCAGTATGTCGCCCCATCTTAATTGTCTCATGTCATTATTGCCTCTTATTCCAAAATAAATACAGTTATTTAGCCACATCGTGTTCTGGAGGGAATGAGCATTGTGTGGTCCCAGCTGCTTAGTAAGATAGAGCTGATTAATAAGTTCATCAGTTAACTGATCAGAAGCATTCCGTTTACATCCTTTCCCCTTTCGTTTCAGCTCTCGTTGTTTCAATTTCAGAGCATCTCTTGTTGGCTTGAAGATCACATTTGAGGACATGCTTGTGGGGTAGTTCATTTGCTTCAGGAAACGCTCAGTGCTTTGGAATATTGACCTAAGTGTTAGTGGCTCGTATTCACTATTATCTTTCTTCTTAACATTTACAAAGTAGTGAGATAGCAAATTGCAAAGTTCTGTGGGCGGTATATCACAAATAGGCCTCCCTTCATTAAAGTTTGCAGAAAAGTAGGCCTGCAGGTTTTGAATGTCACACATTGTTTTTCTGTGGGTGTTTTTGTTTTCTGGTCTTTGTAAAAATGACTGAATATCTTCAGCAAACATAAAATCAAACCTATCTTTAGCTGTAGTGTTGATGTCGGGGTCCATTGCACTCTCTTCTGTTTCTTCTCCAGAAGACACATCCATAAAATATTCTGTGGCATCCAAGTCATCTGTGTTCTGTAGGAAGTCTTCTAGTAGAGAGTTAATGTGTAATATTTACTATATATACACACATCCCTCTACAACATTATTTTCACAGGCAATGTTTTGCAAACAATGTTTGACAATTGATGAACGTTCACTTTTGACCCTCGCTGATTTTTTTTTTGTATTTGAGAGCCAAAGACAACTAGACACAAAAAGCAAGTTATCTTTCAATAGACAGAATATGTAAATTAAACGTTCTGAGCCGCACAGTCACAGTCCACATAGTTCTATCATTTTTTTTTTAATTCTTCCAATTAGAAAATACTTTTCTTTTGTTCCCTCTAAATTACAAATTGCCACATTAACTGTTTATTTATTTATGTAATGTATATTTATTTGTTTTTAGATAAAACTTTAAAGGTGATCTAGTTTTGTCCTTGGCAAGACACCTAATGATATACGTCCTCAAATCCTGATAGATTGTAAGCTTGTTTGAGCAGGACCCTCTTGACCTCTAACAGCAATCCCTCTCTCTAATATCAATCCCCCTTTCTTGTAAAGCACTGCAAAATATGGTTCAATTATAATAATAAAGTGGCAGAATATGGTAAACATGGATGGTAGAGAGGATATACTCTAAAGGACTATTGATTAGCAAAAAATAATTAGAAAATTTAAGCAAAAGTCAAATTGTCTTTAACCTCAAACCTCTTTTTAGCCTGGAGGTCTTGTGCCTTCTACAGTTGTTCATAATGGACTCCTGGTATAAGCACAGCATACCCGTTTGCTATGATCATTTACAGGAACACTATAGGCACCAAAACAACTTCAGGGCGTGGCAACGCAACGATCCAAGATGGACGCGTAAGCCACGAGCTCCTGCGCCAGGGACTCCCGAACAGCGATTACACCAGCATAAAACGCAGCACTACTTACCCTATCCTGGTGCCTGACAACCATGGCACAGCGAGCGCCGAAGAAACCGAGGCACAAAGCGGCGGACCTACGGAAAACGGCCCGTACATCACCGCACGGACAAATCCAAGCCTCATGCTCAGACAGGAGCGCAGCACGTCCATCTCAGTGCCAACTTCTGCACCAGTCACAGATTCCTCTATACAGAGGATGCTGACTGATCTCCAAAGCTCCATGCAACTCGAATTTTCAAAACTGGCAAGAGGCATCAAAGCTGACATTCAGGCCATAGGTGAGCGCACTGCCCATTTAAAGGACAAAACTGATGAAATCATCAGTGCCCATAATACATTAGCGGATGCTCACGCAGATATAACGGACAGACTGGACCTACTCACAGACAAGGTAGCAGATCATGAAGACAGGGACAGGAGGAGCAATATAGTCATAAGGGGAATCCCTGAAGACATAACCTCACAAGACCTCATATCATATGCAGCGGATCTTTTTCACGAACTGTCCCCAGACTTATCACAGTCAGATCTCCTCCTGGACAGGATCCACCGTCTTCCACGGCCGAGAAACCTACCACCATCTCTCCCGCGAGATACCATTGCTAAATTTCACTATTTTACATCTAAAGATAAAATCAGGAGAGCCTCCAGACTTCTCCCCGAACTCCCGGGCAAGTTTGCGAACATAAAGCTCTACACAGACCTCTCGGCTAACATGCTCCTCAAAAGGAAAGTATTGGCGCCTATAACAACAGCCCTAAGGGATGCGGACATTCTTTACAGATGGGGTTTTCCTGCCAGATTGATGATTCGGCGGAATGGAGTCGAAAAGCATATCACATCGTTAGAAGAGGGCCAAAGACTGCTCAAGGAGTGGAACATCCCACAACGAGTACTTGCAGACGACGCAGCAAAGAACCAACCACAACGCTCTTTGACACAGATTTCCAGAGACTGGAACACCATTTCCACAGCTAAGTGACTTTGGCATGTACTACCTACCAGGCCCTGCTCCTTGGGCCCGCCTTCCCACGTCTCACTGTCAAGGACTGGTAACGTTAATGCACACTCCCAACGCTTAATCAACACATATTGTATGCAACTCCCTTAGACGTTTTAAGTTTCTTTATATCCCCCGATACCCTCATGCAATACAGGGCTCCATTGAGCCTACCAAATTACCAAGTAAGGTACAGTTATGCTTTATAAGGTGAGGCTCCCCACTTATACACAGGCGCATGCTAACTGACCCTATTACAGGGCCTCATAGCTCAAGTTCCGAGTCCTCTCGCAGGTCGTACATCGACCCCCCCCCATTAGGCCACTACTGGCCTTTCCACTGCCGCCCACACGCCTTCGTACTGATCTAGGCGGCTTTCTGTACATAGTTCTGTTGTTTTTGTTTTTCTGTTTGACCACTGTTCCTCTGATGTCACCTACTGCAATGTTGAACAGCCCGCATATTGGGCATTGTCCATACATAACTCCTGTACTGAGTAGTACATCTACATTCACCACTTTACCCTCCACTAAAGTACACACTGCTAAAAGAAAACACACACGAGACCATGCCTCTCTCTGGCTTCTTTCGAAACTCGCTACAACCCGAATCAAAGTCATTGCCAAGCCTTCTGTCCTATGGCTTGCAAAGAGCTTGCAAATTGCAATGAAACGCACTGCCACACAAGCTGCCACCCTACCTAAATTTGTACTATAACTCTCACAATTCTCTCATTAAACGCCAAAGGTCTTAACACGCCTCAAAAGAGACGACTAGCGCTAGCAGAGGCGAAGAAATATAAAGCTTTAGTAGTTTTTTACCAAGAAACTCACTTTAAATGGGGGAATAGACCTAGACTCAACTCGACTTACTACCCTATTGACTTACACTCGTGCTACAAAAAGAAAAAGCGTGGGGTGTCTACCCTGATTAGTAAAGATGTACCCTTCACGCTAGTTAAGAAAATAGGAGACAAACAGGGTAGATATCTCATTATTCAGTGCTATATAAATAATTACCCTTACACACTGGTGAATGTGTATGGTCCTAATGAAAATCAACATGAGTATATGGTTAAAAATTTTGGACTGATCTCCGTATACAGCTTTGGAGATGTGATTCTAGGTGGAGACACCAATTTCTTGCTTGACGCTTCCGCAGACACCTCCTCCCACCGCTCAGAACGCACAAAAACCTCTAAAATGCGGGTGGCATTGACCTCCAAATTAACGCACACTATTCTCAAACACGACTTTGTCGATCCCTGGAGGATACTCCATCCCACCGACATAGATTATACCTTCCACTCAGCAGTGCACAACACATACACCAGAATTGACAGGTTCCTCATACCGGCTAAACTCATGGATAAAGTCCAACGGGCCGTGATAGGCCCCATAACGTGGTCTGACCATGCGCCCATTTCACTAAACATTTCTGAAAGATACCCATCCACAGGCAAAGGCACTTGGAGACTGAATGACTCCTTACTCACCAATCGAGATACAGTAACGACAATACAGAAAGACATAGAAACCTATTTTACAGAGAATGCCCTAGACGATATAAGTGTGGAAACCGTATGGCAAGCACACAAAGCTGTCATAAGGGGCACACTTATCAAAATAGCCAGCTACCAACATAAACAGCGCAAATTGAAATACACGAAACTCGGAAAAGACATCACAGACTTAACGCACCAAAACAAACAGCAGCCTTCAAGGGTCACACAACAACAGTTATCCGTCCTACAAAAGGACCTACACCACTTTGAGCTAGAAAAGACCACCCACATCCTGCAGCGTTGTAAACACAAATTCTTCGCCAAAGGCAATAAAGCAGGGGCATTACTGGCTGCACAACTCAAAACCCGTTCACAACAAATGAAAATAGCACATATCCAGACACCACACGGTAAAAAACTGATCAATCCACAAGAAATAGTAGAGGAGTTTGCACTCTACTACAGCTCACTCTACAATCGTAAAGATAGCGCAGAGACTGTCCCGCCCTCCCCACACTCCATTATAAACTTCCTACATTCTGTTGACATCCCCAAATTGAAAGATTTGGATATCGAGATCCTTACCTCGCCGTTCACTATCGAGGAGGTGACAAAGACGATACAAGACCTACCTAAACAGAAAGCTCCAGGACCAGACGGTTTTACCAACCTATACTATCAGACTTACACAACTATACTCACGCCTCACTTGACAAACCTGTATAATTCCTGTTACACCTCAGGACGTATACCTTCAGATATGCTGACAGCTCACATATCGACCTTGCCCAAACCAGGGAAACCCCCGACCCAATGCCCAAACTTTAGGCAGATTTCCCTCATCAATGCGGATGTCAAAGTGTATGCCAAACTCCTAGCAAATAGGCTATCCAGATTCCTACCTTCACTGATCCATAACGACCAATCCGGTTTTATCAAAGGCAGACAGGGATCAGATAACACTCGGAAAGTCCTGAATATATTAGCACACATGCAAGACACACACGCTAAGGGACTAATCCTAGCCCTTGATGCGGAGAAGGCCTTTGACAGGGTCAACTGGGAATACATGAAACAAGTCCTATACAAATTCGGCTTCCCAGAGGGCCTTGTCTCAGGCATCATGGCCCTTTATAATGACCCACAAGCGAGAGTATCCAATTCGCGCTCTCTCTCTACTCCCTTTAAAATAACCAATGGCACTAGACAGGGGTGCCCCCTGTCACCATTGCTATATATACACGATCTCTAGAACCTTTAGCAGCACTAATACGGCACCATGACAGGATCAAAGGCGTAGATATAGGGAATAGCACATTTTGCCTCTCCATGTTCGCAGATGACATTCTGCTCACGGTGACAGAACCCGAACAATCCATCCCGGCGCTAACACACTTACTCTACCAATATGGGCAATTATCCTACTATAAGCTTAATCACGGCAAGACTCAGGCTCTTCCTATAAACCTATCCAGTTCATTGATAACACGGCTTAAACACTCCCACCCCTTTGATTGGAGAACGACCGATATCACCTACCTAGGAGTGAAACTTGGTCCCTCCCCCACAGACGCATTTAAACTTAACTTCAAACCGCTTATACCACTATGCAAAACGCACACCCAACAATGGAAAGCAGTTAAGCTCTCCTGGCTGGGAAGAATAAACTCGGTGAAGATGATGCTCCTCCCAAAACTTCTATACAAATTTAGGATGCTGCCGATCTACGTCAAACCGACGTTTTTCAAGCACCTTCAGGACATTCTCTCCTCGTTCATCTGGGAATCCCGCAAGCCACGACTGTCTATGTCTCTCCTCCAGAAGCGCTCGGAACAGGGGGGGTTGGGTTTTCCCGATGTTTCTAGGTATCATAAAGCGTTCCTCCTGGAGGCGGCGATTAAACTCCATGCCCCCAGGGGGACCTTCCAGTGGGTAGACATGGAACACGCTAAAGCACCTGGAGGCTCCCTGGTACCGGTACTGTGGACACCTAAAAAACTTAGGCCGCACGCACCTCACCTGTCTAGCACCTCGATTCTAACTATTAAGCACTGGGACTCTACACCACACACAACACAAACTCAACAAGTTTCACCCACGAGCACCAATAATGGCTCTGAACTCCCTAGCCTCGGGTTTACTCTTGGACGAAACATGGCATTCGACACATAGCCGATACGTACCATGACCACCAGCTCTTGCCTTTCCCAGACCTCCAGCGAAAACACGGCCTTCCCAATTCTTCCGTCTTCCAATACCTCCAATTAAAAAGCATTGCCACCTATAAAATACTCACTAAAGCTGACATACCGACCTCCAGCCCACAACCCATGGATTTTTTCTATGACCGTCACTGTCTATATGTTCTAGCATGTTGACAAACAACACTGATACAAAAGCACCCACTTACGACCAACAATGGCAGGCAGAGTACACTTCCTCGCCATATGGCAAAACTTGGTTACGATCTCTCAATGCGCTCAAAGGCATTACCAACTGCTACTACCACATAGAAGCTCATAGGAAGCTGGTCTATAGATGGTACCTAACACCAAGTAAACTACACAAGTTTTACCCAACAGTTCCTGCAGAATGCTGGAGATGCGGGGCATCAATAGGCACAATGTTTCACATCTGGTGGGGCTGCCCCATACTAACACCTCTCTGAAGACATGTTGGGGACATCCTCTAGTTGATGAACATCAACGAGGTCACACTCGATCCCTCAACCTGTCTCCTTCCCAAAGCCATGACCAAACCCTGTAAACAAGTGGCGATGTTAACTATCCTGGCGGCTAGGAACCTCATAGCGAGCGGATGGAAACTCACCACCTGCCCTACCAAACAACTATTGATGGACAAAATTCACCTGTATTACATCTATGAACGACTGTCCACCACCTCCATTGCACCATCTAACAAATTCCAAGAGGCCTGGAAGATGTGGGCTGATATATATGCCCCCCTAGACAACGGCACACACAAGAACACACGGTGAACCTCGGTAGCGCCCCTCACTTTAAATCTCAAACATGCGTATTAGTACATTCAGGGAGGACAATACACAAAATACCATACGCAGGCCATACAGCAAGGATGCACTTGAGGATTAGGTGACACCGCGTAGGATGACACACGGTTACATTTATGACGTTACAGTTCAACGGGGTATATTGCTGCCCCCCTTAGTTGCCCTTCCGTACCCCCTTCCCTATCCCCCTCTCCCCTTAGAGACACGTTTAACCTCTACTGCCAGACTCAACCGCTGGGAAGTAAAAGACCACCATCCAGTTATCCCCTCATGGGCCCAGGTTGTTGATCTATACTGTTACATACTCTGTATGCGGACTTTTGCAGATATTCAGCTGATGTATGAAATGCTATATGGTCTTACGATGTAACCCCTTGTTCCCCCCCCTCCCCTCTTTTTGTTTCTGTATCCCACACCCCCTTCTTTATGTTTCCATGAAAATTCAATAAAATTATGAATGAAAGGGGGCGGGGCCTGACAGCGGAACGGAGCGGACGCATGTAACTGCTGCTCCCGCATCTAACTTTGCCTAAAGCCGAATCCTGCTGAACAGAGGCGGTGACCCATTGTATAGAGGCTGTTGAGCGATAGAGCATACCGAGCCCTGCGAGATGATACCACACAAGTGACCTTCTGCTCCGGTACCAACCTACACGATATTGCGGCCTACAAGCATGACGGCGGCGGGGGAGACGGCCGGTCTCCCGCGGCCTAAACAAACAGCGCTGCAAAGCTCGAGCCACCGTTCCCCCCCCCCCTATGGACCGGCGGGGGTTATCCCGGTCCCCACCAATCAGACACACATGCCTGCACAACCAGCGACCGCCCACTCAAGCCTGAGAGCCGGCGGCTCCAGGCCTAACCGCATGGAGAGAGAAACGCAACTCACAAGGCCTGCACTCGCACAATATCAATATACAAACCTGGACCTGATATTTGAACAGTTCTGGGTCAAACTGGAACGACTATTCACAAGTCCCTCCTCGGCTCACGGCGACTCAACACGGGGAGCGGGCAAGCAGTTGAGTGGGCCTGTCCTGGGCAACACGCGCTCTCCTACCTTCACGGGGCGTGCTGAATGCCCACCCAGGCTGAGGGTCACAAGGAGAGTACCTCCACAGCATCGACCACACCGCCGGAGGCCTGACCGTCGCTGGCGACGGCAGAACACCAAGGCTCTCCGTGACGCCCATATAGGGAAGAACTCGGCCTCCACGAGTACCCGAGTTTGTGGCACCTGGATGCAGACCCCGCACAAGGCCTGGGACCAGGGGGAGGCCTTGCCAATGTGGCAGCCCGCCGGAAATCTACACACCTTGCAAGCATCAGCTCCCTCAGAGCCACGAAGAGGAATAGGCTGAAGAAGCGGTCCGTGAACAGCACCCAAGCCAGGGAGTGAACATAACACCCAGACTGGCACCCAAGGGGTAACGCTGCAGACTCAACCTTCAGAAGTAGACATGAATAGAGACCCTTAATGGACTGATATTGGCAATGCATAAGCTCGACTCAACCCCCCCCAAAACGGAACATGTGTGCCCTACGGTGGCGATAAGCCTGACATTTAACTATACAGTAAATCTATGTCTGTTTTTTTTTTCGTGCTTATATTCATGTATATACTATGAGTATAACTTTATATTATTATTTAACTTTAATCTTTTTTTTTTTTTACTTATTTCATTTTACATAACTTAAGCCGACATTGAGTTTTCCATGCCTGCACCACTATAATAAGGCTGTATCCTAATGTAAGCGTTTGCCGTAGCACCTACTACCACTGCACAGATGCAAGATAAGCTTGTCTATTATAAAATGCCCGGCTCCTTACTCAATCACATATAACTCAACTCATACTTTGTATATACTCTCTATGGTAGAGCTTTGCTTTGCTTTGTCTTGATTAACACGACTGCTTTTGTTTAGCTCTAACAGATCAGCCTTAGCTCATGACACTCAGCCTATACGTTCCTGTATAACTGCTTATGTTGATAAGATAGCACCTGTCATATAGCACCTACTGTTAACCTGTTTAAATTGCGTTCCCGTTTACCGACTCACAAAAATATAAAAATGAGGCAATACCATTATGGAAATGTAATTCATACTGTTTTCGCTGTACTAATCCAATTTGATGATTACCTACGCATTTCCCTTTTTCTATTCTGTATCCCTCACAAATGCCTCAATAAAAGAAAGATTTACAAAAAAAAATAAAAAATTATGAATGAAAAAAAAAAAATACAAAATCTAGAACTGAAGGAATGAAGGACTATATTGTTGAGAAAGCAGAATACTAATACTGTACAAATGTATAAAACTATGAAGCTGAGAGTTCTAGGTTTGGAGAGGCTCATTGTACTGCATTGAGAGCAGCATGGCTCGGTCTATGCTTCCCTTTATTTCCATAGAAATTGACAGAAATATTTCCAAAGATCTGTGATTTGTTGATGTCTTTATTTTAAATGGTTATTTGTAATTAAACCATTTATATATTCATTTGTGAAACAAAAAGAACAAAAAGTTATATGTCCCTGTGTAGCATCCGTGCACACAGCCCCCTGTTCACACAAAGCAGGGGGGAGAGTGGTGGCGGGTGCCACACCAGAACGAGTGTACCGAAATGAGACTCCAGATGTCTCAAAGGGGCTTAACCCCTGGTGAAAAACAGAACAACGACAATTAAGTATGCAAAGCAGTCTCAGTGTAAGAGTGAGGCTGCTTGCATAATCTGGAAAATCTATACAGCGCGGTAGAGTCAAAATACCAAGATCTGACTGTCCAAATAATTTGGTCAGAATATTCCTATCAAATAAAGTATATACAGGTAATCCTACAGTCCCTTGCCAATCCAGAGTGCTGTAGCTAAGGAGATAATTATGCTTAATCCGTATCCTCACTCGGCCCTAATAATAAGCTTTATTGTGATCTGCTATAGGGGTATGAGTGTCAGAAAGCCAAGTCTCCATCTTCTAGACACCCTAGAAAATGTCAATGTTAGAATAAATATATGCTCAAAAATTGAGCCATGTCCATAGCAGAGAGAGAGATAGAAATTAGCGGAGAAAATGAAGCATCAGTCAAAAACAGACTGACAGTTATAATTAAGAAAGCATCTCTCCCTGTAAAACTAACTAGACAGGCAAAGGAAAGAAAATAAGAAAATAAATTAAATAGTGATCATGGTGCTACAAACACCAGTGCCCAGTGCTGCACTGGGCACTGGTGTTTGTAGCACCATGATCACTATTTAATTTATTTTCTTATTTTCTTTCCTTTGCCTGTCTAGTAGGGTGTCTAGAAGATGGAGACTTAGCTTTCTGACACTCATACCCCTATAGCAGATCACAATAAAGCTTATTATTAGGGCCGAGTGAGGATACGGATTAAGCATAATTATCTCCTTAGCTACAGCACTCTGGATTGGCAAGGGACTGTAGGATTACCTGTATATACTTTATTTGATAGGAATATTCTGACCATATTATTTGGACAGTCAGATCTTGGTATTTTGACTCTACCGCGCTGTATAGATTTTCCAGATTATGCAAGCAGTCTCACTCTTACACTGAGACTGCTTTGCATACTTAATTGTCGTTGTTCTCATATATTCATTTGTATATATCTATATATTATATATATATATATATATATAGACAAAATCTAGAACTGAAGGAATAAGGGACTATATTTTAAGAAAGCAGAATACTAATCCTGTACAAAAGTGCAAGTAATGAGACATGATGTGGTTACATGAATATCTGGAAATAAAAAGATCATGCATGGATTCATGTAAGCAAAAAAAAAATATACCTTGAAAATTAAACTGATAGTATTCTTGGTCGTCAGATTCTTCTTTTATTGTCACTGTGGTCAACTCAGGAGAGCTCCCTACAAATATAACAACAATTATCTTGTGCAGTCAATATGTAAAGTGTCAAAATATCTATTCTTTTTACTATTAAAATCAAAGGAGTTTTCTCCCCTCCCCCACCTAAAAAAGTATATATCTATTTCCTCTTTCAATATTTGCAAAAAAAATTAAAAAAAAGTTTGATTTTGAACAGTATATACTTTTTTTTATCTTCCCAGATTTCCCTGCTTGTGCAGCCATTTTGAGTGATCTTGGATCAGACCCAGATGTTATCTGACCCAAGATCACTCTCACCTGCCCAGCTGCTGCATGTTTGCAGAGGAATTGCATTACCTGAAACTGCCCTGCACATAGTCTTCAAAAAAAATAAACTAAAACAACTATAAAACATGCTGAAGATATTGATCGACATAAAATAAAGACAATACTTAAACTACTTTATGATGGTGCATTGCTGATGTCAAAGCTACTTTTGCCACACTAAAGAGGGATCACAAATTATGCTTTGCACTTACATAAAACAAGTTACAGCTACTTACCAGGGTCGTGCCTTGGTTCGGACTTCACCTGAACAGGAGAATAACTTTAAAATAGAGAGAGAAAAAAATAATATACTTTACAAACTAATAGATGCATTAAATGTGAATATTTATACAGATTAGAAAGACATGGTGATATGATAAAATTCTGTGAACTTTGTGGCTCATAATTAACTCTCTTAATTGTCATAACTGATTGGGATATGCTGCAAGGTGCACCTAAACTCAAATTGAGTACTTGAGATGATATTTGTTTGTTAATTAAACACAGGTATGTCAGTAATTGTCTTTCCTATACACACTGTCCAGGGAAACAGAGGTCTTTCTTTTTATTTCAGAAGTGTTTTATTGCAGAGCATACACTTGTGGCCTACAAAGAAGAGCCAATATATACTATGAACAAGGGTACTCTTTCCTCAGCATTTCCACAATTTCTTGTTTACATAATTTAACATACATTATTAAGCACAGTGTAGCCTTGCACGTAGCCACTCTTGCATTTAACCAATCATTGTAGAAACGAGCATGCCTACAAGTAAATCTGCGACTCCTATAAATAGTTTTAACATGTGGTCCAAGGCAATATGTCCAGTGGTTTAGTACTTTAAATATTTCATTCTTAAACAGTGCACATATTTTGCATATTCATTCACACAGATACTAGAACTTACACATGTAGTTAGAAGAAGAAAAACAAACTTTTAAGCAATCTCCAAAAAAATTAGGTTTACCCTTTTCACTCATACTAGAGGCCCCAAAGCCTACACTCCTTACCCAGTTACTACATTGAAAAGGTTTAGTGACTATGCCTCTCAGGATGCTTAAAAATTGCAGTACAAACAACAACAACAATAATAATAATAATAATAATAATAATAAAAATCTACTTAAACAAGAATGAAAAACTTAAAAAGATGAGGATTGCAAAAATTGCCTCTGAAATTTGAATACAAGTTAAACAGAAAAATGCAAGCCGAAAGGTAATCATATATATATTATCTATATTAAATTAGGTCTGTCTATGAAACACAAATATATTAAATATTAATGGGAGATTGACTTTAGTCTGTATTAAGCCTGCTAAACTCATCACAATATACAATGGGCAAAAATACGATCTCCTTTGAATGAAGCACGAAAAGTCTAAAGAGCATGCACTTTTACCTTTCAGAGAAAGATGCCTCAGCTTCTCTAGCAATTTCATTTTCTGCAATAGATTACAATGTAAACACATTAAAACAGGACAGAGAAGTAATTGGTAACCAACACAATGGTTTTTTTTTCACTACATTAGCACAAATAGCATAATTTTCTAATAAGGATATTTTCATGTACCAGTGGCTATGGTTTGCTATTCTGCACCTAGTTTCTATTATAAGGACAATCCAAACACCATAAGCACTGCATCATATTGATTGTAGAAGGAGTCTTTGGTTGCTGCATCTAAAGTTTTTTGTTAAAGGTACACGATGGCATTAGGAATATCAAGCTGTATTTCAAACACTATAGTGTCCCAATTTATTTAGGTCTGCCCCCCCTCCTGCAGTGAATAAAGGCTTAAAAACCCTTTGTTAACTTACCTCTTTCCAGCCCTGAGGCTCCCTTGGAGCTAGCTAGGTCTCCTCTCATAAAGTCATGCCGATGGAGGAACCTAACACGCATGAATGATTTCCTGAAGGGTATTTGAAGACGTTAGACGTCCAACATTGTTACACTAACTTAAATTCTACTAGAGACCAGGAGGCACCTCCATTGGCTGTCTGAAGCCAATAGAGATTGTCTTTACCCTGAAATGTAAACATTGCTGTTTCTCTAAAACTGCAATATTTTACATTGCAGGGTTAATGGAACAGGAGCACTGCACCCAGACCACTTCAATGAGAAAACTGTCTCTTTTCTTTGCACCCAAAGTGTAATCCTCTGCTACTCGAAATCAGTCTTAATTTAAACAGTAACAATGTTCTATGGGTGAATGGGGAAGGCCAAGCCCAAAGCTCTATTAGTTATCCAAATCACTAAATAATGCAAATATTCTGTTTACTTTCCAAAATAATCAAACTGCTTACCTTTTCGTTTGGATCTTCTTCTATCAATAAAAGGCCTAAAAAAAAAATAATAATATATATATTTATATATACATATACAGAATTTAATTAACAATCAGCGATCTTTTTCAAAAGAGATTTCTATTAGCCTGTAACAAAGGTATCCTGCTCCCAAATCATAAATGCTTCCAAGTGACATTTCTAGCACAGACATATTAGTATGCGCTGGCCTAACTGCATACATTATAACTATATACACATGGCTCACATGTGCAGAGAAATGTTTTGTAAATGACAGACAATCAAGTATCTGGTTATTTATTGAATTTAACAACACAGAACACTTTAATGCACATGGGGCTTTGGCGTTTTCATAAAAGATGCATTTGAGAATATTTTAGGGCTGTATAACATGTCCAGATGCTCCATATTTGTGGGGGTTTTGAATTGTTATCCACACAATATACATTGTGGCCAGTCATTACTTAAAATTAAAAAAATGTATAATAATGATTTTATATATAAATAATTATCTTTTTGAGCATTTAATTACACATGACAGTTCATATTTCTTTGTTCTGCTAAAGTAGCACTAATGGCTCAATAAAAAAATCTAACACATTGAATTCCTCAAATTTGGTAAGTTAATACAATAACGGTGAAGGAAAAGCGTAAAGTAAAGGAAAAAAAGCTGCCTTCACTGTGTGAATTCCTTCCTGGGTGCTCTGCTTGATTCGGCCTTTATACCAAAATTAGAAACAGAACACTTATTTCATATTTAGCAACTGACATTATTCACATCAATGTACTGTAGCAGGTTGTGTAGAAAGCAGAACAGCCTAAAAACATACTGATCAGGCTTAATGTGAGCCTTAAGCAATAATGGAATATTATACACTCATGTCACAGTGATATTTTATTTTCCATTCTTTCATCTTTTATATAAAGGTATTAGTGTGGTTGAGTTGCCTAGTGCAGGAACAAACAAAAAATTAAAAAATCTGCTACGATTCCAGGTCAAGGCACCACAACATAAATCCCCCCCTCACACTCCACGTTATTTTCCCATAATTCTCTGCACACACATTCATTCTCAAGACATGTGCATGGAATCAGGGGCCTTAGTTAATATACATTGAACTCCAGAATATCTTTGTGTTTAATGCAAATAAATAAAGTATTTAAAATAAAAAAAGCACAACCAACAGACAAATTTTAATGCATACCAAATAAGTATGCAGCTTAAGTGGTCCTGTGTTTGAATACCTCAAAGGGACACTATGGGCACCAAAATACCTAGCTTTTGGTTAAACGTTTTGGTGTATAGATCATGTCTCTGCAGTCTCACTGTTCTATTCTCTGCTGCCCTAGCTACTGCTCGCTTGGCTGTGACTGGCACAACCTGCATAAAAAAAACATATTTCATTTTCAAATTAGACTTTAACTTGCTTCAGAAGTTTTTTATATCCTGCTGTGTAAATTTAACGTATGAACACAGGAGGCATGGTGTGGAAGGGTGCAGGGTCTTGAAGGCTATTAACAGAGCAGTACAGAACGCATTCTGAATTAAATTGAATTTGCAATAAAGGAAGTGTAAAAATGAATGACTCTTTACAGGAATTCTTTAGGAAGGCTGTACAAGTCCCATGCAGGGAGATGTGGCTAAGGCTGTATAAACAAAGGGATTTAACTCCGAAATAGCAGAGAATTAAGCAGTGAGACTGCAAGGATATGACCTATACATCAAAACTGCTTCATTAAGCCCAAGTTGTTTTGGTGCATATGGAGTCCCTTTCATTCTTTGTACTACATACTTTTACCTCAGAGGAGACACTGTCATAGTCTACATCAGGCCTGCACATCCTGTGGCCCCCAGATGTTTTGAATTACAACTCCCATGATTCCATGGCTGTTTCATTCAAACAATTATGGGTGTTGGCTATTTTATTCAAAGACTCATGGGCGTTGTAGTTCAAAACATCTGGGGGGCTGCAGGTTGTGCAGGCCTAGTCAACATTAAGTAGAAAATAGATCAGTTATTTAACAAAAGTAAATGAAACATGAGGGCTACAAGAATATTCGTATGAACAGATGCCTAAGCAAATGTTGTTTATGTTGCATTACATGGATTAAGGTGTGTTAATTTACCTTTTAATAGTAAAACACAGCTGAGATTTATTGTCCATAATCTGCTTCAAAGAGTGAAGGCTATATTTTGATGGATCTACAACTCCCATTCCCTTTGGGAGCCCACAGACTGTAACCGCGGTTGGATCATTTGACATCTTGTCATAGGGCACAGGCACTGGTGTTGCTTTTCCAAGAGCTTTCCCTGTCAAGGTAAGATGCAAAAAATAAAATAAAATGTACAATATTTTTGCCTTAGTTGCCAACAGGGGTTTAAGCAATATTATAACATTAAACAGGTGGGCATACTATGTACCCCTCGTACCACTATAGTGCCATTAGATTGAAGGAACACTAGGGGAATACGCTGCAATTCAAACTGCTTAAGAATAAAGTAAAAATCCTAAATGATACAAGAATCTCTTGCAGTGCTTGGACCACCACAGTCCACCTCACCCTTACTGCTTTAAACAGAATAATTGTTGAGCAGATGTGAATTCTCAATCACATGAAAAGAAGAAAAAACTAATCTTGGGCATGCTCTACTCTGGCATTTTCTTGCACATAACCTACTCATTTGCTTCAATTATAAAATACAGAATTTTATGAGAAATGCAAAACTGTGAATTGCCTGCTGCTAAGTCTTTAGTTCCTTTCTGGAAGTGGTAGACAAGAGGGTAAAGCTATGGTGCAAGAAGTTTCTGCTTTTTGTTTGCAGGAAACATGTATTTGGCAACATAATGAAAATGGAAGATACTACATCCAATTTAATGTAGAAAACACAGAAAATACCATTGCACAGTTTACTTGGAAACAGGTGTTAAACACATTATAAAGAATAACAAAAGAATATGAAAGAAACTAAAATGTACCATAGCAAATGCAGAACAAATCCTCAACTGACTTCCGTAAAGACTCAATATCACAATCTGCTGCTGCTTCTGCTCTTGAAGTCTTAATAACAATAGCTTCGGTAAAAGTATTTTCCTCCACGTTACCTGCAAAATATGTCCAGTTAAAATACATTTTTTAAACCTGACCAGAATTAAAAGTTACATAAACAACATATCTTAAATTGTACCACAGGTGTAAAAAATAAATATATTTTAATACTGAAATTGCTGCACATTTTCTATGGTCAAATACTACTATAGTACTAGTCAGTATTTAGCAGCGGTTCATAAGGCCCTAACCGGACCTATATTCTGTAAATGACATTATATCAGTGATCATTTGTAAAATAAGTGATGCATTCTGCTAATTTGATTGATAATGTAATAAAATCTGCACAAAAAAAAACTGTAGAAGTGTCAAACGAGCCTCCACTGCACTAAGAAAGGCTCTACAATCATGGGAAACAACTTATTATGGGTACAAATCATGGGCCTGTCATGTATGGTCTGCCTTTCCTAATCACTGGATACCTATTGAAATAGTGAGCACATTCAGCTGTGGGTTCTGATAAAAAAAAACATACACTGATCATCCACAAAATTAAAACCACCTGCCTAATATCATGTGGCGTCCCTTCTTTTGCTGACAAAAGAGCTCTGATATGTTGAGGCATGGACTCCGCAAGACCTCTGAACATGTCCTGTGGTATCTGGCACCAAAACATTAGAAGCAAATCCTTAAAGTCTTGCAATTTGCAAGGTGTGGCCTTCATGATCAGATTTGCTGCCCCAGCACATCCTACTGATGTTCAATAGAGCGATCTGGGGAAGCCAAGTAAACACCTCTTTATCATGTTCCTAACAATTTTTGCAGTGTCATGAAGGGACATGTGGTCTTCAACAGTCTCTAGGTAGATGGTACATGTCAAAGTAACATCTACATTCATACCAGGACCCAAGGTTTCCCAGCAGAACATTGCCCAGAGCATAACACTGACTCCACCGCCCTGCCTTATTCCCATAGTGAAACCAGATGCCATCTCTACCACAGGTAAACAGGGAATGGTGTGAAGATTAGATACATTTATAGATATTGATAAGCATACTATCACTGTGTCATTTTCTTCCTGGTTAACCAAGTGCCTGTCTATTCCGCTGTGCCCCTTTAAAAAGTCTAACTGTGCTTACCAGCAATATATCAAAGGAACACCTGAGGAGATCCCCCATATTAAATTATTTAAAAATGCAAGTGACTTACAATACTGTATAAAATCTTTCTGCAAATCCTTTCTTGCATCTAGAAAGGCTCTTCCTCTGTTGCTGCCAAAAACTAGTGCTTCTGAGTCATACACAGCAATACAAGCTACTTCAGCTTTGACCTTGGCAAACTCTTTACACTGAATAAAAAGGGAAAAAAAAAAAACATACCAACAAATTATTTAACACCCGTCAGTATTTATAAGATCATACCTTTCTCTATATAGGGCATTCAGCACACAAAGTATCTCAGTTCTCCAAAACCAAACATTGTGGTTTGCCAAATCAGTCCTAGAAGATACCTAGACTTGCCAGTTGTATATCATGAGTGAATATCAATGCATTTTAAGGTATATTATTGCCATAGACTGTTGGCTATGGTGATGGCATTGCCAATTGGAGAGAAGTTACACACACACGGTGATGTGGAAGACAATATATCAAGGGGAATGTTTCTATAAAGATGAATATATGTTACATTTTGTAAAAGTACATTAAAAAAAGAATTAAGTCTTATGAATACAGTGTTTGGACAGCATTATTTTTTTTTACCATTGATTCTAATGCAGACATAAAACATTTAATAGCTTCGTTGCTCTCAGATGAGTCATTGAGCACTGGTAGAACAGGCAGTGTGAATTGAGACATCTTTCCTGCAGAAAAAAAAAAAGCAAAAATGCATTAAATAAGGAAGAAAGAATAATAATCTGGAGCAGAGTAGTATATCTTCAACTTTCCAAATAGCATCTCACATATAAAATCCAACAAAATGCAATGTTACTTTATCCAATGTTTACAAATTATTATTCTCACACTTCAAACTTGGCATTCTATTATCGTTTCCTCTTCTCTTCCTCTTTCAGAATATGTTCCTATTTTTCTGATTTCTAATCTTTTTCTCTTTAAAACAAAAGGACAAAGTATGGACTTCTTTGGCTTAAGTATTTTTCCTACACTTGGCAATCTTGGCAAAGCGTGGAGCTTAAAGCAAGCTTTACCCTTTGTTAGCTTGACAAAGGAAGTGGACCTTGCCTTAAAGGGAAAATATAGTGTCCCCCTCACTTTCACGTGGTGCAAAAGGGGCTAAATACCTCTTCTGTCCCTTACCTTAGTCCAGCGCCGATGTCTCAGCGCTGGCTCAGGGTTCGCCTTTGCTCCTCCTGGAGGAGAACTAATGCGCATGCACGGCAATAGCCGCGCTCGCATTAGGATTCGCCCATAGCTAAGAATTATACAATGCTTTCCTATGGGGATTCCAGCAGTGATGCTGGATGTTCTCATGCATATAGTGAGGACATCCAGCGTCAGGCGACCAAAAGTCACCGAACGACAAGGAAGTCCCTCTAGTGATCGTCTGATAGACAGCCACTAGAGGTAAAATTACCCTGCAAAGCTAATTATTGCAGTTTTAATAATAATTAGCGTTGCAGGGTTAAGGGACCTGGTAATATGCTCCCAGGCAACTTTAATGTGCTGAAGTGGTGTGGGTGCCTATAGTGTCCCTTTAGGCTCCACCCTTTTGACACAATTGCCAAGTGTAGGAAAATACATAAGACAAAATAGTCTATTTCTTATGTTTTAATGAGAAATAGATGAGAAATTAAGAAAATAAGAACAGACTGAAAGAAGAAATGAAGAGGAAACAATAGGAGAAATAAAAGTTTGAGATGAAAGAGCCACTTTAAAGTGCAGTAACTTTTAAAGTTAAAAAACGGAAACATATTTATATTTCAACAACAGAAGAACAATCAAAGGGTCAGTTAGCCAAAAGTGAAATCTATCAAATCTATCTGTGTAATAACAACCTCGTTCACAGTTTTGTGAATATGGTTGTACCCATGGAGACAAGACCTAAAACGGGTGCACACAGAAGAGGAAATAGTAGTTCCTGATGTTGAGGGGGAAAAATGGACAAAACTTATAGCAACAGTGATTTTAATTTACCGGTAAAAAAAAAAAAAATTCTTAGGGATCGCACATTAATATATACTAGATTTGGTGCTTAGAATGCCCCTTTAACCCCTGAAGGACACATGACAAGTGTGACATGTCATGATTCCCTATTATTCCAGAAGTTTGGTCCTTAAGGGGTTAATATTTAGGTCAATTGTAGGCACATTCAAAGTGTCTATACCGCAATACTATATATGCATTCAACAAATATATTTCTAGTAATAAGAGGTCATACTCTCCCTGCGCACACACGCTCAATCAGGACGCCAACTGAGAAATTAAGGAGATTCCTGAAGCAGCATCTGCTGCAGAATGCGGAGCAAAGTTATTAACCACTAGACACAAGGGACAGTGATGCAGAGTGTGACCTACAAATGTTCCTCTCCATCCACTTTAGCAACAGAGCAAACAAAATACAAAACACATTTCTTACAATGTATAAACTTTGTCTCATGCTAGATTTACTTTTAATCTCTTCAGTACTCAATTATACATTACACTCTTAAATGCAAAATTCATATCTATTACAAATACTAGAATGTTTAACCCCTTAAGGACACATGACATGTGTGACATGTCATGATTCCCTTTTATTCCAGAAGTTTGGTCCTTAAGGGGTTAAAAAATATTGTTTATATACCAAATTGTCTATAGAAATCAGCATATGATGGAGCTCAGCACTCAGCTCGAGTTTCTCCCTCAAGGGTCTCTCTCTCTTTAACCCCTTAAGGACACATGACATGTGTGACATGTCATGATTCCCTTTTATTCCAGAAGTTTGGTCCTTAAGGGGTTAAAGGACCACTCTAGGCACCCAGACCACTTCAGCTTAATGAGGTGGTCTGGGTGCCAGGTCCCTCTAGGATTAACCCTTTTTTTTTTTATAAACATAGCAGTTACACAGAAACTGCTATGTTTATACTGAGGGTTAATCCAGCCTCCAAAACCTCTAGTGGCTGTCTCATTGACAGCCGCTAGAGGCGCTTGCGTGCTTCTCACTGTGAAAATCACAGTGAGAGCACGCAAGCGTCCATAGGAAAGCATTGTAAATGCTTTCCTATGCGACCGGCTGAATGCGAGCGCGGCTCCTGCCGCGCATGCGCATTCAGCCGATGACGTTGCAAGGAAGAAGGAGAGGAGGAGGAAAGCTCCCCGCCCGGCGCTGGAGAAAGAGGTAAGTTTAACCCCTTCCTCCCCCCAGAGCCCGGCGGGAGTGGGTCCCTGAGGGTGGGGGCACCCTCAGGGCACTCTAGTGCCAGGAAAACGAGTATGTTTTCCTGGCACTAGAGTGGTCCTTTAAGCACTGGAGACCCAGAATGATTATAGCTGTCTCACCCAAACACTAGCCAGTACTTAGAGTTGTCTGAATATAAACTGGTTTATTGAGAGCAAGGCACACTTTTATAAACCAACATGAGGTCCATGAACTGGTTTATTGAGAACAAGGCACACTTTTATACACATGACACCAACAGGAGGTCCATAACTTGAATAATGTAAATCCCATCCTGGCGCCTGGGAGATAACTATATCTAATCGCTAAGCTAATTATCCCCCAGACATCAGGTTGCCATTACAATATACCTCAAAACATGCAGAATGATACAAATAACTCCAACATGTCTTATATCCCTGGATAGCGCTTTAACTCTACCTCCTTCAGTCAAAAGAGTGCTTGTCGTACTCACAGTGTTGAATCGACACCGAGACTCAGTTAAAGTCTCAGCCGGCCAAGGCTGATTTCACATCCAATGGAGAGTTCCATGCAGCCAGCCAGAGTGACCGCTAGGAGACTCTGTCACCTGGGGGGCTGGAGTGAGGGCGTTCTTCAGGGCTGTGCCTGGTGAAGGACAGGGGGAAAACTAGGGAGTGAGACTTTAGCACTTAAGTGCAAAATTGGAGTGAATGTCTCTGAATAGTGGCAGAACTGCGGTTCTGTCACACAGCACATTTATGAGCGGTCACACATACTAGACTCCAGTCATAATACACTTTTGTATTCTACGAGGGTAGCTATTTCCATCTGCTATTTGAACAAAGCATATCTGTTTTAAGCACAGACACAAAATCTAAATATGCATATCAAAAATGGTCAGAAGTGTAAACCCAAATTTAGTAAATGTCCTTATATCAAGCAGGCTTTAAACCAGAATTCAAATTCAGTATATACTCAAATCCCAATAGGAGAAAATGTCTGTGAAACCATATATTTTATAAAACTGCTATTGAATTATAATACTTTAAAATACAGTGTAGCAACATAACTAAATACAGCTAAGAGAAGAAGCTGATTAGGAACATCCAGCTCTCAGATATGATAGAGGAGGCGAAGAGAGGCACCCAGCAGATCCCACCCCAGGTAAGACTACTCACAATTGGGGGAGGAGGGGCAAGGCACTCGAACCATAACCACTCCAGCTTTCTGTATAGTGCTTGGGGTGTATGAACAACGCTAAAAATCAGCATCTTTGATAAATCTTGTCATGAATGTTTAAAAGTAATACTTCCACCCCAAAACAACTTCATCTCAATCATATTATGGGAACGGAAGTCTCTGGGTGCAAAGGTTTGATTATAGCCATGTTCCAAAGTATACATTTTTTTTTCCATTAATATATTATGAGTCCCACTTTGATTACAGAACTTGTCATTTTGTAATGGAATAAAAATTAGATTCTAATTCATTCACACCAAAGCAGGAGCAGGATTCTGGCATGCTTTTTGACCTTTAAACAACTGTTACAGAATGTTATTTTTCATAGCACCAGCAATGGCTTGAGTTAGAAAATAATAATCTCCTACTCTTTCCTCAATTAATCCCACTATACCAACAACTATAAAATATTGACGGTGTCTTTCTGAACTGGACAAAATAGGATTATTAACTAAAACTGGAATTTTACCAAAATAAATCTGAATGTCAAATTCGAGGCTAGCTGATTTGGAGAAAAAAAAAAAATATTTTTAATTTTTTTAAATCACAATTTCACCTAAAAGTTACACCCTGGCTTTATCAGTTTACGTTTTATAATTCATACTTAATTCCCCCCCAAAAAAATCTGAATTTAGTTAAAAACCACAGAAAGTATATACATGCATCTCTTATTAATTATAGACATAATCCAGGATTCCCTACAGCATTACTTGAACATATTTATCTATATTGTGCCTGCCAAAACATCTACATTTTCATTCAGAACACATTTACATCGCAACTCTTTAGAACAAACCCAAACATATTTTCTCTCTATTCTTACTAGTAGGGATCAAACTAGTTTTTTTACACATTTAAAACCGATATAACATTACATGCGCTCCTTCTCTTGGTCTCTTTGTTCTAAAATAATTCAATAACTTCCACACAGGAATTAGGATTACCTGGTACTGGGAAAAGGGACATTCATCTTTGTTTAGAAAGTGAAAAAATCTTTGTACCAGATATTAAAAATCCTGCTATGCATTGCAAATTCATTGGTATAATATAAATAACAGATTAGCCAAGACGGCAAGTTGTCTAGAATTGGGCTTGACAAATTTGTTTTGCCACACATGCGCAATAGCCTCTCAATGTAATCCTATGGGAATGCATTGGATTGGCTGAGATCAAGAGTGATGATCTTAGCCGTGGATGGCGGGGACAGCTGCGGCGGGACCTGCACGGCGTGGGGAAATAGGTGAGAGAAATATCCTTTCCCATGTGATTGGAGATTGGGCCGGTAACCTAAACAGACACAAACTGACAGACACACTCCGTGACAGACACACATATTAACAGACACATAATGACACCAACAAATCACACACATTTTCTCACACACTCAATTTTCTTTTTTTATTATAATGTGACTGTAACAGATCACCTGGCACCCCGACTGGATACCTCCATTGAAGGATGCTCCTAGCGCTTCCTGAGGGCTCCAAGCACTGCAGCCGACACCATAACATCCGTAGACTCCTTCAGAGTGCAAAACAGGAACAAGCTCCTACAAGAGCTTAGTAGTGATTATAGCAAGAGAGTATGACTAGCATAGCAATCCCTTGTAGCATATTCCCCCAATAAGAGACGGCACTCCAAATTGAGGGTGAAGTAGAACTGAAGCTTTAATCCAACACTCTGCTTTTATGTACATTTTAGTACTGCCCACAGAGATTTTTGCAGAACAACCAATCAATATGTACAATACACTCAGACACTCCCAGCAATTACACACAAAATACTCCCCTCTGCCTGTGATATAATTACTGAACACAATGGGCTAACGTAATTATCACAGGCAGGAAGATACACAATTTTACATCACAATACATCACATTCACATTACATTTTCAGAATCAGCATACTCCAAATACAAACGTATGTCAAAATCATATTAATTGGTCCAGTGGTTCAAAAGTTATTTGGAAATCCCTTTTTGACCAACTGCAAGCATGGCTTGGGTGTGGTAAGCCAAATATCTCCAGCATACAGAAAATATCTCTATTTACAACAACAGTAAAAAACACATAATTCCTATCATACTGAACAGAACCCCCACATTCAACCTATCACCAGATAGCTTGGATCTGAGCGCTCAATATATCCGAACAGCGCTCAGATCCCACGAACAGAATAAAATCGCCATGGGGTTTAAGTTTAACAAGGGCCATACACAGTTCAATAGAAGTCCATAAGCCCCAAATGCTGTTTTTAAAGTGCCCAATCTCCTAGGGGCTATAATCCCAAGTCATGAGTCCTCTCCAAAATCAGTCCCCTCCAAAAACCAGTGGCGAGGTCCCACAGTGACCACCCAGCTTCCCTAGCTTTGGGAGAGCTGGAATGATTCGGCTTTCCCTGGGGTCCAGTGTGGCTGCTGTCATCTCCATGCTCTGCTCCCTAAAGCACTGTTAAGTGATGCAGAGGCAGTAGTGACGTCATATTCCGGCTCCCGGCATCGCTGGAGATCGTGCTAGGGAGCAGAGAAGGGAGATAAGAGTTCCCTCCCCACCCGTCTCAGTTGTCCGTGAGCCGCCAGCCTGCTTACCCGCCCATGCTCTTCCAAGGCAGCCGGCGACCTGCATCCACCGTCGATCGACCGCCCGCCCACCTCTACTCACAGTCAGCCGGCCATCTCGGGAGCTATACGGACTGACAAAGCCCAGGGGCCAGGATAAAAATCCTAGTCACCATGGCACCTGTATTTGTCGAGCCCTTGTCAAAAATCATATTGTTGGGGGCGGGGCCTGACTGTCATGGAGGGAAGACGTGCCTAGCTGCAGCTCCCTCCTGAACTAAGCTAAAACGGCTAAAATAGGCATAACTGAACCACAAAAAACTGCATAAACTGACCCTAAGCGATTCACTGCACACGGTAAACCGGTAATGCGGCCCGTGAACAGCAGACAGACAGCAGGCTACACCCGTGAAGACATGCGGCCGGGTGTGCACTGGACGGGAGCAGCGGCCGAGCTCTCAGCCTGGAGCAGCCTGGGAGCCGATTGTCACGACCGGGTACCCAACATCCCCCCCCCCCCCGGACCGGTGGGGGTCATCCCGGTCCATTATTTGCAACCTTTTCAGCAGTGGCAAAAACGAGCAAGGAACACATCAGTGGGCTGCGGGACCGACCCAAAATGGCGGAGACCGCAGGACCCGCGAACGGGCATGAAGCACAACAAGCCCCCCTATCAAGCCTGGATATAATATTTGCCAACTTCTGGCTCAAGCTTGAACATGGGACGGGGGACTTTGCCGCCGCACACCTCATATCATGCGACATGCCACCCACCGCCCGACCCGCAAAGCCCAACTGCACCCCAGGGGAGGCGCAAAAATGCGAGAAGATGGCGGAGACGTAAACAGACACCCAACTCATACAGGGTGGTGAAACGAACACCGACTGCCCGCAACGCGAGCAAGCCAGAGGCGCCCCCTACCATGAAGGCACCTGTACCTCTGCCTGCTGATTCCTCTCAACGACACTCAGCAAGCCCACAAGCTCACCACGCGGTTACTCGACGACATGGGTGTCCGAGGCAGGGACCAGCACAACCCCAACAAGGTTTATTTATTTGCAAAGTGGAGCAGGAACTAGACCAGGCCGCCGACAGGAGGAGCATCTCACCGCCGCCAAACAGACAGATCCCTGCCACCAGGCTACGGGCCTTGAAAGCTGGAATCGGCTGAGTACCCGTATAATCTGGCAACCTGTGTCTGACGACTACTCAGCGTCTTACTGGGACACCTGTTCTCTATTGTCAGATGTCATGTATAATCCCTGTTTGCCGAGGACTCTTTACTGCAGCTACGCAAAGTTTTTATTAAGTCCTTTCCTTTTTTTTTTTTTTGATTTATCTTTCCTAGCACTGCCTCAGCTACGCAGCTTAACATTATGTGCATTGCCAATTAGTATTTGATATACTGATACCAAATCTCAGCAATCTGTTAGCCAAGATAGACCACTAGAAATGTACATATGAACAGGCCCATCACTATGTCTCTTACAATGCAATATGTACGCCATAACGCTAGTCTCATTAACCCATTTTTTATAATGGTGCAGTTTTATCTTAATGGAAGGGCCTGCCAACAGGTTACAAGTGCTATAGCCTGCTCATACGCTGCAGTTGCAAATTTTGATTGCCTGGAATGCGCTACAGGCGTGGGGCTATCTAAACCTGTTCATTTATAATTGTCAAGACAACGCTTGTTTTTTATAATATGTTATGTTTTCTCCATCGTCTAATCCTCGTCCAATTATAACTAATATTGATATTCGTTTGTTCTCATACAAAAAAAAAAAATGTGCAATCCCAACTAATGCCATGTTACTGATATTCTATGTTTATCACACTATGCTTGATAGTGCTGTTGTGGCATATGAAGCTTGTTTGTACACACTTGCACGACAAAAATAAAGAATTTAAAAAAAAAAAAAAAAATCATATTGTTGGCAATGAAGTAATAGAACTTTGAACCCTTGGACACAACTGGTGGAAAGGTCACCTAACATTTTAGAAAGGTGGTGCACATGGTCACAATCAAATTTACCTTTACAACCAATACATTCTTCCAAACATTGGTACTTACTCATCTTATCAGAAGGGCAAGAGTAGTATCTATGAATGAATGAGTGGAATGATTTTTTTTCTACTTATTGGCTCATAATCACAAACCTACTTCTCCTGAACGATTGATTAAAGTAAAACTTTAGTGCTAGGAATACAAAGAGGTATACCTAACACTAACGTGTTCCACTGCCTCCCCTCTCCCTCCCCCCCCCTTTAATCACTTACCTGATTCCAATTAAAGGTACCTTTGAACTGGGTCAAGTGTCAACCTCTTACTACATCCGCTAGGTTGGGGCACCTTATGTGCACGCGTGGTTAGCCCGGCGCACATTTCGACTTCCCCACAGAAAAGCTTTTCCTTAAAGCTTTCCCATGGGGTTTTCTCGGATGCAGGATGACCGCAGGCTGAGTGTAAGGACATTCAGTATCGTTTCACATAGTCAAGCTCTGTGAAACTCTTGGAAGCATCACTAATGGCTCTCTAATACTGCAATGTTTTACATTGCAAGACTAAGGGGGACAGAGACATTGCACCCAGACCACAGTAATATGTAGTGGTCTGGGTGCCTTTAACCCCTTAAGGACCAAACTTCTGGAATAAAATGGAATAATGACGTGTCACACACGTCATGTGTCCTTAAGGGGTTAATGTCCATATAATCTTTCTATCTTCCCGATTAGAAAATTAGTGGTCTTATTTTAAAACTTATTTTTGCATATATTTTAAAGCACTATTAACATATTGAATAAAATATATAAATATATATATTCAACTCCAATCTGGATTGTCCCTGTATTGAATAAAAAATAGTACACTCATTCATGTCATATTTATTGTGCGGCAATAGCAGCCCAAAATAACTGTATACAAACACCCTTTAGAACCCGAAGTGCACTGGAGAAATGGCACCTCAGCCAACATACCAACCATATGAAAAATATATATATATATTTTTTAAATGAGAGGTTCACAGATTATAAAATTTAAAAAAAGAGAGAGATAAAAGGTTTCAGCTGTTAAGGTTTCTGACAAAGTTGTTTCCGCATTAGTCTTCGTGGTGACGTCACGGTTATGTTAAACCCCGCCCCCGAGGAGCCAGCAGATCAATGAAAGCAAAATATAGGGCCCAGGGCCTCCATGGTCTGCATGGTATTATTGCTCCTATAACCCGAGTTAATTATAATAAACCTGAGTAGTTCTGCCACCGTGCTCCCTATGCGGATCCCGGGTGCCTCTAACTCTTACCGAGTAAATGGAGTGCGGTAGAGATGCCGAAGATAGCTCAGGGCAGCCTGGGATGCCGACACCCGCTCACCAGCAATGTGGCTTCCTCTGCCACCCGACCCGAGTCACAAGTATATACAGCTTGCAGGCACCCCGAGCTCTCCCGCGGAGCTCCCGTAACACCGAGCCCTGCCGTAGCCGCACTATGCACACGGGCTTCTTCGTTTATTTCTCTATTTTTTCACTTCTCTCCTCGCTCTCCACTGCGATAACAATCAGCGCATGCTCCGGCGCCGCACGGCACGCTGGGAGTTGCTGTTCCAAAGTAGTGTCGTCTACAGGTAAAGCTGCGGGGAACGAGCCGTGACTGGACTACATATCCCAGCACCCTCTGCTGGCGATGCGACGTACTGTTCAGAAGAACAAAGCAGCTGGGACTGCAGCGGCCTCTCAGTGCTCAGGCAGAGCCTGTAACATGGCTGTGTGGGTAATAGCCTGCACTGCCATTTTACTGCATGGCCCCCTGCCTGCCTCTCTGCATATAGTGGGAGAGATACTGTGGCTCTGCTTGTTCTCACACACTCAGTAAAATATTCACTTAATAAAACATTGATTGTCTGTGTAATATGAGCAGCATGTCTCTCACTGTCTGTGCAGCGCTGTACAAATAGTAATCGGCTACTGGGTGCAGGCTAACACTGCGGGCTCTGTAGCAATGGAGGCAGCATACAGACAACGTGTGCTTACACACAAAAAAAAGTTCATATTACTTTTGCACATGTACTTTGTTACCCCAGATATCACTTTTTTTATTGCTGCAATATTGAATGCGCTGTTTTCACATGGCTCCCCTCCCCTTTTTTATTTTTATTTTTAGGAAAGCAAAAAATAAAAAGTGTGTTGGTAAATTGGCATGTATATATTATTTTCTCTTATGTACTGTTATTGAAAAAAAAAAATATTAATCAAAACGATTTGAAAGAATGTAAAAACAAAAACAAAAAAACAATTGGCATGTACTGGCTGTTTCAGCTTCAGCTGACCACTTCAGCTCAATGCCAGGTCCCCCAGGTTTTAACCCTTCAGATGTAAACATAGCAGTTTCATAGAAACTGCTACGTTTACATTGCAGGTTTAACCCCTTAACCCCTTCAGGACGGAGTCAATAGTGCACGTTCTGATCAAAACAAAATGTAAACAAAAACTGGAATTTGCGCTATATGTCTGTTCACCCGTAGTTCCCCTCTTTCAAATTATATGCACCCACACTTATTATATATCATTTTGTTCAGGAGAAACAGGGCTTTAATCTATCATTAACTATTCATATATGGAACATAATTTATTATGAATAAAATAAAAAAAAGGATGAGAAAATAAGGTTTTTTTTTTAAATTTGTATTTCCGTCTGCCATTTTAGCTGTGAATGTCATAATACTGTTAGGTTTTACTGCAAAAAAATGCGCATATTTGTAATCAGCGATGTCTCACGAGTACAACAGTACCCCCCATTAACAGGTTTTATGGTGTTTTGGAAAGTTACAGGGTCAAATATAGAACGTTCCATTTTCAAATTGAAATTTTCCAGATTAGTAATGTTACCTTTGAGACGGTGTGGTAGCCCAGGAAAGAGAATTACCCCCATAATGGCATACCATTTGAAAAATTAGACAAGCCAAGGTATTGAAAGTGGGGTATGTTTAGTCTTTTTTAGTAGCCACTTAGTCACAAACACTGGCCAAAATTAGCGTTCATATTTGTTTTTGTGTGAAAAAAGCAAAAAACTAATATTTGGCCAGTGTTTGTGACTAAGTGGCTACTAAGAAAGACTGGACATACCCCACTTGCAATACCTCGGGTTGTCTACTTTTGCAAATGGTATGCCATCATGGGGGTAATTCTCATTCCTGGGCTACCATACGCTCTCAAAGGCAACATAACCAATCTGGCAAATTTCAATGTGAAAAAAATGAAATGCAAGCCTTACATGTGACTCTCTAACTTTCCAAAACACCATAAAACCTGTACATGGGGGGTACTGTTATTCTCGGGAGACTTCACTAAACACAAATATTAGTGTTTTAAAACCGTAAAACATATTACAACAATAATATAGACCATAAAAGTGCCGTTCGCTTGTAAAAAATGCGAAAAACGTCACTTTTACTTAAAATATCATTGTTGTAATACAATTTACCAGTTTGAAACACTAATATTTGAGTTCAGTGAAGTCTCCCGAGTAAAACAGTACCCCCTATGTACAGGTTTTATGGTGTCTTGGAGAGTTACAGGGTCAAATATAGTGCTTGCGAATTAAATTCTCTGCACTTTCTCCCTGTGTTGTCAGGCATGTCAATCAAATTTTAATTAATCAAATCACATAATTACGTTAAAAGATTATTTAAATATACACGTAGAATTTTAATATATATGAGTTTATACGTATTTAAATTCTACGTGTATACTAATGTAATCTTTTCTGTAATTATATGTATTTATCTATATATATATATTTGCGGTTATTTGTATTTTATACAACGATAGATATATATAGAATGTCATTCTAAGTGTATTTTGTTACCGATATATATATATTAATAACAAAATACAGTTAGAATGAAATTACATATGCATATATAATTTATATTAAATTTTGTTTCAATATTTTATTTATTTATTTTATTATTTTATTTATTTATTATTTTAATTATACGTATTTATATATAATATATATATGTACATCTATTATATATAATATATATACATATTATATATATATGTAACGTCATTCTAAGTGTATTTTTATATTAATTTATATACTTATATTAATATTAAAATACACGTTGCATGACGTTACATATATATAATATGTATATATATTATATATATAATATATATACATATTATATATATATTAAAATATATTTAATTTATTTTTAAACATGTTTATTTTATTTTTTTTACACCTCCTACCAGCAGGGGGACTGTCTGATATTTCAAACAGTCCCCCTGCTGGCAGATCCATAGCCAGCTATAGGGGGCCATGTGATCGCTCTTTGAGAGCGATCACATGGCCCCCGGGGGCCTCATTTGCCGGAGGGGGGCTGCCTGGGCTCTCAGGCAGCCCCCCAGAAGAGGATCGCGGCGGAGGTGAGTAGTTGCTGGCTCCTGGGGGCTTAAACCGTTACGGCGTTCCATGCCGCCGCAACGGCTTTAAAGCCCATTTAAAGCGCGACGGCATGGAACGCCGTAACGGCGTTAAGGGGTTAAGACCGCAGCCAAATGTACAAGTTGTGAACCAAAAAAAATGTAAACAAACCACAGATTTTGACTTTATGTCTGTTCAACAATAATTTACCTCTTTCATATTAAATGCACCCACACTTATTATATATCATTTTGTTCAGGGGAAACAGGGCTTTCATTTAACATCAAATATTTAGGTATGGAACATAACGTAATATGAATAAAATATAAAAAAATGAGAGAAAATATGATTTTTTTTACATTTTCTTAGTTCTATGTGACATTCTAACTGTGAATGTCATAATACTGTTTGCTTTTACTGCAATAAAATACACATATTTGTATTCAGCGATGTCTCACGTGTAAAACAGTACCCCCTATGTACAGGTTTTATGGTATTTTGGGAAGTTACAGGGTCAAATATAGCATGTTACACTTTTCAGTTTTTTCACATTGAAATTTGCCAGTTTGGTTACGTTGCCTTTGAGACTGTATGGTAGCCCAGGAATGAAAATTACCCCCATGATGGCATACCATTTGCAAAAGTAGACATCCCAAGGTATTGCAAATGGGGTATGTCCAGTCTTTTTTAGTAGCCACTTGGTCACAAACACTAGCCAAAGTTAACGTTAATATTTGTTTGTGTGTGAAAAATGCAAAAAACTAATTTGAAAGCCAATTTTGGCCAGTGTTTGTGACTAAGTGGCTACTAAAAAAGACTGAACATACCCCATTTGCAATACCTTGAGTTGTCTACTTTTGCAAATGGTATGCCATTATGGAGGTAATTCTTATTTCTGGGCTACTATACGGTCTCAAAGCCAACGTAACCAATCTGGCGAATTTCATTATGAAAAAACTGAAACGCAAGCCTTATATTTGACTCTGTAACTTTTGAAAACACCATAAAACCTGTACATGAGGGGTACTGTTATACTCAGGATACTTTGCTGAACACAAATATTTGTGTTTCAAAACAGTAAAAAGTATGACAGCAAAAATATCGTCAGTGTAAGTGCCGTTTGTGTGCGAAAAAGGCAATAAATTTCACTTTCCCTGACGATATCATTGTTGTAATAAATTTTACGGTTTTGAAACACAAATATTTGTATTCAGCGATGTCTCCCGAGTAAAAACAGTACCCCCCATGTACAGGTTTTATAGTGTCTTGGAAAGTTATAGGGTTAAATATAGTGCTAGCAAATTAAATTCCCTATACTTTCGGCCTGGGTTGTTAGGCAGGTCCTGCAAATTGTAATTAATAAAAGGACCTAATTATGTAAAATTATTACATAAATATATATGTAAAATTATTATATATACACGTGTGTGTGTGTATATATATGTATATATATGTATATAATTTTTTTACTATTATTTTTTATTTATATATAGTTATACATATAGTGATGTATACGTATATACTTGGGTATATACATATATATATTATTTCGTTCTACGTGTATTTTGATATTAATATATATATATATATATATATATATATATCAAAATACAGTTAGAACGAAATTACACATATATATATATTTTTAATTATTTTATTTATTTATTTATTTTTTTACGTATTTACATATTTTTTATTATAATATATATATATATATATATATATATATATATATATATATATAATTATAATTATGTATATATTTAATCAATATCCTTCTACGTGTATTTTGATATTAATATATATATATATATAATTATATATATATTATATATATATACATAAATATTAAAATACACTTAGTGTATGTGTAAATGTGTGCGTATATATATATTATATATAGATCATATATATAATATATATATATAAATGATGTAAGTGTATTTTATTTTTAACTTTAATTTTTATTTTATTTTTTACATTAAGGGGTTAATAGGGGAGGAGAGGGGCAGAGACAGTGTCAGCCAACAGGCTGACACTGGCTGTCACTGTGATCACCTCCTGCAGATCGCGGTAATTGGCCACAGGGGGAGTGCCTGGGTGGCCAGGCATGCCCCCCACCGCGATCTGCAGGGGGATCCTGATTGGAGTTACTATGGGTCAGCCAATAGGCTGACACATAGTAACTCTGATCGCAGTGACAGGCTGTCACTGCGATCAGATCGCAGGGAGAGGCTGTCTCTGCATTCAGATCGCAGAGACAGCCTCTCCCTGCGATCAGACTCTGCAGATCGCGGTCACTGACCGCAGGGGGACTGCCTGGGGGGCCAGGCATGTCCCCCGACCGCGATCTGCACAGTGAAAACGCGTCCGGCTCCATGTGTCAGCCGATTTTAAAATCGGCTGACACATGGTAAATACCAATCGCAGTGACAGCCTGTCACTGCGATCAGAAGCTGCAGACCACGGTCCCCAGGCACAGGGGGGCTGCCTGGGGGGCCAGGCATGCCCCCCGACCGCGATCTGCAGCGGCCATGTGCTGCCGGCCACGTGGGGCTGAAGACCGCCCAGGACGTACCATGCCGTCCTGCGGCGTTTAGAGCCGCCCAAATAAGGACGGCATGGTACGTCCTGCGGTCTTAAGGGGTTAATCCAGCCTCTAGTGGCTGTCTTCCTGACGGCCGCTAGAGGCGCTTCTGCGACGGTGGATGCGAAAATAGCATCCAGCTTGCAGAACGTCCATCGGAAAGCATTGAGAAATGCTTTCCTATGAACTGTTTGAATGCACGTGCGGCTCTTGCCGCGCATTTGCATTCCGCTCCACTCGGGAGCTGACATCGGTGGGGGAGGAGAGGTCACTAGTGCTGAGGGAGCCCGACGCTGGATTAACCCCTTAAGGACTGGACTGTTTTTGAGATGTTGTACATTTGCGACCAGGCCTCTTTTTACACTTTTGTGGTGTTTGAGTTTAGCTGTAATTTTCCGCTCTCTCATTTACTGTTCCTATACAAATTATATATTGTTTTTTTCAGGACAAAAAGGGCTTTCTTTAGATACCATTATTTATATAATCTCATGTAATTTAATTTAAAAAAACAAACAAATATGATGAAAATTTTTAAAAAATACATGTTTTTTTGACTTTTACTTGAAAAATCTTTTACGCATCTACAAAAGCGTAGCCTGCGTACACCCAGGGCCGGCCTTAGGCATTTAGACGCCCTGTGCGAAAAATATTCACAGCGCCCCCCCCCCCCCGTCATCCATGTATGCTGTTATGTTTGTGTTGTCTGTGTATGTAATAGTACGTGTGATGACTGTGTGTGATATGTATGCTATGTGTGATATTTGTAATGGGTATATTAACAGTGTGTGATATGCGTGTATTGGTTGTATGTGACACACACAGAGTCAGACGGCCATACACACACAGGAAGACATCCACACACACACACACAAGCAGACAGTCACACACACACACACACAGGCAGACAGTCACACACACACACACCCACAGACACACACAGGCAGACAGTCAGTCATACACACAGACACACACAGACAGTAATACACACAGACACACACAGAGGCAGACAGTAATACACACAGAGGCAGACAGTCATACACACAGACACACACAGGCAGACAGTCAGTCATACACACAGACACACACAGACAGTAATACACACAGACACACACAGAGGCAGACAGTAATACACACAGACACACACACAGAGGCAGACAGTCATATACACACACAGACACACACACACACAGACACACACAGGCAGATAGTCATACACACAGAGGCAGACAGTCATACACACAGACACACACACAGAGGCAGACAGTCATACACACAGACACAGTGGCAGACAGTCATATACACACACACACACACACACAGGCAGACAGTCATACATACACACACACACACAGAGACACACACAGGCAGACAGTCATACACAGGCAGACAGTCATACACACAGACATACAGAGGCAGACAGTCATACACACAGACACACACAGAGGCAGACAGTCATACACACAGACACACAGAGGCAGACAGTCATACACACAGACACACAGAGGCAGACAGTCATACACACAGGCAGAGAGTCACACTCACCTGACAATCACACAGTTACCTGTGGAGTTCATTGTTGAGGCAATGCAGCTCCTGGTGACTGTTTGGTGGGGAAGCAGGGACTCCTTCCTGCTTCCCCTGCAGCCGTTTTCCGGCGCTTTTAGCTCCGCCCCCGCCGCACGGTAAGCTCCGCCCCCGCTGCAAATGTAAAAAAAAAAAAAATTTTTTTTTTTTTTTTTTTAAATCGGCTGTGCGGCCGCACGGCGCCCCCTGCTCCATGGCGCCCTGTGCGGCCGCACAGCTCGCACACCCCTAAGGCCGGCCCTGCGTACACCTGCTAAATAGATTCAAAATTTTGCCCTGAGCTTTAAAATACCCAGTGTTTACATGCTTTTTTGCTTTTTTTTGCAAGTTATAAGGTTATAGGTACAAGTAGGATATTGCGGTTTCAAAACATTTTTCAAATTTATCAATAGTGACATTGTTACACTATTATCTGTCAAAAGTCTCTGAAAACACCCCACATGTACATATTTTTTTAAAGTAGACAACCCAGGGTATTCAATATAGGGTATGTCCAGTCTTTTTTAGTAGCCACCTAGTCGCAAACACTTACCAAAGTTAACGTTCATATTTGTTTTCTGTGTGAAAAAAGTAAAAGACTAAATTGAACGCTAATTTTGGCCAGTGTTTGTGACAAAGTGTCTACTAAAAAAGACTGGACATACCCCATTTGCAATACCTTGGGTTGTCTTCTTTTGCAAATGGTATGCCATCATGGGGGTAATTCTCATTCCTGGGCTACCATACGCTCTCAAAGGCAACGTAACCAACCTGGACATTTTCAATGTAAAAATATTTGACCCATATATTTGACCCTGTAACTTTCAAAAACGCTATAAAATCTGTACATGGGGGGTACTGTTATACTCGGGAGACTTTCTTGAACACAAATATTAGTGTTTCAAAACAGGAAAACATATCACAACAATTATATCATCAGTAAAAGTGCTGTTTGTGTGTGAAAAATGCGGGGAAAAAAAGTCACTTTCACTGACAATATCATGGCTGTGATAGGTTTTACTGTTTAGAATCACTAATATTATTGTTCAATGAAGTCTCCCGAGTAAAACGGTACCCCCCCATGTAAAGATTTTAGGGTGTCATAGAAAGTTACAGGGTAAAATACAGTGCTAGCAAATTAAATTCTCTGGAATTTCGGCCTGGGTTGGCAGGCAGGTCCCTCAAATAGCAATTAATAAAATTACTTAATTATGTAAAAATATTACATAAATATGCATGTAGAATTTAAATATATATGCATATTTATATATTTGAAGTCTACATGTATATTTATATAATTATTTATGTAATTTTGTATATGGACATATGTATATTTCATATTATTTTTATTTATTTATATATACATAGATATATATACAATTTCATTCTAAGTGTATTTTGATATAAATATATATATATTTAAATATCAAAATACAGTTAGAGGGGGGGGGGCGTGGCTAGCCGTGCATGGAGTGAGTCGCACATCGCCGGAGCTCCGCGAACCCGGACCACATAGCCCCTTATAAATGCTACGTTTCACGCCTAATATGGGGAGAACGAAACGCCAGGGCACCCCAGGACCCTCAAGCTCGAGCCCACCGAGGAAAAACACCGGACCGCTGGATGATTTCCTTGCCTACCCGGACGGCCCCCGAGCCGCGAAACACGCGGACAAAATGGCGGCCGTGTCTCCGGACCTGGACAACAACGCGGGTCTGGAACCAGGCCCGGTGGGGAGTGACCAGTTATCTCACATTACCGCAGAACTGGCCTCTATATCAGCCAACATGCTCTCCAAAAGCGACAAAACTGCGCTGGTAACGGAGCTGCGAGCAGCGATCAGAGAGGAAATCCAGGAGGTGCGCAGAGATCTCACTGCCCTGGAGGAAAGAGTTACGGAACTGGAAGGGGAGAATATCAGGGCCATCCAGCACTCCCAAACTGCCGATCATGCCACTGCTAGACAAGGCTCGGTTCTACTAGAGCTCCGTAGACAAGTGGAAGATTTGGATAATAGGGGGCGACGAAACAACATTAGAGTTAGAGGCCTACCGGAGGCAGAGCATGAAAACCTGGACACAGCTCTCAAGCAGCTTTTTACCCATATTTTGGGTGCTGACGCCCCGGATGACTACCAGATTGAACGAGCCCACAGGGCCCTTCGCCCTCCCAGAAGAGATGGCCTTCCACGCGACGTCATTTGTTGCCTCCTGTCCTTCCAACTCAAAGACGCCATCATGAGGGCCGCACGTGCTCAGACTATCGTCTTTCAAGATGCTGCAGTCTCGCTTTACCAGGACCTGTCAGCCCTTACCCTGGATGCAAGGAGGGCGCTGCGGCCACTCACGCACATTTTGCAGGAGAAACGCATACCCTACAAGTGGGGATTCCCCTTCAGCCTCCAAGCCAAACGGGGGAATACATGGTGCTCCCTGAGATGGCCTAACGACATACCCAGCTTCCTGAGATCGATGGACCTACCGCCGGTCACCATCCGCAACTGGATACTAGACCAACCTCCACCACGCGCGGAACACCCAGAGGTACCCGCACAGCTCCGTAGCCAAGCACGTAGAGACACACAGCCTCTCCGATGGGGAGGCCCTAACGGGCCCGAAGAATAACCGATCACGTATCAACCCGGCCCCGGTGCCACCTGACCCCCCTGTGATTGCTCCTGTAAGCGGACGTACCTGCCTAACGACATCGATGACAGCTAAGTACTCATTCTACATTACACACGGGGTACACTGTTGTTTTCTAGCCCACGCAGACCACGGGGGCCCGGGGTCGGACACCTGGGGACACTTAAAGTAACTAGGGGGGACCCGAGTTGGCCACGTTTTCTACAGCATTTGGGTGGGGTACGGGTGCGGACCCTTATAATACTGCTCCAGATCGGCCGCAAACGAACTTCCTCACGACCGGGCAGCCGGTATACGCCATTCCCCTCGACATCTGCTACCACCAATGCCGGGACTTTGAACGCTACCCAGGGCCCAACTGACCCCCCGCCCGGCTGCCCATGTTGGATTGCAAGCCTCCCCGATAATGATTAGAGCCCACGGGAACCAATTCCCTTCTCAACTGTTAGACGGGGGGGACCCAGTGCTAGGTGGGGGCTGGGTGCTGGTGGGAAGGGGGGATTTGGATTGGTTTCGTATGTTTTATTGTATGTTTTATTGCATATCGACAGTTCTATTACTTATTGTGTATGCTACCAGTAGTTTAGCTTAACCTGAAACCTATTGCCCATGCAGTTGCTAAACGTGCCTCTTAACAGTTGCTGGCCCGGCCCGACCCCGACATGCTCCCCAGATTGGAACCGGGGCGGCAGCTCCGCTCCTGGGTTGGGGGTTGGAGGGAGGGGGGAGACCTAGGGGAAGCTTGGCCCGCGCCTGAATAGCTCATGTGGCACATGGCGTGTCATGTCAGCTAACGCACGCACCGCCCACGCTCTACCGGGCGCCGCGCAGTTCCGGACCAGCCTCTACACCCGCTACCGGACTGCCGATGCCCTTAATGCCCGAGAGACAGGGCAGACCCCTCCTCTGCCCAGTAGCTAGGATAGAGACACCAAATGTACACGGGGAGCTTGATCTTGTCTTATTTGCTGTATATTCAACTGTTGTAAATAATAGCGAAATGTGGTTTGAATGGTATGCTCCCTGCAAACTACTGTACCCCCCGTTAGACTGTGCCTTCTCTCTGCCCCGCCCACCGCCCCATGCACCCCCCCCCCCCCCACAGGGAAACACACTTGACGCGACCGGGCCTCCCTACGACTCCTGCCGACCAGCAGCCCTGACTGCCGACCTACTTCACCGAACGGGCCCACATGGACACCTTCCTGCCCTTACACAGACCGCCATCCCCGCAGCTGTTGCCCCCCCCTCTTGCACTGACCGGAACGACCCGTGAACGACAATCTAACCACCCTGACGTGGTCCGGGGGAACGTGACACCCGGTACCACCAGACGGTTCTCACACACTCGACTTCCAGACCTCCCAGCAACTGACCCACCTGTATATAAGGTCCTCTTCTCTGGACCTAGGGCCACGGTTGCCTATAACCCCTGACCCCCTACTAGGTGCCCCCCCCTCCCAGCCTTCTCTCCTCATCCCCCTCCTTACCTCTCCTCCCCCTACCACTCCCTATCCTGCCCTTCTCATACCACCCCCCCCGTCGGAACCCCACGGTCCGACCCCCCCGCAGCTTGAGCCTGTGCTCAGCCATGGCATCGGGCTATCAGCCTGCACCTTTACTCCTTAGGACGCATAATGTCCGAGGCCTTAACACCCCCGAAAAGCGGAAACATTTACTACGCTCCCTCTGGGCTCAGAGAACCTCGGTGGCATTCATCCAGGAAACACACCTGAAAGGGGGGGACGCCCCCCAGATCAGGGATAAACGATACCCCCTAGGCTATTATGCCAATCATCCCGACGCCAAACGCGCAGGGGTTGCCATTATTTTCTCCCATAACACCCCTTTTACATGCACCGCCTCACAGGCTGACCCCCTGGGTAGATATATATTTGTTAAAGGCGAAATTGCCGACCATAAGTACACCTTCGCTACGGTATACTGCCCTAACAAGGGACAGCACCGGTTCTTGACTAAAACCCTCACGCTGTTAGACAAATTCCGAGAGGGCACGCTGATTCTGGCCGGAGACCTCAACATTCCACTGGACCCACGGATGGACTCGTCCATGGGTACCAGCGCCATTCCCCTACACTGTATACGTCAAGCTAAACAATCCCTGGCTAAATCAGGCCTAATTGACTGCTGGAGGGTGGTGCACCCAGAGGACAGGGATTACACTTGCTACTCGGCCGCCCACGCCAGATACAGTAGAATAGATTACATCTTCCTCGCGCAGGAATACCTCCCCTTCCTAATAGACTCCTCCATTGGCATACAACATGACTCGGACCACGCACCGGTCCAGGTTACCCTCAAATCACCGCTTTTAAACCCAGTGAACGCCACTGGAGACTTAACGAGAACGTACTGACGGACAACGAAACCACCGCACGCGTAGCCCAAATATTGACCCAATATTTTGACGAAAACGACACGCCGGATGTCGCCCCCCTCACTGTCTGGGAGGCACATAAATGCGTCATACGGGGACACTTGATTAGTCTATGCACCCAACGGAAGAGGGAACATACCGCTAAGATACAAGACCTGACACGCGAAATAGCTTCCCTTGAGACGCGACATAAGACTGACCACGCAGAAGACATCTACCGCCACCTCACAGACGCGCGAAGACGGCTTAAAGACCTCCTATCCCAGAACTTATTACTCACCATTCGCAAATCCAACAGACATTTCTACGAGTTTTCAGACAAATGCGGTAGGACTCTGGCACGCACCCTGAAACAGAGACAGAGACAACACCACATACACCAGGTCAAGGGACGGGACGGGACAATGAAAAGGTCACCGACTGATATACTACAGACTTTTAGGCTCTTCTATGAAGAGCTCTACAACATCGACAACACTACCCGACGTACTGATGCGCCCCAACACCTGCGCAACATAGAGAACTTCCTCACGGAACACGTAGGCCGCACGCTACCAGAAGGCCTGGCCGAGGAACTAGAACAACCACTCACAGTGGAAGAGTTGGCCGCTGCGCTTAAACGATCTAAAACCCACAGGGCCCCAGGCCCGGACGGTTTACCCGTCTCGTACCTGCGCAGGTTCGGGGACGTGCTGCTCCCACGCCTGGTACTAGGCTTCAACTCTCTGCTAGAAGAGGGTCGGTTCCCAACAGACACTTTACGCGCCACCGTGACGGTCATTCCAAAGGAGGGCAAAGATCCCGCTGAATGCGGGAGCTACAGACCGATCTCCCTCCTTAACGCAGACCTCAAGCTCTTCGCCAAGGCCATAGCCATGAGACTTTCCCGAGCTCTCCCTACCCTTATCCACCCGGATCAGGTGGGATTCATCCCGGGACGTGAGGCGCGTGATAACACTATCCGGGCCCTACACATGATCCATTCTGCCCGGTCGACGAAGAAGAACCTAATCCTGGTCTCCACAGATGCGGAGAAGGCCTTCGACCGGGTAGATTGGCTATACCTCGAAGCCACCCTTCGCCATATGCAATTTGGCCCCAATATCCGCTCATGGATCCTCTCCCTGTATACAGACCCTACGGCCCGCATTCGGGTGAACGGCGCTCTCTCGGCCCCCTTTTCCATCCGGAACGGAACTAGACAAGGGTGTCCCCTGTCCCCCCTCCTGTTTGCCCTCACTCTGGAACCTTTTCTAGAGGCGGTCAGATGGGATGGGGGTATCAGCGGATACCGACTCCACCATTCGGAACATAAGGTAGCGGCCTACGCAGACGATATGTTATTCTTTTTAGACAACCCCACGATATCTTTCCCCAACCTTCTCCGTGCCTTCAGGACCTTTGGCGACATATCCAATCTGAAACTCAATATGAGCAAATCGGAAGCCCTACCGATATCCCTCGCAGCTGAGAGGGTCGCTCACTTAAAATCCCAGTTCCGCTTCTCGTGGTGTGACTCCAAACTTAAATATCTAGGCGTATGGCTGCCCAGCGACCTATCATCCCTGTTTCGACTGAACTTCCTCGCCATACTCGCGGTGATACAGTCAGACCTGCAACAATGGAGGAATCTTTATGTCTCCTGGTTCGGACGAATCAACGTTGTAAAAATGAATATACTCCCGCGTCTCTTGTACCTGATCCAGGCTATCCCCGTCACTATCCCCAAGTCATACTTTCAATCGCTAAACACAGCCATACGGCAGTTTGTATGGAATGGGAAGGCAAGCAGGATTAGCAGAGCACTATTAGAACGCCCCAAACGTAAAGGAGGCGCAGGCCTCCCTTCCCCTCAAGGGTACTACCACGCGACACACCTGCTCAGGGTGACAGACTGGCACGCCCACCCCACGGCTAAGCAGTGGGTCCCCATTGAACAGGCACAGGCGGGGGGCGCTCTCCCATCCCGCCTGTGGCTCAGCTCTCTCACTTTAACATCGCTACAAACGGGCAACCCTCTGATCGACGCCACATTGCGAGTATGGTGCTCACTACGGTATACACGCCAGCTCACCACCACCGACAGCCCCCTTACACCCATTACCCACAACCCGGAGGTGGGTGGAGGTCTCACGCCAGCAGACCTGCGCTCCTTCACCGACTCAGACTGGCTTAGCTTCCGACAGCTCCTACAGGGACACCGACTCCTACCCCTTACGACCATCCTGGGAGACAAGACCCCCACGGGTCTAGACTACTTCCACTATGCTCAGATAAGGGCCTACTATAACGCCTTCTCGAACAAAATGTGCCTACACAGACCCCCCACACAGTTTGAGTCAATGTGCACCGCCCGAACCCACCCGGACAAGGGAATATCATTGCTGTACGCGACATTGCTTGATAGCGAACACCAGACACACCCTAGATATATAGCTAAATGGGAAGAGGAAACAGGGACCGCACTCACGGACCGGGACTGGGACAAGATTTTTGCGCTTACACACAAAACCTCCATCAGCTCTAAGTTTCAGGAAACAGGCTTTAAGATACTCACGCGCTGGTATAGAACCCCCGACGTTGTACACCGTATAGACCCGGAATCCCCTAAGGAATGCTGGAGATGCGGTAGCAAGGACGGTTCCTTCCTCCACATTTGGTGGGCTTGCCCCGACATTGTGCCTTTTTGGACGCAAATCAGAGAAGCCGTCCGTCTCATAACAGACATCACCCTCCCCTTTCACCCTCTCACCATGCTATTACACCACACGGACATGTCTATCACGGCCTACAAGAAATCCCTGGTCAGACACCTCCTGAACGCAGCCTTAGTATTGATCCCCACCCAGTGGAGACAAAAGGGTGCACCCACCTTCCAGCGGTGGCTAGACAAAGTAGGGGAGATACACCACATGGAATCACTCACGGCTGCCCTACAGGGCAGACTGGAGAAGTGCGACCGCGCCTGGATGCCATTGCTGTGGTACCTCATGATGGATGGAACAGGGAACCGTGGATCCTCCTCCCCCCCCCCCTCTTCCCCACCCCCCCTCTCCTCCCCTCCCCCCCCCCGCTCACCTGCACTAAAACACCGACCATAAACCGCCCACACCTTGCTTTGCCCTGGACACCTGTCACTCATACCCAGACCTCGGACACAGAACTGTTGAACCCTCACATCCTGGCCTGCACGGCCTCCCTCACGTTGGTTCGCCGACTGGACGGACTCTGACCGACCCAGACTCCTTGACAGCTGGGACTGACGACCCCTACCTATAACCGCCAGACTGCTCCGTAACTGCCTCCCGACTTGGTATCGGGACATAGGCGCATACCTTTACCCCATCATTTGGTACCCCATACCCCGTTCGCTGACTGTCACAGTTTGCATTCACGTAAGAGGAGTTCACGACTCACACTACAACTGAGCCGAGTGACCCCGCATGTGATTCTTACCTGGTTTTATTGTTGTCAGCTACTAGAACGGAAACTCCCTAATGTTGGCAGATTCTTGCCCCAAACCCTTTTTGTATTTTACACCCCACCCTTGATTAACCTATGTACGCATCAATGACTTGAAGTCACCCACATCTGTCTTATATTACATACTCCGGACCACAAGCAGACTTCAGTGGCTCCCTGCAGATGCACTAACCAGCCTGCCTATCAGTTGCTTCCTATGTTTATTTAAAAGGCTCCGTATGGGGCTCATTTTTGCTGTAACTCTGCTATGATGTAAACCCTTATGCCACACACCGGAGTTTTACATATATGTCTATAATGCTAGAGGTACCTTCCAGCTAACCCTGTTTACATGTAATGTATACGTTTGATTCTTGAAAATAAAGATTGTCAAAAAAAAAAAAAATACAGTTAGAATAAAATTTCATATAGATATGTCATTTTTTTAAATTTTTTTATTATTATTTTAAATTTTTTCAATACAATAAATATAGTTATTATATATATATTATATATATACGTGTGTAATGTAATTATAAGTCTATTTTTATATTAACCCCTTAAGTCCGGAAGACGTATATTTACGTCCTTTTAAAAGCGGCTCTAAACGCCGCAGGACGTAAATATACGCCCTCCGTTTTTTTTTACTTACCCGGTCGCCGTCGGTCCCACGCCGGCGATCGCGGTTGGGGGGACTCCCAGGGAGCCCCCCGCGGCAGATCTTCCTCCTCCGGTCCCTCCCGGTCATGTGAGAGTGAGGTCCTTGCGAGGACCTCACAATCACATGGCCGGGATAGCTGGCTCAGGCATTGCCAGCAGGAGGACTAACTGTAATGACAGTTAGTCCCCCTGCTGGCTGAAATCAAATCAAATAAAATAAAATAAGTGTAAAAAAAAAATATATATATACTTAGATCATATATATATGTTATATATATATGATCTAAGTATATATATATATATATATATATACACATATAATTATATATATATATTAATATCAAATTACACGTTGACTGATACTGATTAAATATATATATAATTATTGTTATATATATTTATAAATAATATAAAATAAATAAATATGTAAATACGTAAAAAAATGAAATAAAAAATTATTAAAAATAAAATATTAACAAATATATAGATGTGTTTTATTTCATTCTAACTGTATTGTGATATTAATATATATATTTATATCAAAATACACGTAGAACTAAATAATATATATATCTATATACATAAATATATACGTATATATCACTATATATATACCTATATATAAATAAAAATATTTTAAAAAAATATATATATATATATACGTATATATACACATATGTATATATATACATATATTAATTCTACACATATATTTATGTAATAATTTTACATAATTAGGTATCCTAATTAATTACAATTAGCAGGACCTGCCTGACAACCCATGCCGAAAGTATAGGGAATTTAATTTGCTAGCACTATATTTAACCCTATAACTTTCCAAGACACCATAAAACCTGTACATGGGGGGTACTGTTTTACTCGGGAGACTTCGCTGAACACAAATATTAGTGTTTCAAAACAGTAAAATGTATTACAACGATGATATCGCCAGTAAAAGTGAAGTTTTTTGCATTTTTCACGCACAAACAGCACTTACACGGACGATATTATTGCTGCAATACTTTTTACTGTTTTGAAACACAAATATTTGTGTTCAGCGAAGTCTCCCGAGTACAACAGTACCCCTCATGTACAGGTTTTATGGTGTTTTCAAAAATTACAGCGTCAAATATAAGGCTTGTGTTTCATTTTTTTCACATTAAAATTCGTCAGATCGCTTACGTTGCCTTTATGACCCTATGGTAGCCCAAGAATGAAAATTACCCCTATGATGGCATACTATTTGCAATAGTAGACAACCCAAGGTATTGCAAATGGGGTATGTCCAGTCTTTTTTAGTAGCCACTTAGTCACAAACACAGGACAAAATTGGCGTTTTTTTTGCATTTTTCACACACAAACAAATACTAACGCTAACTTTGGCCAGTGTTTGTGACCAAATGGCTACTAAAAAAGACTGGACATACCCCATTTGCAATACCTTGGGTCGTCTACTATTGCAAATGGTATGCCATTATGGGTGTAAATTTATTTCCTGGGCTACTATACAGTCTCAAAGGCAACGTAACCAATCTGATGAATTTCAATTTCAAATGTAACACGCTTTATTTGACCCTGTAACTTCCCAAAACACCATAAAACCTTTACATAGGGGGTACTGTTTTACACGTGAGCAGGGGCGGACTGAGAACCCTCAGGGCCCCCGGGCAACATAAATCAAGGGCCCCCTTACAGGCCCCACCCATACTCCGCAGCAAGCGCCACCCATGTCCCGCCTCCATGCACCGCCTCCAGCCACACCCTACACAATCTTTAGACACAAGGAACAAAAGTGCAATAAAAAAAAAAAGTGCAATAATCCCTTCAAGGCCAGTAGAGACTACAATTGAGGGCTAATGGGCCATGGAGGGGGGTCTTTCTAGCAGAGGCTATCTCAGTGTCCTTTAGAGAGTGTGTTAGAAAGAATCCCCTCCAGGTCCTATTAGAGACTACAATGGAGTCTAATAGGCCTAGAAGTGGGTCTTTCTAACAGAGGCCATCTCAGTGTCCCTGCTGGAAACAGTCGCCTCCAGGCCCCAGTAGAGACTACAATTGAGGGCTAATGGGCCATGGAGGGGGGGAGTATTCAAGCAGAGGCTATCTCATTGTCCTTTAGAGAGTGTGTTAGAAAGAATTTCCTCCAGGTCCCATTAGAGACTACAATGGAGTCTAATGGGGCCTGGAGGGGGTCTCTCCAACACTCTGGTTCCTATTCACAATATAGCAACACAACATAGCTCGCTGATACCAGGCCAAGTTGGCTCCTCTTACCTTAATTACTGTTGTTGGCTGGCAGTCTGTGGGCTTGCTGGAAGGCTGTGGGCTTACTGGCTGCGGCTAGCAGGCTGTGGGCTTGCTGGCAGTCTGTGGGCTTGCTGGCTACTGCCGGCAGGCTATGGGCTTGCTGGCTGCGGCTAGCAGGCTGTTGGCTTGCTGGCTGTGGCTTGCTGGCCGGCAGGCTGTGGCTTGCTGGCTGCGGTTGGCAGGCTGTGGGCTTGCTGGCTGTAAGCCTAACTGGTGGGCTGTGGGCTGGCTGGCTGGCTACTGGCCAGCGGCCAGCCTGTGGGCTGGCTGGCTGGCCGGCCTGTGGGCTGGCTGGCTGGCCGGCCTGTGGGCTGGCTGGCTTGCTGGCTACTGGGGCACTTGGAGATTATTTAAAGAAATAATCCATGCACAATAACCACTACTGCTCTGTGTAGTTGTTATGGTGCAAGGAGGGCCGGGCCCCCCTCCCAGAGTAAGTAGTCAAACCGTTTAAGAACAGTTTGACAACTTACCTGGGGTCTGCTGGGATATGAGGCTGTTGTAGGGTATAGGAGCAGTGGTGCAATGTGTAAGGGGTGCAGTGTGTGTGAAAGGGTCAGTGTGTGTGAGGGGGTGTAGTGTGTGTGAGGGGGTGTAGTGTGTGAATGTGTAGGGTGTGTGGGGCAATGTGTGTATGAGGGGGCTGTGTATGTGTGTTGCAATGTTACTATGGGGGGCTGTGTGTGTATGGGTGGGCAGTGTATGTGTGTGTGTGTGAGGCAATGTGTGTAAATGTGTATGGTGTGTGTGGGGGCAGTGTGTGTGTATGGGGGGCAGTGTGTGAATGTGTATGGTGTGTGGGGGTAGTGTATTTATGGGGCTAGAGTTCACTCTCACCACTGCAACCACCAGGAATCCCTGGTGGTCACAGTGTTGAGAGTGAACTCTAGCCCGTAGCTCCAGGGCTAGAGTTTACTTTCAACGATCTGTGCTCGCGCAAGAAAGACCCAGAGGAGCTGCAGGCTGAGCTCCCGGGTCCTCTCTTCCTCCCTCCCCTGCCGGCTGCCCGCACGGTGCCTGCGGACAGGGGAGGGGGCAATTGCCCTCCTCTTACTCCCCCTACCCCTCTTCTTACCCCCCCTCGCCCTCTTCTTACTCCCACCTCTTCTTACTCCTCCCTCTTCTTACTTCCCCCTCTTCTTACCCCCTCCCCCTCTTCTTACTCCCCCTCCCCCTCTTCTTACCCCCTTCTTACTCCCACCCCCCCTCTTCTTACCCCCCTCCCCCCTCTTCTTACCCTCCTCCCCTCTTCTTACCCCCCTCCCCCTTCTTACTCTTCCCTCCCCCCTTCTTACTCTTCCCTCCCCCCTCTTCTTACTCCCCCTCCCCTCTTCTTACCCCCTTCTTACTCCCCCTCTCTTCTTACTCCCCCCTCCTCTCTTCTTACCCCCCTCTCTCTCCTTACCCCCCTCTTCTTACCCCCTCCCTCTCTCTTCTTACCCCCCTCTCTCTTCTTACCCCCTCCCTCTTCTTACCCCTCTCTCTTTTTACCCCCCCTTTCTTTTTACCCCCTCCCCTCCCTTTCTCTTTTTGCCCCCCCTCCCCTCCCTTTTTCTTTTTGCCCCCCCTCCCCTCCCTTTTATTTTTTGCCCCCCACCCCTCCCTTTCTCTTTTTGCCCCCCCTTTCTCTTTTTGCCCCCCTCCCCTTCTCTTTTTGCCCCCTCCTCCCCTCCCTTTTCTCTTTTTGCCCCCCCTCCCCTCCTTTTCTCTTTTTTCCCCCTCCCCTCCCTTTCTCTTTTTGCCCCCCTCCCCTCCCTTTCTCTTTTTTCCCCTCCCCTCCCCTCCCTTTCTCTTTTTGCCCCCCTCCCCTCCCTTTCTCTTTTTGCCCCCCTCCCTTTCTCTTTTTGCCCCCCTCCCCTCCCTTTCTCTTTTTGCCCCCTCCCCTCCCTTTCTCTTTTTGCCCACCCCTCCCCTCCCTTTCTCTTTTTGCCCACCCCTCCCCTCCCTTTCTCTTTTTGCACCCCCCCCCCCCACACCTGTAGCGTGGCCGAGCTGCTGTGCGGTCCGCGGTGCCCGGCCGGAGTGATAGGAAGGTGCACACTGAGTGTGCACCTTCCTGTCAGTCCGGCTGGGTACAGGAAACAGAAACTCCTGGTCCGCGGAACAGGAGTTTCTGTTTCCTGTACCCGGCCGGACTGACAGGAAGGTGCACACTCAGTGTGCACCTTCCTATCACTCCGGCCGGGCACCGCGGACCGGAGTGCAGCTCGGCCACGCTACAGGGGAGGGGAGGTGAGAAGCTGCAGCCGCCTGAGGCTCTTAAGAGAGCGCTCAGGCGGCTGCAGCATTTAAAGGGGCGGCCGGGCCCCCTGATGGCGGGCCCCCCTCCCGGCCGGGCCCTCGGCCCCCTGATGGCGGGCCCCGGTCAGTCCGCCCCTGCACGTGAGACTTTGCTGAATACAAATATGTGTATTTTATTGCAGTAAAAGCAAACAGTATTATGACATTGACAGTTAAAATGTCATGTAGAACTAAAAAAATAAAAAAAATCGTATTTTCTCCCATGTTTTTCATATTAAATTATGTTTCATAGCTAAATATTTGATATTAAAGGGAAACTCCAGTGCCAGGAAAACGATCCGTTTTCCTGGCACTGGAGGCTCCCTCTGCCTCCCACCCCCCAATCCCCAGTTGCTGAAGGGGTGAAAACCCCTTCAGTCACTTACCAGGGGCAGCGACAGGTCCCACGTCGCTGCTTCCTCCTCCCCCGCCGCTCCTCCTTCTGGTTACGTCGGCCGGTGGGCGAGACTGATATCGCCCGCCGGCCGAGGAGACCTAATGCGCATGCGCGGCAATGCCGCGCATGCGCATTAGCGCACCCCATAGGAAAGCATTGAAAATTAATTTCAATGCTTCCCTATGGGGAATAGAGCGACGCTGGAGGTCCTCACACAGCGTGAGGACGTCCAGCGACGCTATAGCACAGAAAACCTGTGCTATGAAGCAGGAAGTGTCCTCTAGTGGCTGTCTAATAGACAGCCACTAGGGGAGGACTTAACCCTGCAAGGTAATTATTGCAGTTTTAAAAAAACTGCAATAATTACACTTGCAGGGTTAAGGGTAGTGGGAGTTGGCACCCAGACCACTCCAATGAGCAGAAGTGGTCTGGGTGCCTGGAGTGTCCCTTTAAATGAAAGCCCTGTTTCCCCTGAATAAAATGATATATAATAAGGGGGGGTGCATTTAATATGAAAGAGGTGAATTACGGTTGGACAGACATATAGCGCAAATGCCAGGTTTTGTTTACATTTTGTTTCGTTCACAACTTGTACATTTGGCTGCGGTGTTAAGGGGTTAATATATGTACATATTAATATAAAAATACACTTAGTATGACATTATATATTTAATATATAGACATATATTATGTAAATATAATATATGTCTATATATCATATATATACACACATATATAATAATTTTTATTTTTATTAACATGTACCTTAATTTATTTTTTCTGATTTTACACTCAGCACAGACAGTCCCCCTGCAGGCAGACACATGGACACCTATTGTGGACATGTGATCGCCCTGTTGAGCGATCACATGGCCCCAGGGGTCCTAATCTGCCATGGGGAGACTGTCTGGGCTGCAGGCAGTCTCCCCACACCGGGAGCGCCGCCGATCGCCGCCGGGGGAACGACGGTGATCGGGTAAGTACATTGCACCGTTAGGACGGTTCAGGACCGTCATCGGTCGGCAATGCAAAAATGCCGATGACGGTCCTGAACCATCCTCGGTCGCTAAGGGGTTAAAGTAAGTAACTGAAGGGGTTTTAACCCCTTCAGCGCCAAGGGAGGGGGGCCCTGTGGGTGGGGAGGTGGGTCCTAAGGAGTATATAGTGTTAAGAAAACTAATTTGTTTTACTGACACTATAGTGATCCTTTAACTAGAAAACATTAACAGGTACCACCAAACATAGAATACAGGTAACCTGTCAGCCTGCAGCATAGATAAGGCGTTTGATACAGTTTGATACAGTTCCACACAATAGATTAGTGTTCAAACTCAAAGAAATCGGTCTAGATGAAAATTCTTGTTCTTGGGTACAACATTGGCTTAAAAATAGAGTACAGAGAGCTGTCATTAACCCCTTAGTGACAAGGCTGTTTTTCAATTTCTTACCGTTAAGAACCAGGGCTGTTTTTACATTTTTGTGTTGTTTGTGTTTAGTTGTAATTGTCCTCTTACTCATTTACTGTACCCACACATATTATATACCGTTTTACTCGCCATTAAATGTTCTTACTAAAGATACCATTATTTTCATCATGTCATATAATCTACAATAAAAAAATTATAAAATATGATGACATTTTTTTTAAAAGCCACTTTTTCTAACTTTAATCCCCAGAATCTGTTACACATCTACAACCGCCAAAAAACACACGGGCTAAATCATTTCTAAATTTTGTCCTGAGTTTAGAAATACCCAATGTTAACATGTTCTTAGCTTTTTTTTTGCAAGTTATGGAGCTATAAGTACAAGTAGGACATTGCTGTTTCAAAATATATATTTTTTTAAATGTATCAAGTGACATTGTAACACTGTTATCTGTCATAAAGCTCTGAATCACACCTCACATGTATATATTTTTTTAAAGTACCGTATATACTCGAGTATAAGCCGACCCGAATATAAGCCGAGGCCCCTAATTTTACCCAAAAAAACTGAGAAAACTAGGGGCGGAGCCAAACGCCGATCAAGATGGCTGCGTGAGACCGGGGCTCCGTGCTCGGCGGATACAATAGCCAGCCCAGCTCGGCCACACACCACGCACAACCGGGTACTAACCAGAGCGATGTCACACCACAAGGGAAAGGGGAAAGGCGACCGCTCATCTTTTTTCGCCACAAAGACCCAGCAGAAGCTGGTGGCCGGTCAGATAGGCCTCCAAGATGGTGACCATGACTCTGGGAAAAAAAAGTCAGGATTCCAGCTCCCCCCTACACAAGAGGGAGAGGGGAGGGTCACACAATCTATCCTGCAAAAAATGCTGGATGCCCAATCTCACAAGCTCATGGCCCATTTACACACATCCATATCTGACCTGAAAAAAGAAATCCAAGGCATTGGAGACAGGACAGAACACCTAGAAAATAAAATGGAAACCCATGCAGCCGCACACAACACAATGGTCACCAGAATACAACAACTAGAGGCACACCTATCCTCCCATGATACCAAACCGGCAGACCTTCAAGACCGGTCCCGCCGTAACAACCTGAGGCTACGAGGAATACCAGAATCCGTGGCGGTGGGGGACCTACAGTCATTCGCTACAGACCTGTTTCAAAGTCTTTGCCCTGACTTACCTGTCCAGATGCTCCTCCTTGATCGCATCCACAGGGTGGCCAAAGCGAGGGCAGCTCCAACATCTGCTCCCAGAGACGTGCTACGTGCTACTCCGCGCACACTACCACCACATCAAGGAGGAGATACTCAGGGCTAGTAGAACAACTAAATCTCTAGCTGATGCTTACAAAGATATCCAAATATTCGCTGACTTATCTCCAGCAACGCTATCCACACGGCGACTCTATGCCCCAGTGACAACCGCCCTGAGACAACATCAAATCCAATATAGATGGGGATTTCCCACCAAGCTGATAGTCACTTGCAATGGGCAAACCACTACGGTACTCAGTCCAGATGATGGCATACAACTTCTGAGAAAATGGGATATACAACTAACAAATGCACCCCAGGCTATCAGTGCCCTACCTCAGGAGTGGAAACGCGCGAGACGCTAACCATCGCGCGCAACACACCTCCTAAAGTTACTGTTGGCTATACCTCTCAAGTTCCAATGATCTCTACGGACTTTGTTTCTTCGCCGAGAGCTTCTCCAGATGGTCAAGCACTCCAGGCCACGGGCTGCCAAAAACGGCTACCTTATACCTCCAGCACGGTATGAACACCTGACCGCACAACGCAAAGATGGGCCCTTCCATCACCCGATACTGGACTTCCTGAACCTTACTAGAGATGCCTCCGAGCAACAGTGGATTCACACATTCCTCCACATAAGCCTCCACACAAAGACATTGGCTATGCCAGGGACTATATGCAGGGAAGCACCCTCTCCAAGACACCTACAAGACTTAACCTCAGGTTTTATTTCTTACTCTAGTCCAGGGACCACAATGGGATGACAGTGTAAAACAGGGCTGTGGGAAATAGGATAGCTGGAGATAGGGTAGGCATACCAGATCCAGGCGTCACACTCCCATTACGACCATATAAGTGGGATTCCTATCTAAACCCCCCAACAAACTGAGACGAAAGGTCTCGTTTCCCTCCAGGGAACCACGCAACTGACCATACTGGGATAACCCCGTGAGGTCCCCTCCAGACAACAATATACCCCCACAAAACTGAATTAACGCTGCTAAGGTGTAATGGCCCTCATACAGGGACGGAGCAGTGGGGATGGGAGGGAGAGTTAAATGTACTGTCCCAAGACAAGTCCAAAGCCTGTCCTATAGACTTAAACAATGGAGAAACAAATAGAGATTTAGTTTCAACACAATGTAGACTTTTACTGTTTATGTTAATTTGTTTATGTTTATTTCGTCGTCATTAGAGGTACCACTGTGTTACAAGGAGTACCTCACAACTGTGTTAATGCATAATATGTCGAGTTGGGATCCGTTGCCAATGTTTACATGTGCATAAATCTGCCTGTACGGAGTGTGGATACCTTTACCCACACTTTATACATTGACCCCCTAAGGGAACTGGACGACAGACTCAGTACAGTCGGATCTAATCCTGTTCGCCGGAGGGCGAATTAGACTGACTCAATGGGGGACAGCCCTGAGTCAGCCCTGAGTGTTCACCTATTCAACACTCGGCAGGTTACACTTCACTTTCTATCTTTTCATCTTCTTTCTTCTTTTCCCTTTTCTTTGTAGGAGGAACGGTGGGTGAGGAGGGGTGGGAGTCACATGGCAATATGGGTATGTTACCACATCACACCGAACACACATCATGCGTATAGTGTCATATAATGTAAAAGGGTTGAATACCCCCTCAAAACGACATGCTCTATACAAAGAAATAAGGAAGCTCCAAGGCGACATTATTTGTTTACAGGAGACGCACTTCCGCACATCAGACTCATGCCGCTTTGGCATCAAACAATTTCCGCATCAATTTCATGCTACCTCGGACACTAAATCCAAGGGGGTGTCCACGCTCATCAGCGGTCAGGTATCTTTTTCCTTAATCAAGAAAGTGGCGGACTCCAGAGGACGCTTCTTAATAATTATAGCTCGGATTAATGACGTCATATACACAATAGCCAACATATACGCCACGAACGACCACCAAAGAGACTTTTTAAATAAAGTTCTAGCCAAGATAGACGGTATACATCAAGGCTTATCTTAGGGGGGATTTTAACTGCATCCAGGATCCAATACTAGACTCTACCTCTGACAAAACACCCACGAGACTCAAAACAATGTCAAAATTAGCCAGACAATTAGCCGCCCTCTTCCAATCTTCCAATCTCTATGGAGGACTAAAAACCCATCAGACAGGACATACACTTACTACTCATCTGTACACAACTGCTACACTAGAATAGATAGATGCTACGTCAAAGGCACACACTTACCACAGGTCTTGGACTGCAGGACGGGAGACATTGAGTGGTCAGACCACGCACCAGTCATCCTTATGATCGCAGATAAATTCGCCTTCAAAAACAAACCCCCATGGCGACTTAACGAATCGCTCCTCCAAAATCCCCAATTCACTGAAAGCATGCAGAAATATATAGACCAATACTTCACTGAAAATGCCACACCCATGATGTCCACGGACACAATATGGCAGGCCCACAAAGCAGTTGTGTGCGGCCTGTTCATAAAACAGGCTGCTCACATCAAGAGAACCTCCCAGTCCAAACTCCAGGAATGGAGTGAGAAACTGCTCAACAACCAAAACCAAATACAATCCTCCAAACACCTTAGGAAACAAATAATGCAGACCCAATCAAACATTCAAGAGGTACACCTGAACCGCACAAGTTTCATGCAGAAAAAACTGAAACTATCCAACTATACTCAAGGTAACAGGGCGGGGAAAAAAATTGCTTCTGCACTAAAGGAATTGCAAACTAAAGCCAGGATCCCATATATAAACTCAGACACAAACGAAAAGAAACTCTCCCCAGAGGCTATAAGTAACGAATTTGCCTCCTTTTACAAACAATTATGCAACATACAGAGCAATCAGGATCAACATCACGCTACAATTAGGGAGTCCTCTACCTATTTAGCCCACATTAACACTACCACGCTGTAAGCGGACCAAAGGGAATCACTGACTAAACCAATAACCTTAGAAGAAGTTGAGACTGTCATAAAAAATCTCCCAGCCAATAAAACGCCGGGCCCAGATGGACTGTCTAACATTTATTGTAAATTTTTTTGTAAAACTCTGGCCCCCCACCTACTTAGCCTATTTAACGATGCGGTTCTCCAATCTAAACTACCCCAGTTTCGCTATTGTTGTGAGGTCTGGACTCTGACTTTTAATATGTCCGGCGGGAGCGGGGTGGACGGTGGGGTAGGCACCGACGGAGGGGTTATTTGTATTTGTACTATGCACACCTATTGTTCGGTTATAGGCATGTTTAAACAGTTTTTAGTTTTTTCTTCGTACCCCCCTCTATGTATTTATGCTTCCTCTTTCACTCTCGAGTACCCACAACCAGGTATTAGATGCGGCCACATGTTGGGCTGCATAGAGGTGGATAGTTGAAATCTACCAAGACCAATTTTTGGCACCCGTATGCTCCACTCCGGCTGACTCGGGGAGCTAGGGATGAGGGGGGTCCCCAACAATTGAGGCAAAGGGCATACTGCTTGTTCTTTACGGGGGAGGGGGGACGTCGGTTTAGGCCTTATTTCTTCCCGCCTCCGGCTCACGCTCCATTAGCTGTGGGATATCCCCAGGGCTATAGCCCATATTTAGTCGCACGAACCCTGGATACCCCGGTCGGGCCTATATAAATGTCTTCCCATTTGATTTAAATAACACGCAAGGCAAGCTCTTTCCACCCATAGGATGCAGGGAGCAGCGAGGGGATCACAGGGCGAGAGTAAAGTCGAGTTGCAAGGGATGCCCGAGAAGGAGTACGGGTATGATACCCAAGGGGAGCCTGGGGTGGGGCGTCCTACCTAGGTGAATGTATTTGTAATGACCGCCACCAATCGTTTCTATTCGGCTGCGGTTTTAATTATTTTTAGGTTGGTCTGAATCCCTGGCCCTGTTGAGCCTTTTAGGATCACTGGAGGGACAGGGACTCATACCCCACAAGAGCCTGGCTTTAGATAAGACCAGGCATTTACTGTACATAATATGTTTTCTACTTACTGTTCTTTTTTTTTCCTCTTTATTTTGTCCCCTTTCTATCCCTTCTTATACCTTCCCTTACCCAGCCCTGGAGGGTGACGTTGGGGGAATACACCTTAGGAACGGCCGGAACGTAACTGGTGAGACTTCAATGACAGGAGCAGCGCTTACTATGCAAGCTAGATCGCGCCGGCGAAGATTATCTATTCCTACCGAGAGAAAGTTAGACGAAATACATTTAGTGCGCAGGCTTCACAATGGGTTTTATCATAGCGATTCACACGGGATAGACCCATGCCGGTGAAGATATTGTCCATGAATGTTAAAGGTCTTAATGCACCCAAAAAAAGGCGCCTCATGTTTAGGGATCTCAACCGTTTGAACCCCGATATAGCTTTCCTGCAGGAGACACACATTCAGGCCTCGGTGAAATTTGCACTCAGAGACCGTACGTACCGAACCACGTATGAGTCGAGAGCGCTCAATAAGAGGAATGGCGTTGCAATCCTGGTACACCACAGATGCCCGCTTAATGTTACTAGGGTACATGCGGACTCGGGGGGCCGCTTTGTGCTCCTGTCAGGAACGTTGTACTCCCATAGCATACATATTATGAATCTTTATGGCCCCAATGACCCCTCTAAGGAGTTTTGGGCGGAATTGACACTGATGATTAACACTCTACCACATGGCATGATAATAGTAGGAGGCGATTTCAATGCAGCGCCATGCCCGGCGAGAGATAGGGGATCAGGTAAAGGTATTCCTAGATCGCATAATAGGGGCGGACAGGACAAATTATTACATATCTTCATGCAGGACACAGGCTTAGTAGATATCTGGAGGGCGCAACACCCGGACGACAACGATTTTACATTCTACTCTGCACCCCATGATACTTACTCGAGAATTGACTTGTTTTTGGTTAATACTCACTCAGTGCCCAAAGTATCGATATCGACTGTAGGATCCATAACCTGGTCTGATCACGCTGACATTTCCATAACATTGGATAAACTAAGTGCTATGTCCCCATGGTCATGGAAATTGAACACTTCTTTGCTGCGTGATCCGGCAATAGTTGAGGAGGTTAGGAAGGAATTGCTTGACTACTTCGCTAGAGAAACTGGCACGGATTTATCAAAGGTGACGGTGTGGTCGGCTCATAAAACGGTGATCAGGGGCGTTTTGATTCGTGCAGCAACGCTGAAGAAAAAACGCAAAACCCAACTGCTATCTTCCCTTCTGGAGTCCTTGCGTGAGGCCGAACTGAAACATAAGATCGACGCTACACCTGCTAACTTGCAGGTGGTGCGGGAACTGAGAGCCTCGATTAAAGGAACGATGATAGACGAAACAGCACGGGCTATCGTAAGATCTAAACGGACCTATTTTGAAAAGGGCAACAAGATGGATACCCTACTGGCGAGAACGTTACGGCCACGACAGCATCGACCCCACATTACTAAAATCAGAGATGCCTTAGGTCAATACCGCACAGACCCCACAGATATAGCTACAGTATTTACGGAATTCTTCGCTAAACTATACAACCACTCCACAACAGACCCCGCCAGAATCAGCGACGAAAGGGACAAGATACAAGCCTTCCTTGCCGGGCTGGATTTACCAAAACTAAATGGGGCGGAAGTGGAGTCCTTGAGGAAACCGATTACAGAGGGGGAAGTAGAAGTGGCAATCTATACTCTGAAAAGTAATAAGGCTCCGGGACCGGATGGATTCGATGGCTCTTATTATAAAACCTTTAGGGAAGAACTGGTTCCACACCTGGTTGATTGGCTTAACGAATTATTAGATGGAGGAACGCCTGATAGGGATATGTCACTAGCAGACATCGTTTTACTGCCGAAACCAGGCAGAGATTTGTCGACCCCAGAAAACTTTCGCCCGATTTCCCTTATCAATCACGACTCAAAAATACTAGCGAAGATCCTGGCTACCAGGATAAATCTGATCCTACCTCGGCTGATTCACCCTGACCAGGTGGGGTTTATACCAACTAGACAACTATTCGAGAATACTCGACGTAACGTGGACCTCATATGGAGACAAACCACGAGGAAGATACCGACGATATTACTATCGTTGGATGCCGAAAAGGCTTTCGACAGGGTTCAATGGCCTTACTTATTTACAATGCTGGATCACCTTGGATTCCCGGTTCAGTTCACGACTGCGGTTCGAGCAATGTATACCAACGTCAGAGCCCAAATCCGCATTTCGGGTGCAAAGATAAAACCGTTTGGTCTTAGCAATGGCACGAGACAAGGATGCCCATTGTCGCCTTTATTATTCGCCCTGTCTTTAGAGCCGCTCCTTCAGGCAATACGCGCAGCCCCGAATATCAAAGGGGTAGATGTCGGAGGGAAACGATACGTGGTGTCGGCATTTGCCGACGACGTGTTACTGACGCTAACTGAACCGAGGGGATCTATGGCGGCACTGGCAGACGTTTTGGGAGAATTTGGAGAATTGGCCGGATACAAGGTGAATATGGATAAATCCAGTGTGTTACCCATAGGGATGCCGGAGCTGGACACAGACTACATAGGGAGAACCTACAAGTTAAGAATATCGAGAGATCACATAAAATATCTAGGCATACGATTGACAGCGGATCCATCTAAATTATTCCAACAGAATTACACTCCGCTGATTAAGACCTTGATGACGGATATGGAGAAATGGATGGAAAAGGCAATTTCTTGGATCGGCAGGATACACTCCGTAAAGATGAATGTGCTACCCAGAATATTGTTTTTGTTCCAGGCACTTCCGATAAGGGTATCCAGATCAGACCTAGGACCGCTACAGCAAGCCATAGGCAAATTTATATGGCAAAACAGGAAACACAGGGTATCACGCAACATTCTTTATCGAGCTAAGGGCAGAGGAGGACTTGGCCTTCCACATTTACACTTTTATTACATTGCCGCCCAACTGGCACAGGTGGCGCTGTGGCACTCCCCGCCTGAGGAAAGAAGATGGGTTGACCTGGAAGCATCCCTTATGGGGATGGATATGCCTCAGTTCTATATGTGGACCCCGAAGGAGCACAGACCGAACATAACAGTGACTTGTCCAGCGATCTCTAACTCGCTGAAAATATGGGACACGGCTGCACCTAAGTATGGCTTGGCGTCCTCCCCCTCACCGATGACCCCTCTATTGAGGAACAAAGCATTCTTACCAGGGATGTCGGCCCGGGAGTTTAGAGGCATGGAAAGGGCAGGACTGCAAAGGTTATTTCAGCTATACGAGGGGGGCTCGATCGTGACTTTTGACAATCTGCAAAATAAAACACCTCTGCGACCCTTTGACTATTTCAGGTACCTTCAGATCAGGGATTATGCCCGTAACATCCAGGTTAAACAAGCCGCAGAGGCACAGATGACGTTCTTTGAGAGAATGTGCGCAAAAGAACGATTCCCAGGAAAAATGATTTCACTTATCTACTTACATTTATGCCACAACACTTCAGAATGGGGAGGACTAACATACATAGCCCAATGGGAAGCGGAATTAGGAGAGACATTAGAGGGAGTGGAGTGGCAGGAGATGTGGGAGGCGGCCGCGCAGTCTTCTATGTGTGTCTCCCTGCAGGAACAGTCCTATAAGACGCTATTTAGGTGGTATACCACACCGGTAAAGTTGAGCCGTATGAATCAAATTACTACAGACCTATGCTGGCGAGGATGTGGTCTCAAGGGCACATATGTCCACATGTGGTGGGAATGCCCAATAGCACAAGTGTTTTGGCGACAAATTGCGCAATTGCTACAAGACATATTTGAGAGGGAGGTTAAACTAGACCCATGGGTGTTCCTGTTAGCCAGACCTATAGATAACTGGACCAAAGCGCAACTAACCCTATTGAATAAGGTGACTCTGGCAGCTAGGAGAGCTCTGGCACAGGGATGGTTGAAACAGGAGGCCCCAGGGATTGATATGGTGATCAGGAAAATTAAAGATAATTACCTCATGGATGACCTCACAGCTCGAGTTAGGGGTACGACGAAAAAGTTTGAAAAAATTTGGGGCCCTTGGGAGGCCAGCGCAGCCAATACGTGAGTTTAGCTCACACGACATGGGATGGCCGGACCCTCCTGACGTCACCCTCCTCCCCCCCCCCTTTTTTTTTTTTTCTTTCCCCTAGTTTTTCCTTTTTTCACACTCTGATATCTACTTTCATCTCTCTGTTCCTTTCCTTCTTTCTTGTGAGATCTTCTTAATTATTTCACGAAAGCCAGGCAGACTGTAAATAACTAGTACCACGAAAGGATTGGGACATGGGCTTACTGGTGCAATTGGATAGAACTTTGTAAGAGTTTGACAAAAAATATAAAACAGCAAACGAGTTGTTAGATTATCATGGAAACACAGGATGGAAAATAGGGCATGTCCTAAACATATTTAACATGCGAACATACTAGTATGACATATATGGTGCTGTTTGACCTGCCTTATTGGTTTCTGTTTTTGTCTTATTACTGCCTTTGCTTATCTCTCATCTATGTTATAAGTTTAAAAATTTTAAAAATAAAAAACTGGGAAAGACTGGTTAAAAGCTGATAGCCGCATTCCAGGATACGTTGGTGAAGTGAAGGTTTACTAGGAGGGATAGTTTAAGGTCATTCCAAATACGATGTGAACCATGCATATATAATGTAACAATATCCTGTATCGGCTCGTTTTGATATGCAATTATTGTAATGTTCTTCCTTGACATAAATAAAGAATTTATAAAAAAAAATAAACTACCCCAGAACATGATAGCCGTGACGGTGATCACCCTACCAAAACCGGGAAAAAACCCTACACATTGCAAAAACTTCAGCCCCATATCCTTACTTAACTCGGATGCCAAAATATTCGTCAAAATCATAGCTAACAGAATGTCAAACGCACTCACGAAGCTTATCCACCCAGACCAATCTGGATTTGTAAAGGGTAGACAGGGAACAGACAACACCAGGAAGGTGCTCGACATCATGTATTCCATGCACAAACAAGGAACAAAAGGGATAATAGTGTCCCTTGACGCCGAAAAGGCATTCGCCTTAGCTCAGGGGTGGGGAACCTTCGGCTCTCCAGATGTTTTGGACTACACCTCCCATGATGCTTTGCCAGCATTATATGTGTAAAAGCATTATGGGGGATGTAGTCCACAACATCTGGAGAGCCGAAAGGTTGCCTATCCCTGCCTTAGCTGGAACTTCCTTGAGGCAGTGTTGAAAAAATACGGATTCCCAGATGAATTCCTGTCCGCGGTACGAGCGCTATACAACGTACCCACGGCAAGGGTGCTTTATGGAGGTTTCCTCTCCGAATCCTTCGCCATCACCAATGGGACAAGGCAAGGTTGCCCGTTGTCCCCCCTCCTGTACGTCTTAGCCCTCGAGCCACTGGCGACCCAAATTCGTGCCCACCCTGGCATACAGGGAATACACATAAGACAAACTGAACACAAACTCAGTCTATTTGCAGAGGACGTCCTCCTCACCATCACACAACCTAACATCTCCCTCACGACACTCACGGACGTTCTGGCAGAATACAGCAAGTTCTCATACTACAAATTAAATACGACCAAAACACAGGCCATGACAATTAACCTGAACCACTAGATGACACATAGCCTCAAATCACACTACGACTTCGACTGGAGAGACGACCATATAACATACCTGGGCATAAAGCTGACAAAGAGCCCACACAACTTAGTCAAAGCCAACTACCTCAGGGTGGCCTCCGACATCTGCTCAAGTATGGATAAATGGAAAGACAAATTCCTCTCCTGGCTGGGTCGAATAGCGGCCTTTAAAATGATGCTGCTGCTAAAGCTACAATTTCTGTTCCGCTCCCTACCAGTGGAGGTCCCAAGGCCGTACTTTACACAATTACAAAGACATATCAACAGGTTTATCACTGGCCGCCGCAAATCCCGCATTCCAAAGGCCACAGTCACTAGGAAGCTAGGAGACGGGGGAATGGGTAGACCAGACATCCTAGCATACTACACAGCCACACTGCTCAGTCACGCCATTGCAGCTCAAGACACACAGAACCAACCACCGTGGGTAGAAATTAAGTCTCACTGGTCCCTGGCAGAGGGGTTCTTTTGCCTATTTTGGACACCAAAACCCCTGCGACCACAATTGCTAAACATATTGCCCACCACGGCCCTGATGCTAAGGACATGGGATGGCAAAAAAGATAGGTTCTCGCCCTGGAGTCCGATCTCGTTGGCTACACCACTTAAATGCTTCAAATACTACATTCCCACCTTCGACAGCAGGGGATGGGAAAGCAGGGGATTACAGTTTCTCCACCAAATATGGAGTGGGGAGGGCCTGACCCCCTTCCCCCAAATCAGTCCATCACCGGACCTACCCCACACAGGCTGGCTACCATATTTACAGCTGAAATCTCTGCTGAAAACCACTAACCAAGCAGCGTCTCTCAACCCGCCAACAATACAAACCATGTCCATTATGGAGAAAATGTGCTCAAGATTGATACCAAAAAAGAAAGTAATAGCGACATGTTATGACGCAATTCTAAGGGATGGCAAACTCCCTATGCCTAAATATACCACGGACTGGGGAAGAGACCTCGGTCATACGATACCTGACGCTGCATGGAATGGGGCCTTCAAGGTACATAAAAAATACACGAGATGCAATTCCCACATAGAATTGATAAGGAAAATAGCCACCAGATGGTACTTAACACCAGCGAGGTTAGCACATATGTTACCAAATACCTCTGACAGATGTTGGCGATGCACCACTGATAAAGGAACAATGTTACATATCTGGTGGGAATGCTCGATAATCAAACCCTTCTGGGAGGGAATAGCCAAGCTAATAGGGGAAGTATTACACAAACCAATTCAGAAATCAGCAGAATTCTCACACAACAACAAGGGACCCTGACATTCCACATACTGATAGCAGCGAACTTGCTCTTAGCTAGGAGGTGGAAATCCACTATAGCCCCCCCTTATAGGGGAGGTGATCCAACAGGTATCACTTAACGGCCAGTATGAAAAGATGGCTCACGAGAGTTCTGATAGACACAACAAAAAAATGGATGCCTGGGGCAAATGGAATGAATGGTTGGAGTGGATTGCGTATACAAATACTGCAGCCCCCGACGTATCAACCCCATGACAAAGGGGATCTGTAGTCACAATGGAAACCTTCCACCACAGCCTGAAATGAGCAAAACCCACAGGGACACTCTACAACACCACCTACCCCCACCCCAACCAACAAGACCCACAGCGGCATTACACCTGTCTTGAGTAAACCCTCCTCCCTATACTCTTTCTCTCCTACCCTCTCTCTTTCTCCTCTCTATAGGAGTCCTAACATCCAGCCCAGAGCTGGAATTTCCCGGAAAACCCGGTGTCCACACAGGCAGCACTACACAATGGGTTAAAGCACCCAAAACGCAGCTCCATAGTAGTCTTCAGGGAACATACCTACATAGAACGGCACGTAGGCTGTGGAATTAACCACCAACAAAGTAGTATCTTAACCACACACAGGTTGGGCTAGTTCACAATATACAGAAAATACCGAAAATGCATATAACATTTGTTTATCCAAAAGGTAATGCAATGACAGTGCACTGTATATATGCAACTACTGTACCAAAGCATACTGCTGTTTTACTGTTTGACTGCAATGTTTACCGAATCCTGTGGGAGTTTGGATCACCGGAATGAAAATAAATAAATAAATAATAATAAAAAAAACTGAGAAAACTTATTGACTCGAGTATAAGACTAGGGTGGGAAATGCAGCAGCTACTGGTAAATTTCTAAATAAAATTAGATCCTAAAAACATTCTATTAATTGAATATTTATTTACAGTGTGTGTATATAATGAATGCAGTGTGTGTGTGTATGAATGCAGTGTGTGTATGAGTGCAGTGTGTGTATGAGTGCAGTGTGTGTATGAGTGCAGTGTGTGTATATGAGTGCAGTGTGTGTATGAGTGCAGTGTGTGTATGAGTGCAGTGTGTGTGTATGAGTGCAGTGTGTGTATGAATGCAGTGTGTGTGTATGAGTGCAGCGTGTGTGTATGAGTGCAGCGTGTGTGTGTGTGTGATGCAGTGTGTGTTTGTGTGTGTGTTGCAGAGCCTTGGTGGGGGGTGGGCATTTTTATTATTATTTGTTTAATTATTATTTTAATAATTTTTTTGTTGTTAAATTATTATTTTTTTGTTTTATTAATTTTTTATTATTCATTTTTATTTTATTATAAGTTTTTCTAATATTATTTTATTATTATTATTATTATTATTATTATTTATATATATTTTTTTTCTTCGTCCCCTCTTCCTGCTTGATACATGGCAGGGAGGGGGGCTCTCACTCCCTGGTGGTCCAGTGGCATTGGCAGTTCGGTGGAGGTGGGCTGGCAGGAAGCACTTACCTCTCCTGCAGCTCCTGTCAGCTCCCTCCTCCTCCGCGCCGGTCCGGTCAGCTTGTCAGGGTACCTGTAGTCTCTACCTCAGAGGAGGTGAGAGACTTAGACGTTTATCCTCCCAGAGGGGTTGTTTCTTCCGTTCCTCGCGGTCCTCTCGGCCATTTACAAGCCGACCGCGAGGGATCCACTTCCTTATATGACGCGACGCCCAGTAGTCGACGTCATGACGCCAACCCGGGTCGACCTGTCAGTCAAGTCTCGAGCACTAATCAGGACTCGTCGGGGGCGTGATTACCCTTTAGAATCAAGGTATAAAGTAAGGCTTTCGCCATCTGCTCATTGCCCTGTCGTGGTTCTAGCCTGTCTAGTCACTCAGTGCTCTTGTATTCTAGTTGTCTCTTTGGTTCTGACCCGGCTTATTTGTACTACCCTGCTTACCTCTGTTACCCTTTGACTCGGCTTGTCTCTCGCTTACCTGTCCTCTCGTTCCCTCGACCTCGGCTTGTTCTTAGACCATTCTCTACTTACTCCTTACGTTAAGTCCGGCCATTCTAAGGTCCGGTATACGTACCTACCACCTGTTTGTACTCTGCGTGTTGGATCCCTGTCCCGATCCTGACATTACGACAGGGCCAATGGATCCTGCAGGTACAAACACTCAGGTTGGTCCTTCTGACTCTAGGTTCGACGCCATGGATCACAGAATGGACCAGATGGCTCTAGCACTACAGGCGTTACTATCTCGTTCTAGTAATCAACCAGAGGAGATGCGTAATACTTCTATCTCTCCTGTGAGTTCAGGTCTAGAGGTAGCCACTGTAGGTGCTTCTGCCCGTATCACTCCACCTGTACGTTATGGTGGTTCTCCAGAGAAGTGTCGTGGTTTCTTAAACCAAATAGGTATCCATTTCGAATTACAACCCCGCTCCTATCCTACAGATAGGGCGAAGGTTGGATTTATTATCACATTACTTGTTGAGAAAGCTTTGAGATGGGCCAATCCATTGTGGGAAAATGATAATCCGTTAGTATATAATTATAATGCCTTTGTAGCTGCTTTCAGAAGAACTTTTGACCCTCCAGGTAGAAAGGTCAATGCAGCTAGATTACTGTTGCGCCTTAGACAAGATAACCGAACACTTGTGGATTATGCACTAGAGTTCAGGTCCTTGGCGGCAGAGGTTAAGTGGAATGAACAGGCTTATATAGATGTATTTTTAAACGGGTTATCAGACTTAATCCTTGACGAGGTTGCTACTAGAGAGCTTCCTGAAAATTTGGAGGATTTAATTTCTTTTATTTCTCGCATTGACGAACGTTTAAGAGAGAGGCAGAACACTCGAGAGAGAAACCGTAGACCTTCCCTTAAACTAGCTCCTTCATTTCAAAGTTCTGAATCCACAACCTCACTTTTTCCAGAACCTATGCAGATAGGCAATACTCGCCTCTCAGAAGAGGAGAGACAGTACAGGAGAAGGGAGGGGTTGTGTATGTACTGTGGAGTCAGAGGTCATTTACGCCTAAATTGTCCTAATCGCTCGGGAAACGCTCGCACCTAAGTTTCTCTAGAGGACAGGCCTTGGGTGTTTCTATTTTGTCCTCTAATCTTAATTATAAAGATCACAGGCTTTTGCTACCCGTTTCTTTAACTTGGGAGAAGGGAGTACTAGAAACTATGGCATTGATTGATTCCGGAGCTGCTGAGAGCTTTATCGACCAAGTTTTTGTTACCAAACACGCTATCCCATCCCAGTTAAGGGAGAGACCCTTGGCCGTTGAGGCCATAGATGGTAGACCTTTAGTTGAGCCTGTTATTTTCCGTGAAACCATACCCGTTAAATTAACTGTTGGTATCTTACACGAGGAAGACATATCTTTATTGCTTATTTCTTCTCCTTCTGTTCCCATAGTCCTGGGGTATCCTTGGTTAAAAAAACATAACCCTATTATTGATTGGGAATTAGGGGAGATAATCTCATGGGGTCAGGGTTGTCAGGACAGGTGCTTACGGACAGTGTCACCGCTTTGCGCAGTTAACACACCGATTAATTCTACCTACTCTACAGAGGCACAAATACCGCCCCTGTACCTGGATTTAAAGGCAGTATTTGACAAAAAGAATGCTGATACTTTACCTCCACACAGGTCTTTTGATTGTAAGATTAATCTACTACCTGGTACTATGCCCCCCAGGGGTAATGTATATCCTTTGTCCACTAAAGAGAACTTAGTCTTAGAGGAGTATATTCGTGAGAACCTTGAAAAAGGATTCATTAGGAGATCCTCCTCTCCTGCCGGGGCTGGGTTTTTTTTTGTTAAAAAGAAGGATGGTACATTAAGACCTTGCATTGATTATCGAGGTTTGAACAAAATAACCATTAGAAATGCCTACCCAATTCCTTTGATTACCGAGCTCTTTGATCGTCTAAAAGGCTCCAAGATTTTCACCAAGTTAGATCTCAGAGGGGCGTATAACTTGGTGAGAATTCAGCAGGGACACGAGTGGATGACGGCGTTCAATACCCGTTATGGGCACTATGAATACACAGTAATGCCTTTTGGTCTCTGTAATGCACCGGCAGTATTTCAGGACCTGATCAATGAAGTTCTTAGGGAATTTCAACATGACTGCGTTATTGTATATCTGGATGATATACTTATACACTCTAGAGAGATTGAGACTCACCACAGACAAGTCAGAAGGGTATTGCGCAAGCTTCTTCAACATGGCTTGTACTGCAAATTGGAGAAATGCAGCTTTGACCAATCCCAGATAAACTTTCTTGGTTATGTGATTTCTGGGGAAGGGTTTAAGATGGACCCGGATAAGCTCCAGTCCATTTTGGATTGGCTTTTACCCAGGGGTCTCAAGGCCATTCAGAGGTTTATTGGATTCTCCAACTATTATAGGCGCTTCATTAAGGGTTACTCTTCAATTATAGCTCCTATTACCAATATGACCAGACAGGGGTCTGACACTAAGAACTGGTCTACTGAAGCCCTTCTTGCCTTCAAAACACTCAAGGAACTGTTTGCTTCTGCACCAATTTTAGTTCACCCTGATACGACTCTGCCTTTCCTACTCGAGGTAGACGCCTCAGAGACAGGTATAGGTGCTATCCTGTCCCAAAGGTTAGGTGTGGATAAGCCCTTACATCCATGTGTTTTTTTTTTTCCAAGAAACTATCAGGTCCTGAGAGCAGATATGACATTGGTGACAGGGAACTACTAGCAGTTATCATGGCTTTAAAGGAGTGGAGACATTTATTGGAGGGCACCTTACATCCTGTTACTATTTTGACAGACCACAAGAACCTGTCCTATATTGGGGAGGCCAAGCGCTTGTCCTCCAGGCAAGCTCGTTGGTCTTTATTCCTCACGCATTTCAATTACGTGCTCACTTATAGACCTGGTTCTAAGAATTCTAAAGTCGATGCTTTGTCTCGACAATATGAACCTTCTGCGATATCGGAGCCGGTTTTGTCTTCTATAGTACCCAGGTGCAATATTATCGCCAACACGAGTCTTAAGATTCACTCTCCGTTGCTTGGTCAGATCATGAAGTTGCAGCATCTGGCGCCTAGACAGACTCCTGGGGCAAGGCATTTCGTTCCTCCTGAACTCCAACTGGAACTCTTACAGTGTTTTCACAACAGTAAGGCGGCTGGGCATCCGGGTATTCGCAAGACATGTTCCTTGATCTCTAAAGATTTCTGGTGGCCTTCTTTACGGAAGGATATTAGGGATTTCATCGGCGCATGTGAGGTCTGTATGAAGACTAAGCAACCTCATACGCTTCCATGTGGTTTGTTACAGCCCTTGAACATTCCAGAGAGACCATGGTCCTGTTTGGCTATGGACTTCATTGTAGATTTGGTCTTCTAAAAAGCAGACTGTGATCCTCACGGTGGTTGATAGGTTTACCAAGATGGCTCATTTCGTGCCCTTAACTAAACTCCCGACTTCTCCTGAATTGGCGGAGATATTCGCGAGAGAGATTTTTCGCTTACATGGGATACCTTCCGAAATTGTTTCCGATAGAGGTTCCCAATTTGTTTCACGTTTTTGGAGATCCTTCTGTTCTCAACTAGGCATCAAATTGAATTTTTCTTCTGCCTATCACCCTCAGTCTAACGGAGCTGCTGAACGTACTAATCAAAAGATTGAACAATATTTGCGTTGTTTTGTTTCTGAACACCAGGACGATTGGGTCGGTTTGATTCCTTGGGCGGAGTTTGCACACAATAATCTCGTTTGTGATTCTACTCGTTCCAGCCCCTTCTTCATGAATTATGGCTTTCATCCTTCCATTCTTCCCTCGGTTTCTCCTTCCCAAGGGGTACCGTCGGTTGATGTTCATGTTGCCAATTTGAGGAAGTTGTGGGACCAGACTCGACAAATTCTCCTACATAATTCCATGTTGTTCAAGAAACACGCTGATAAGCACAGAAGGGCGGCTCCGGTTTTTGTTCCAGGTGATAGGGTATGGTTGAGTACAAGAAACATTCGTTTAAAGGTTCCTTCTATGAAATTCGCTCATCGTTACATTGGTCCTTACACGGTTCGAACTCAAATTAACCCAGTTGCGTATCGCCTAGCTCTTCCAGCTGCCTTACGCATTCCTAACTCCTTTCATGTTTCCTTACTGAAACCGTTAGTCTGTAACAGATTTTCCTCCACTATATCCTCTCCTCGCTCTGTTCAGGTTGAGGGTCAGGAGGAGTATGAAATCAACTCCATCATCGATTCTCGAATCTCCCGGGGGAAGTTACAATATCTTATTGACTGGAAGGGATATGGTCCTGAGGAGAGGACTTGGGTACCTCAGGAGGATGTACATGCTCCTCGCCTCCGCAGGGCTTTTCACTCCCGTTTTCCATCTCGTCCCAGTTCCTTCCGCCCGGTGGGCGTTTCTGAGAGGGGGGGTACTGTCAGGGTACCTGTAGTCTCTACCTCAGAGGAGGTGAGAGACTTAGACGTTTATCCTCCCAGAGGGGTTGTTTCTTCCGTTCCTCGCGGCCCTCTCGGCCATTTACAAGCCGACCGCGAGGGATCCACTTCCTTATATGACGCGACGCCCAGTAGTCGACGTCATGACGCCAACCCGGGTCGACCTGTCAGTCAAGTCCCGAGCACTAATCAGGACTCGTCGGGGGCGTGATTACCCTTTAGAATCAAGGTATAAAGTAAGGCTTTCGGCATCTGCTCATTGCCCTGTCGTGGTTCTAGCCTGTCTAGTCACTCAGTGCTCTTGTATTCTAGTTGTCTCTTTGGTTCTGACCCGGCTTGTTTGTACTACCCTGCTTACCTCTGTTACCCTTTGACTCGGCTTGTCTCTCGCTTACCTGTCCTCTCGTTCCCTCGACCTCGGCTTGTTCTTAGACCATTCCCTACTTACTCCTTACGTTAAGTCCGGCCATTCTAAGGTCCGGTATACGTACCTACCACCTGTTTGTACTCTGCGTGTTGGATCCCTGTCCCGATCCTGACACAGCTCCCCTGTCAGCTCACAGTGTAAGTCTCGCAAGAGCCGCACTATGACCCCGCGGCTCTCGCGAGACTTACACTGGGAGCTGACAGGGGAGCTGACCGGACCGGCGCGGAGGAGAAGGGAGCTGACAGGAGCTGCAGGAGAGGTAAGTAAACGCTCTCTGCAGCCCCCACAGCCCCATTGTCTGTATTATGGCAATGTAAATTGCCATAATACAGACATTGACTCGAGTATAAGACGAGTTGGGGGTTTTCAGCAGACAAAATGTGCTGAAAAACTCATCTTATACTCGAGTATATACGGTAGCCTACCCAGGTTATGCAATATGGGGTTTGACCAGTCTTTTTTAATATCCACTTAGTCACAAACACTGGCCAAAGTTAGCCTTTATATTTGTTTGTGTGTTAAAAATGCAAAAAACAATTATGAACTCTAACTTTAGTGGTTGTGACTAAGTGGCTACTAAAAAAGACTGAACATACCCCATTTGCAATACCTTGGGTTGTCTTATTTTGCAAATGGTATGCCATCATGGGGGTAATTCTCATTCCTGTGCTACCATACACTCTCAAAGGCAACATCTAGAAAATGTAAATGTGAAAAAAAGGAAAATCAAGCCTTATATTTGACCCTGTAACTTTCAAAAACACTGTACAACCTGTACATGGGGGGTACTGTTATACTCGGGAGACTTTGCTGAACACAAATATTAGTGTTTCAATGATATCATCAATTATATCATCAATTATAGCGCCGTTTGTGTGAGAAAAAATGCCAAAAAACAATCACTTTCCCTGACAATATCATCGCTGTGATATGGTTTACTGTTTTGAAACACTAATATTTGTATTCAGCAAAGTCTACCGAGTAAAACAGTACCCCCCATGTACAGGTATTAGGGTGTCTTGGAAAGTTACAGGGTTAAATATAGAGATAGGGAATTAAATTCTCTGGACTTTCTGCCTGGGTTGTCAGGCAGGTCCCCCGAATTGCAATCAATAAAATTACTTAATTATGTAAAAATATTTCATAAATATGCACATAGAATTTAAATATACAGTATATACATATTTATATATTTGAAGTCTACATGTATATTTATGAAATGATTTATGTAATTATGTATATGGACATATGTATAATTCGTATTAATTGTATTTATTTATATATACATATATATATATATATATATATATATATATATTTAAATTATAAGTGTATTTTGATCTAAATATATATTCCTATCAAAATACAGTTAGAATAAAATTACATATATATTTTTTTATTTTTTTTTCATTATTTTAAAAAAAATGTATTTACTTTTAATGAATTATTATTTATTTTTTATTATATATATATATACACGTGTGTAATTTTATGTATATATTAATAAAAATACACTTTGTATGACATTATATAAAATATATATATATATATATATATATTATTTTATACATGAGACATAATATATATATTTATATGTATATATATATATATTTTTTTTTATTTATTAACTTAATTATTTTTATTTTTAAAGTTTTTTTTTTTTACTTTTTTTCACCAGCAGGGGGACTGCCTGTTAGTTCAGGCAATCCCCCTGCAGGCAACACTATGGACGCCTATTGCGGTCATGTGACCGCTCTTTCAGACCGGTCACATGGCCCGTGGGGTCCTAATTTACCAAGGGGGAATTGTCTAGGCTGTCAGACAGTCCCCCCAGATGGAGAGGAAGACCATCGCTGGCAGGGGAACAGCGGCAATTGGGTAAGTAATTAGGAATACCTCGGACGTACTAACTAGGTACATCCAAGGTCCTGGGGGGTTATTACCTTTATATATATATATATATTTTTTTTTTTTTTTACGTTTGTTTTTACTATTTTATTCTTACTGAGTGCCTCAACCCCTCAAGGCACTCAGCACACAGAAAAAAATGATTTGCACTCTCAAATGCAAAACAAAAAAACCCTCTGTGGCTATTACTAAGGTAAAATATAAAATTTATATAAATACCCAGAAATAGGAAGTGCGAAGACTCCTCAACGTCTTCAACGTCTTCAATATCTTATACATAAAACCATAAATAGCACGACCTAAAAATACAAAGGGAGACCAATAGTGCAGACAAAAAAGCGCTAAAAAACATAAAAAGGGGAACTATAAAACACTATAAAACAGTCTTCTTCAAGTGCTTCTTTTCTTCTTGTGTATGAAGATAGGTAAAAATCAAGAAGTTAAAAAGGCCCATCAATATATACATCCACTGTCAGCTACCAGGTACAGATGAAACCGCCAGGATTAAAAGACAAAATTGGATGAAAAAGGGTCCACAGTAAAATAATTAAAAGTGAAATAAAGCTTGCCACCCTACGCGTTTCGTCTAGAAGACTTCGTCAGGGGCTTGTGGCACACAGGCAGAGCATTGGAAGCATGCCTGATGGCTTTCGATGCTCTGCTACTCTGCCGAGCGACACGTGGGGCAACCCGGAAGTGATCGCTCCAGGGGAGCTTTTATCTGGCGGCTCGGCAGTCAGGGGAGGTATTGCAGGATGCCTCAACATCGAAGCATCTCTGAAATACCGTTAGAGGTACGTCCAAGGTCGTTAACAACCAATTTTTGTCAGACGTACCTGGTACATTGGCGGTCACTAAGGGGTTAATAGTACATTTTTAAGCTGGACAGAGGTGGCAAGTGGTATCTCTCAGGGTTCCATTTTGGGACCCCTTCTATTTAACATGTTTATAAATGAGCTTGAAAAAAAGCATTCAAAGTCATGTTTCAGTGTTTGCAGATGACACAAAACTTTGTAAAGTAATACAATGTGAGCAAGATATTATTTTGCTGCAAAGGGATTCAGATAGACTGGGATACTGGGCATTCAAATGGCAGATGAAATTTAATGTAGAAAAATGCAAAGTTATGCACTTCTGCATCAAGAATACACAAGCAACTTATACCCTAAAGGGAAGTAAATTAGGGATAACAACACACAAGAAGGACTTGGGAATTGTTATAAACAACAAACTATGGAACAATGTGCAGTGTCAATCAGCAGTGGCTAAGGCCAGTAAGGTATTGTCATGCAGGAAAAAGGGCATTTATTCTCGGGATGAGAATATAATTGTGCCTCTTTATAAATCGCTGGTAAAGCCACATCTTGAATATGCTGTGCAATTTTAGGCACTTGTTCTAAAGAAGGATATTATGGCACTAGAAAGAGTGCAGGGGCGGGCTACAAAATTAATAAAAGGAATGGAACATATATGCTATGAAGAAAGGTTAACAAATTTAAACCTTTAGTTTAGAAAAACGTTGCCTCATGACAGACACACACAGACTGACAGACAGACTCACACACTGACAGACACACACACAAACAGCCAAACACACACACAGACAGCCATGCACACAAACAGCCAGACAAGCAGAGAGCCAGCCATAAACACAGACAGCCAGACACGCAGATAGTCATACACGCAGACAGCCATACACCTATACACACAGACAGACACACACACACAGCCATACACATACACAGCCATAATACAGAAAGCCATACACCAATACACACAGACCGCCATACACACACACACACACAGCCATACATACAGACAGCCATACGCACAGATACACAGTCATACACCTATACACACAGATAGACATACACAGCCATACACCTATACACACAGACAGCCATACACATACAGACAAGCCTTCTTTTGTGTAACTTAATGACTTGTTTCATCCCTTCTAGCAGTTGTAAAATGCCTTATCTCTAACTGAAAGGAAAACTACAGCCTAGTCTGCATGGGGTATAACATTCAGCAGGGTTTCAGTATAGGGATGGTAAATGGGGCCAAGTTCGGTCAGCTAACTTGGTGGTGCTCTGGCCCTACTTATCAACTGATGTCCTTTAGAATTACACCCCATGCTTAGTTTTCCAAAAGTGAACTGCACTACTACACACGGGAAACGAGAAGGAAAATATCATCAGCAAACCACGTTGTCACCCCCACACAACTCACACGTGCCAGCAATTTACACGACATACCACGCAAACTCGTATACCAAAGCACGACCGAATACATACACTAAGCGCTGAAACAAGATCACACAATGCCTATCTAACTTTGGCCTCTGTGTAGGCACATGTGTAACTATTGATATGAAACAGACTGAGCCTCTGCATAGACACTGACATGCCAAATTTGCAAACCCGTTAAATGTCTGTCCATATACTGTAAACGAAATAAAAACCATTTAACACAAAAGTGAACTGCAGATCTTCTGAAGACCTAACATAGCTTTTCACACTGACTTACAATACATAAGAATGATCCAAAATTGCCTAGCTTTTTATATTATATTATATTATTTTCCCAAGGAAAGCCTTGCTTTCAAATCTTTACATAATGCTGCTCCCACCTACCTATCCTCACTAATACACAAGTATGTCCCGTCTAAGCCCTTACGCTCTGCTGAAAACTTACGTCTATCTTCTGTCCGTACTCCCACCTCTGATGCTCGCCTTTAAGACTTCTCGAGGGCTGCACCGTTCCTGTGGAACTCACTTCCCTCCTCCGTTAGATGCTCACCCAGTCTCCATTCCTTAAAACAATCATTAAAACCCCACTTCTTCATAAAAGAGTATCAATTAAACTGTTAATAGCTTCTGACTGATTCCTCTCTTGCAACTGTCATTAGTCTAATACTATCCTTACCTTTTGTGTCCCTTTACCCCACTCCCTCGAGCATGTAAGCTCATTGAGCAGGGCCCTCAACCCCTCCGTTCCTGTGTGTCCTACTTGTCTAGTTACAACTACATGTCTGCTGGTCCACCCACTGTAAAGTGCTGCGGAATTTGTTGGCGCTATATAAATAATAACATAATAAAAATAATGATAACAATGCTTCCTTAGATGTACAATCCTAAATTAAAAAAAAAAAAAACACTATACATTGTACATGCATCAAATTCCACTAAACCACCAATGTCAGCTGGTTAAACAATTAATCTATGCCATAACGTCAGTAGGAAGAGTGCCAAGCAGTGCTGGGAGCTTCACCTGGTGCTGGATTTCAGGTGAGCTAAACTTGAAAAGTTTTTTCAGTGTTTGGCTTGGAGCCCTTGAATAATGTCAAATAGGAAATTGTAAATTGCTTCAACAATATAAAAGAGATATATAATAACAGTCATATTAAACCTACTACCATAATGCTTGGATAGATAACACCAGAAGAACATTAAAGAATAAATGGCATAAGCACACAATTCATAAGAAAAAATTATGTTCTGATACATTGATGACTAACTGCTTGAGACAACTCAGGAAAATGTTTTTTTGCAATTTAAAATCATTCTTAGATACAACAGCAGTGCTGTATTTATCGCAAGGCTAACAAGGCATTTCCAGGATGGTGGCAAAAAACATTAGCAAATGCCTTGTGTCATGGGAAGCCCTAGACTGGCTGTCCACCTTTATCCCCCTTCCCTCCTCCAGATGGGTGGCTGTGCGTGTTGTAGGAAGAGATGGAGAACTGATCTCTGTGCTCTTCTTGCTCTACTCCCTTGTGCACCCTGTGGTGATGCCGGGAGCTGGAATGTCACATGACTCCAGCACCGGCATAACTAAATATTGCATTCAGAAATAGAACAAGATGATAAGAGCAACCCAACACTGGACCCCATGTACAGGATTCACAGAGGACTCCGGGGACAGGATCCAAAATGGAACCCAGGCAAAGAATCCACTCAAGCTCTATGTAAAGTAGGGACATTTTGTGAGTGTATGAGAACATGTGTGTGAGTGTGTCAGTGTGTCAGTGTGTTTCTGTCAGTGAATGTGTGTGTGTGTCCTGTCAGTGAGTGTGTCTGTCAGTGAGTATGTGTGTCTCAATGAGTGTGCGGCTGTTAGTGTGTGTCTGTGAGTGTGTGTGTCTGTCAGAGTGTATCAAATCAAGGAGGATGTGTGTGTTTGTGATTGTGTGATTGCTCCCTTGATAAAGGCATTTTTGCAGAAACGTTGGGGGTGTTTTTGTGACTGACTCTGTCCCTGCTTCTCACTAGGACTGGTATGCTTATTGCTATATATTTTTGTATATTTATATCTGTGTTTGTGGGGTTGGATTAGACTGGTATTTTATTTCTCTATTTCTGTATATTGAGACTGTTTTTCATACAAGACGCTTTTTTCATTTATACATATATATTCAGAATTTTTCTGATCATTGCTGACATGATCCTATATTTTGGATCCTTATGTTATGTGATATTCTCATAGAGTATACACACTTAATAAAGATTGTTTTATTATTATTGATGGTTGTGCTCCTTACTCTATTGTTATTTGTCTGTGATTGTGTGTCAGTGTCAGTGTCAAATTATTGAGTGTGTGTGACTTTCAACGAATGTGTGTTTGTGTCTATCAGTGAGTGTGTCTGTCAGTGAGTGTGTGTGTCTGAGTGCGTGTGTAGCTGTCAGTGTGTGTCTGTGAGCGTGTGTGTGTCTGTGAGTGAATGTTGGTGTACAGAGAATATCAAATCAGTGAGGAAGTGTGCATGAGTCAGTGTAGATTAGGGGAGTGTCTGAGTTTAGTCACGCCTATATTAGCACAAAACCAAAATACACCACTGTATAACAGGCTATGAGTGGGGAGTGGGGTGGGGGGAGTGGAGTGGAATACAATTCACCCCAGTCATGCGTTTTCAAATTAACATTTTGAATTAAAAAAAAAATAATTCCTCCACCACATGGTGTAGCTTTTAGGATATGTTTCATTGTTTAAGAAAAATGATTAAAAAAATGTTTTAAATTAGTTGGTCACCTTTTCTGCATAGCTTTTAAAACAATTACATTTCAACATGAATATCCAAAAATATCCACAGATATGCTGTCATATATATATACATACTATATACTCCTTTATTTCCTATTCTGGTCCATTTTCTAATAGTCAATTTTTTTTAGTGACAAGTTGCATAGTCACATACATTCAGGTGACAACAGGTAGCTTACATATGATAAATCTATATCCCCTAATGCAGCGCTTCACAGATCCCCATGCGCCAGGTCACCATGGCGACCAGGAATTTTGTCTGGGCACCTGGGATTTGTCAGCCCATTTACTGAGGAGAATTAGAGCCAGCCGGTTGAGGAACAGTGGAGACAGCCAGCTGAGCAAGAGTGGAGTTGAGCGGCTGAGGGACCATGGAGCCGGGCGGTGAGGGAGCTGAAATCTTCAGTTCTTCTTGCTCTGCTCCCTTGTGCACCCTGCTGTAATGCTGGATATGATGTCATTCAGGCCAGGTGTTCTATCAGATCTCTATACCTTGTCAGAATGGTATACCGGAAGTGACGCAGCCGCACCGGAAGTGACGAGGCCGCACCGGAATTGACGTTTCGGAGCTGGAGGAGGAGGAGCGCCTGCGCAGAAAAACAGGTAGGTGAAAATTTCACACAGATCGGGAGCGAAGGACACCTAATGCGCATGCGCGAAACCCACACTGCGCCTGCGCAAGTAGCTACAAGGGAGGGGGGATGGAGGGGATTTAACGTGCCAGTGCGCACGCGCGCCGAAGTACTCCCGCCGGGCACAGACAGCGCACCAGCGGGCAGGGAGATCGATTCAGCCGAACATTCATCCGATCTCCCTGCCCCACACTGCGCACGCGCCCACCAAGCCAGGACAGCCTCGGACACCGCGCATGCGCACTAAGGGGGTATAGAAATCTGATGGCCATATCTTCTAAGAAATCTCCTACCCCCTGAGTGCGCATGCGCGGTGTCTGCACTGTATCCTGACATCTCTCAGGTAAGCCTCGCTCACAACACTCTCAGCCATCAGGGGGGACTGTGCTGTATGGAGGGGGTGTATGTACAGTATTGGGGGGGGGGTCTGTACAGTGGTGGGGGGGGTCTGTACAGTGTGGGGGGGTCTGGACAGTATGGGGGGGTCTGGACAGTATGGGGGGGTCTGGACAGTATTGGCGGGGTCTGTACAGTATGGGGGGGACTGTACAGTATGAGGGGGGTCTGGACAGTATGGGGGGGGGGTCTGGACAGTATGGGGGGGTTCTGTACTGTATGGGGGGGTCTGGACAGTATTGGGGGGGTCTGGACAGTATTGGGGGGTCTGGACAGTATTGGCGGGGTCTGGACAGTATTGGCGGGGTCTGTACAGTATGGGGGGGACTGTACAGTATGGGGGGGTCTGGACAGTATGGGGGGGGTCTGGACAGTATGGGGGGGTCTGGACAGTATTGGCGGGGTCTGTACAGTATGGGGGGGACTGTACAGTATGAGGGGGGTCTGGACAGTATGGGGGGGGGTCTGGACAGTATGGGGGGGTTCTGTACTGTATGGGGGGGTCTGGACAGTATTGGGGGGGTCTGGACAGTATTGGGGGGGTTCTGTACTGTATGGGGGGGTCTGGACAGTATGAGGGGGGTCTGGACAGTATGGGGGGGGTCTGGACAGTATGGGGGGGTCTGGACAGTATTGGCGGGGTCTGTACAGTATGGGGGGGACTGTACAGTATGAGGGGGGTCTGGACAGTATGGGGGGGGGGTCTGGACAGTATGGGGGGGTTCTGTACTGTATGGGGGGGTCTGGACAGTATTGGGGGGGTCTGGACAGTATTGGGGGGGTTCTGTACTGTATGGGGGGGTCTGGACAGTATGAGGGGGGTCTGGACAGTATGGGTGGGGTCTGGACAGTATTGGGGGGTCTGGACAGTATTGGCGGGGTCTGGACAGTATTGGCGGGGTCTGTACAGTATGGGGGGGGGGTCTGGACAGTATGGGGGGGTCTGGACAGTATTGGCGGGGTCTGTACAGTATGGGGGGGACTGTACAGTATGTGCAGTATTGGGCGGTCTGTGATGTATATTGGGGCGGTCTGTGCTGTGTATTAGGGGGCTGTGCGTTAGATGTGGGAGGCAGTGTATTAGGGTGCTGTGTGTTAGATGTGGGGATTGTGCGTTAGATGTGGGGGGTGGGCAGTATGTGGGGCCTGTGTGTTAGATGTGTACAGCCCTGGTTTGACTACCAAATATTTTGTTTCAGAGATCTCAGACGCCATGGCCTGCTTTTTGCTACGAAAGCCCAGCCATCTAGTCACTCACCAGGGGTGGATGAGAAACTGCACCCCAGCCAGAGGGACTGCCCCACATCTGCAACCAAATCCGTCTGTCACTGAATTCTGTAATCTCCGTGTCTTTGTGCATGTATAGTACTCCCAATTCTTATATTTAATACGGTGTGTCTCTCACAATCTTTGTGTCTGTCTGCTGTAAATATGTGGCACGCAAGTCTGCATGCACTGTGTCTGTTTTGCCATTTTACTCTAACCATTATATTTTTGTGTGTGTCACAACTCTGACAAGCATGTTCTCCTATGGGGCACGAAGTACATAAAGAGGAATGAAGAAGTCCCCGTTTGAGGCTCGCGTCCAGGGTGGATTATTGAAGTGCCATCTGACACGTGACAAGTTTCTCCTGTTTGCACGGCGACTTCAACACTGTGTACTGTGATCAGAGGTAGGTAACCTTAGACAGTTCAGATGCTGTGAATTACATCTTTGCCAGCAGGTGTAGTCCAAAACATCTGGAATACCGAATGCGTATGAATGAAAAGTATGGTGTGTGTGTGTGTGTGTGTGAATGGTCAGTAACAAGGGTTGAAGCCTTGACGTGGCGTTACTGCTCACATGTGTATTCATGTGCCAATTCAACCAATGTGAGTCACTGTAATACTGATAAGGTAACCAAAAGTACTGTGATTGTGGAGAATTAAACGCCTGTATCACCTACACACCGCTTACACTGTGACCTTATCTCCTAAACACGGCTTACACTGTGACCGTATCTCCTATACACTGCTTACACTGTGACCGTATCTCCTATACACTGCTTACACTGTGACCGTATCTCCTATACACTGCTTACACTGTGACTGTATCTCCTATACACTGCTTACACTGTGACCGTATCCCATAAACACTGCTTACACTGTGAATGTTATTTTTTCAAGTTAGTTTTAGTGTTTGCGGTTTCATATATTTGTTAACCTCTGTCCTCAATCTTCTGTTCTGTGTTTTCTTACATTTGTGGGAAGAACAAGGTGATCCTCTCCATTTTACACTCCTTTACTGATGGTTCCAGTTCCAGAGACAAACCCACCACCATTAACCTCCACCTGCTCAAACAGAAGAGATTACCTTCTTCTATAGAAAACTTCCATATGGCTGCTTCGGAACGCATGCTGCAGACATGATGTAACCTTCATTTTCCAGTGGACCGTCCAGGGAAAGAGACCATTATATTATTAAGATACTGCCTTCCTAATGCCATACAGCCTTTCTTTACATGTGATTGAACTTTCTCCTTCTTGGATACCACAGTGTGACTTTTCTTAACCAGTTTCCAAATTTGACTTTTTATGTTTTCCACTATACATATAAAGTGTAAACTGCATATTAACTTTGAATAAATAAAGTATTTTGCTGACACCTTAACATGTAATTTGTGTTACTTAGCTACAAATAATACCAGCACTTGCTGCGTTCCATTGTAGGTTTCTCAGAAACTGCAATATTTAACATTGCAGGGTTAAGGGGACATTGACACTGCACCCAAACCATTTAACCCCTTAAGGACACCTGACATATGTGACATGTCATGATTCCCTTTTATTCCAGAAGTTTGGTCCTTAAGGGGTTAAACGAGATGACGTGGGCTTTTTTTTTTTTTTTAATTCTTTATTTTTGAGTGCAGAGGTAAATATACGATTCATCAATAGTACAGGGTTTTAGAGAGATATTAACTGTTCCGTATAGCATAGTCATGTTGTGCTGCACTTTTTTTTTTTTTTTTTTAAAACAGGATTAATAACAAGATATGAAACATGCTTGTCAACATTTTCTCTTGTATGCGTTATAACAGGAGATGTTTTTTTGTGGGCGCATCTGAGAGGTGTGATGGGTGTTGGGTATCTCGGGAAAGAAGGGGGCTCTTAGGTGTGCCCTTGTGATGGGTGAGATAATCTTATGGGATTCTATGTGGAGGCTCTTAGTGGCCTCCCATGCGTATGTCCGTGGTATTCTGCGGGAGGTCCCCAGGTGTGGGGTGTCTTTTGCCTAGTGTCTGTCGTATTTAGGTATGTGGCCGTGTGTCGCTAGGCGCACTGCCAAGGTGCCTGAGGTGAGATGTGGGACCTCCTCTTTATGTGTTGCCCCTAACCATGGGGGTGGCGGGGGGGGGGGGGGGGGTTGTGGCGTCAGTGTGCCTCAAGGTGTTTGTCTCTGCGGGTTCTACAGCTCTGGTAGAGCAGTGGACTGGAACGTATGTTTGAGAGAAACAGTAATCAAAAAACAAATATACATATGCAACTTAGATCAAACAGGTATAACGGCTTGTGCCGGTTTTGCCCCAGCTGTTTTTTGGGCAGGTGCCATAGCCATAATCATTGGCCCAGTCCCCATTAGCTGTCAGCCGTCGGTGTCCTGTGAGCTTCCGGCTCTTGGGACGAAGGGGGTGATGTGGGCAGGGTCCCACGTGCCCCCAGGGGTGGTCGCCAGTGGGTCCTGATGGTTGTCCGTTAGTCCCAGTGCTTGGAAGAAGGCCGGTGCCCCTTCTAGTGACGTGAGTGTGTGAGTATGTCCATTGTGGGTTACTACAAGCGTTCCTGGGGCTCCCCAGCGGTAGGGTATGGCTGCAGATCGTAGTTGAGAGGTAACTGTACCCATTGACTTCCTCCAGACTAGGGTATTTTTGGTGAGATCTTGATAAAATGTTAACGAGGAGCCTTCAAAGGGCAGAGGTGCTTTATTCTTCAGTGCCATCATGATCTGGTTCCTATCTTGTGAGGATAAGCAGCGGAGGATAACGTCTCGTGCTGTTCCAGTTGGTGCTTTAGGTGTGCCCGATATGCGATATACTCCGTCCAGAGCCATCTTTTTGGCTGTTGTGTGGGGCAGTATGGACGTGATTAATCTACGTACGTAATGAGGGAGTTCCTCTGCGGTCACCGCAGCAGGGATGCCACGGATTTTTATGTGGTTCCTGCGCTGTTTGTCCTCCAGGGCTGAGATTTGGTGTGACAGTGTGACTTGAGTGGTTTGCAATTGTTGTACTGTCTCTTTAAGGGCAACAATGTCAGTTCTGGCAGTACATATGTCCTTTTCAGAGGTTTGTACTCTGTCAGTTATGGCCTGTATGTCAGTTCTCAAAGCCCTGAGGTCAGCAGCCCACACTTGTTGGATGTCATTAAGCAGGAGTTTCAAGTCCTGCTTTGTTGAGGGTGCAGACCCGTCCGGGTTGTCAAGTATGTGTGGGAGACTTGCCTGGGTGGTCGGTGTAGCCTCTTGTCTGTCCTGCGCCCGGTTCTCCTCATTCCGGTCTCCAGCAGGGGTCAGCTTAGGCTGCATGGGCTGTCTCAGCATGTCCCCAATGTCTCTGCCGTCAGCCACTGTGTTTGGCTTTTGGGAGCGTCTCCCCATTGCGGTCCGGTGTTCCGGTTGCGGCAGGTAGGTGATGGGCTCCGTTCCCTGCGGGGGTTGTATGGTGCTGCCGCGGAGGAGTGCTTCCAGTCCCAGGCTCAGGGGTGTGTTGAAGGCCGCAGATTTGCGCCGTGGTTTGGTGTGCCTTGTCGCGATAAAGAAAGGCATCTATCGATGCGTTATGGCTCTGGGGACCCAGCTGTGGCGGTAAGAGGGTCGGATGGGCTTTAGTTGCTTTGATATTTGGTCGGATTCAGTCTGTAGTTTAGGAGCTCTCAGAGATGGCGTCCGCTTGTCAGGCTTGCAGGCTCCGCCCCCCGACGTGGGCTTTTAAAGAGCAACTTCTTACTATGCTTATTGCTATCTTTTGAAAGTCATCACATTTATAAGCAAACCTATGCATTGGCACAGTGACAAGAGGACCTATATGCACCATAAATTATCAAATGTTGTTACAAAGCCATATTTCCTAACAGTCCTGGATTGTTTGGTAGAGTCCCAGTTTCGGTTTTCTCTCCACTGTCCCACAATAATTAACAGGTTAACGTTATTACAGACAAATTACTGTAGATTTAAAAAATAAGAGTTTTAATCTTTTTAAAAGTGGCAATATAAAAAAAGTCAAACAATATTTAATTTCTAATTGAACAAAATTGAAAAAGTATGTTGTCCATTATTTACATAATAATTGCACATGTGGCCTAATATCAGATATTGTTATTGTCACCCCCCTCTCACCCTGTCAGACCCCCACACCCTGTCATCTCACCTCATCACCCCTTGTCACCCCCCTCTTACGGTCACCTCACCATAACCCCCTCACTCTGTCACCCTCCTCACACTATGTCACCCATCCTTACTCTGTCACCCATACTCTCACATTACATCACCCCCCCTCTTACTCTGTCATTTCCCCCCTCATCTCATCACCCTCACACTATGTCACCCTCCCCACACGGCCACCACTCCCCGTACACACGAGCACCACTCTCCACACTCTGGCACCTCCCTCCATACACACTGTCAACCATCAACACGCTGGCACCCTCCTGCTCTTTTACACTCACCCTGCCACAGTTACCCCTTTACTCACCCTGTCACCCCCCCAAAGGCAATCATTATACACACACCGTCATAAAACTTAGCTTCGCCATAAACTCAGTGCCAAAGGCCAGTCAGTACACAAACATACACATGCTCAGAGAAACATACATACAGATACAAGGATACTCACTGTCAGACACACACTCAGGTAGACAATGAAACGATGTTTACAGAGACTAGCTCTGTGTATCCAGTGCTGAAAGCTCCCCCATCAATATATCTACAGCTCCTTATACACAAAGTCAACTGCTATTTATTCTTCAATAATGGTGTTCTTCGTGGGGTCTCATGTACGAGTTTTGCCCAAGGCCTCGCCAAGTCTAGAGCCGACACTGCAGTACAGCCCTTCAGTATCCAATAGTCTCTTGTGCAGGGACTCCTCAAAGCGGTTTGCTCCTTCCCTCTGGAACTGTAAAAATAAAAAATATAGTTACAACTCACCAAATCGTAACCAGAAAGCATAATACTTATTTTATATTATTACAAACGACAATTTCAATGTTGGAGATTGGAGGCGTAGAATAGAAAGAATGGTCGAGCGCTTTCAATTTTGAATAAAAGCATGTCTGTGCTTAAAGTATGAGCAGTGTTTAGGAGATACGGTCACAGTGTAAGCAGTGTTTAGGTGATACGGTCACAGTGTAAGCAGTGTATAGGAGATAGGGTCACAGTGTAAGCAGTGTTTAGGTGATACGGTCACAGTGTAAGCAGTGTTTCGGTGATACGGTCACAGTGTAAGCAGTGTTTAGGTGATACGGTCATAGTGTAAGCAGTGTATAGGACATACGGTCACAGTGTAAGCAGTGTGTAGGTGATACAGGCGTTTAATTCTCCACAATCACAGTACTTTTGGTTACCTTATAAGTATTACAGTGACTCACATTGGTTGAATTGGCACATGAAAACACATGTGAGCAGTAACGCCACGTCAAGGCTTCAACCCTTGTTACTGACCATTCACACACACACACACACACACCATACTTTTCATTCATACGCATTCGGTATTCCAGATGTTTTGGACTACACCTGCTGGCAAAGATGTAATTCACAGCATCTGAACTGTCTAAGGTTACCTACCTCTGATCACAGTACACAGTGTTGAAGTCGCCGTGCAAACAGGAGAAACTTGTCACGTGTCAGATGGCACTTCAATAATCCACCCTGGACGCGAGCCTCAAACGGGGACTTCTTCATTCCTCTTTATGTACTTCGTGCCCCATAGGAGAACATGCTTGTCAGAGTTGTGACACACACAAAAATATAATGGTTAGAGTAAAATGGCAAAACAGACACAGTGCATGCAGACTTGCGTGCCACATATTTACAGCAGACAGACACAAAGATTGTGAGAGACACACCGTATTAAATATAAGAATTGGGAGTACTATACATGCACAAAGACACGGAGATTACAGAATTCAGTGACAGACGGATTTGGTTGCAGATGTGGGGCAGTCCCTCTGGCTGGGGTGCAGTTTCTCATCCACCCCTGGTGAGTGACTAGATGGCTGGGCTTTCGTAGCAAAAAGCAGGCCATGGCGTCTGAGATCTCTGAAACAAAATATTTGGTAGTCAAACCAGGGCTGTACACATCTAACACACAGGCCCCACATACTGCCCACCCCCCACATCTAACGCACAATCCCCACATCTAACACACAGCACCCTAATACACTGCCTCCCACATCTAACGCACAGCCCCCTAATACACAGCACAGACCGCCCCAATATACATCACAGACCGCCCAATACTGCACATACTGTACAGTCCCCCCCATACTGTACAGACCCCGCCAATACTGTCCAGACCCCCCCATACTGTCCAGACCCCCCCCCCATACTGTACAGACCCCGCCAATACTGTCCAGACCCCGCCAATACTGTCCAGACCCCCCAATACTGTCCAGACCCCACCCATACTGTCCAGACCCCCCTCATACTGTCCAGACCCCCCCATACAGTACAGAACCCCCCCAATACTGTCCAGACCCCCCCAATACTGTCCAGACCCCCCCATACAGTACAGAACCCCCCCATACTGTCCAGACCCCCCCCCCATACTGTCCAGACCCCCCTCATACTGTACAGTCCCCCCCATACTGTACAGACCCCGCCAATACTGTCCAGACCCCCCCATACTGTCCAGACCCCCCCCATACTGTCCAGACCCCCCTCATACTGTCCAGACCCCCCCATACAGTACAGAACCCCCCCAATACTGTCCAGACCCCCCCAATACTGTCCAGACCCCCCCATACAGTACAGAACCCCCCCATACTGTCCAGACCCCCCCCCATACTGTCCAGACCCCCCTCATACTGTACAGTCCCCCCCATACTGTACAGACCCCGCCAATACTGTCCAGACCCCCCCATACTGTCCAGACCCCCCCCATACTGTCCAGACCCCCCCATACTGTACAGTCCCCCCCATACTGTACAGACCCCGCCAATACTGTCCAGACCCCGCCAATACTGTCCAGACCCCCCAATACTGTCCAGACCCCCCCAATACTGTCCAGACCCCCCCCATACAGTACAGAACCCCCCCATACTGTCCAGACCCCCCCCCCATACTGTCCAGACCCCCCTCATACTGTACAGTCCCCCCCATACTGTACAGACCCCGCCAATACTGTCCAGACCCCCCCATACTGTCCAGACCCCCCCATACTGTCCAGACCCCCCCACACTGTACAGACCCCCCCCACCACTGTACAGACCCCCCCCCCAATACTGTACATACACCCCCTCCATACAGCACAGTCCCCCCTGATGGCTGAGAGTGTTGTGAGCGAGGCTTACCTGAGAGATGTCAGGATACAGTGCAGACACCGCGCATGCGCACTCAGGGGGTAGGAGATTTCTTAGAAGATATGGCCATCAGATTTCTATACCCCCTTAGTGCGCATGCGCGGTGTCCGAGGCTGTCCTGGCTTGGTGGGCGCGTGCGCAGTGTGGGGCAGGGAGATCGGATGAATGTTCGGCTGAATCGATCTCCCTGCCCGCTGGTGCGCTGTCTGTGCCCGGCGGGAGTACTTCGGCGCGCGTGCGCACTGGCACGTTAAATCCCCTCCATCCCCCCTCCCTTGTAGCTACTTGCGCAGGCGCAGTGTGGGTTTCGCGCATGCGCATTAGGTGTCCTTCGCTCCCGATCTGTGTGAAATTTTCACCTACCTGTTTTTCTGCGCAGGCGCTCCTCCTCCTCCAGCTCCGAAACGTCAATTCCGGTGCGGCCTCGTCACTTCCGGTGCGGCTGCGTCACTTCCGGTATACCATTCTGACAAGGTATAGAGATCTGATAGAACACCGGCATCACTAAGCGCAGCGTTAATGTGCAGAGCCAGAACAGCTTGAAGATGACAGCATCGACACTGGACCCCAGGAACAGGATCTACTCTAGCCCTTCCAAAGGTAGGGTGGCTGGGTGGACTTAAATAAAAATAAAAATGTGTGTCTGTCTGTGAGTATGTGTGTCTGTCAGCCAGTGAGTATTTGTGTTTGTCTGAGTGTGTTTCTGTGTGTTTGCAAGTGTCTGTTTAGGTGACCGGCTACAGTCTTACTTACCGTTTTACTCACCTTCTTTCCCATGCCGGTCTGTCTGTCTGTCTGTCAGGAACTTGCAATTTGTATTGCGACTTTCATAATATTTATTCTTTCTTTTTGTTCCAATCTCCCTGTATGTATATTTGCAAATAGAATTCTGCCCTATTTGGGGAAAAGCACTACATTGATGATTGTTATAAAAACACCAATCCATAAAATAACCATGCATTAACTAGACACATAGTCAGTTTTACTTATTTGTCTTAATGACAACATGCTGTTTATTTATGTTGTTCAAGTCATTTAAGTGAACATTGCTGTTTAGAAACCCAAGAACAATTGATCACTCTAAGTTGTTAGAGTTAGGAGCACAGATGGCATCTAAATTAAGTTTAATTTCTCTATAAATAAGAATTTCAATGAAGCTGCATAAACAGCATCTGTGTGTATTCAGAGGTAGTTTTTACAGCTCCAAAACCTTTAAACCTTAAAACATTCCATTTAATCGATACATTTACAATGTGCTGCCTGTGAAACTGATGACAGGAATTCTGTCAATTAGGAACATTATTTAATTCATGAAAGATGCAGCTATCACTATCAGTTCACACAGAACATTAGCTCGCGTAACTGACACAGTGACAGTGAAGAATTTCTTGCGAGCGAAAGTTAATGCGAATACAGCACAAAATGCAAGCAACGCTCACACACAGTCATGCGTGGTGCGAAAATCATTGGTAGTATAAAATACGGCAGCCATGTCTTTTTATTGTTCTACTGGTCTAAAGTAATTATGTCCTGGATATGGAACTAAAGAATGAAACCCACTCCGCCAAATACTGACCAAATTACAGCAGAACATCTAGCGATAAAGGTCATCATAGACAGTCGTTATATCCATCTACACATTTGATTGTGTCCTATATAGTTTGCTTTGTATGAATAGCCTGTTCCTGCTAATTTGACGGTGATTTGTAGGTGGTGAGGAAAATGCACAATTTACACATTGCAGCATTTCCAGCAGGTGATCTCACAAAACTTCCTCCAAGTACGTGAGAACAGGAATCTGTACTGTAGTAGAACAGCCTACAGCAGCTATTGCAGCTCCTGCCCTTAACCTGTACTTAGCCAGCCTGGTCCCCACTGGACCCAGGGAAAACAAACCACACTGCAAGATATTTACAGAGCTGCAGAATTAGCCTACCGTTCATACAAATAAGGCAAACACACCCACACAGTCCCCACAAATACAACACCACTGACAATCCACATACATACACACTACCTAACAAGGGGCCTCTCATGAAAAACCACAAGCAACCCCACATGGACACACACCACCCAACTTACACTGTGATATAACATCCACACTGCCGGCTGCTGCCTCTCTCCCTCCAGCGCGGCGTTTTCTGTATGAAGTTGGGAGGAAATGACCGTCCGTCCGTCACTTTCAGCATCCCATACTACGGGGAACCGGTCACGCAATTATTTGGCTGCGGTGCTGACCGGTTCCCTTTGCAGCAATGCCCATCGGGTGGCCTTTAGACAAATCACCACAGAAGCCCAATTTTGTTCTCGTGGAACACCAATTGGAAAACGCTGGCTTAGACACTCTTCCACTCTCCAGCCTCTGACTTGGGTAATACTTTATATGTCAGATTCCCTTCTTTTTCAATTTAAACTGTAGTGTTCCCCTGTTTTTATTGTCTGTTGACCTCAGAACTGGACTTGATGGACTTATTTGCTAAATGGCCTTTTCCAGTGTATCCTGTCTATTATTCCTTACACGGTCTTACTGCTAATACTTACTTTAACTGTTACTGCTGGACTGAAGTACTCTTCCTGGGAAGGAGTTAATTCCTTTATTTAGAATAAAATCTATGGAAATCTAACAAAACTATTATCTGCTAAGCTTCGGCATGTTGCAAATAATTGATGTATTTCTTAAACTGTTGGAAAGATTTAATAACTTATTATTTTCTAAGTTGTCTAAAGTACAGGCACGCCTCACTTACCGACCGGATTCCGTTCTTACGACTCGGTCATAGAACAAATTGGTCGGTAAGTGAGCATGAGATACAGAGCATGTGCACAAGTGCAGGTCTATGTTTAGGGAAATTTCCCCGAACATAGACAAGTGCACCAGAGCAGGGAATCCCTCAAATATATGTTCGAGAAATGTTCCCCGAACATAGATTTGTGGGATTTCCTGCTCCGGTGCACTTGTCTATGTTCTTTTCTATGTATAGACCAGCTCTCCAACGTGGGGAATCCCTCGAATCCCCATGCTAGAGAGCTGATCATAAGTCTGAGTCGGCGTTAAACAGGTCAGTTGTAAAGTGAGGGATTAAAAGCAGGGCAATCACCACAGAAACCAGCAGGCACATTCTATAGGTGACTCCTCCCATTTTACATTTCTGCACGACTTCCTAAAACAGAATACTTTGACCAATTTCCCCCAAATGTTTATCTCCTGTCATACTGGATTAACTGACTGCTGCTTCTATAGAAATATACTGAAAGGATATACACACTTCCCAGCATTACTGTCTCTTCAGCTCTTATAAACAAATTCATATATTAAGACTGTTTTCAAGGTAGATTCCTTAACTAGTTGAGCAATCAAATCACTGTTTTGTCTTTGTTAATGCACTTCACAGACAGAGTTATAATGGTTATTGAAACAAAAATAGAGAACATGAGAACAGACAAAAGCGAAGAGAAACTCAGTCGCTTGCCTTTTGGTAAATCCCCACTAAGCTCTCAAAATAGTTTTTGCTTACTTATGCCATTAGAGAGAGAACCAGTTCCAAGGCTAATCCCACCCACAAGGGCAGTTCAGATCCAAAATGCCAAAAGTTTCCTATGCACATTAAATATAGCAACTCGGATGACCATTTCCACCTTATTTGGGCCCAATCTGCATGATGTAGCTCATTGTTTCCCGAACCAGTCCGGAAGACCCACTAACAGTCCAGGTTTTGTCAGCATCTCAATTTGAAAAAAAAAACAGGGAAATACATAAAGCCTGGACTGTTGGTGCGCTATGAGGAGTGGTTTGGAAACCACTGGTGTAGCTGATACCCCTCTAGGCACATTGAGCACGGTGTCCATGTCTAGATTACTCTTTTAACTTAAGGAAAGCCAAGTTAATGCATTACAACTAAAATACTGTAGAAACATAGAAACATAGAATGTGACGGCAGATAAGAACCATTCGGCCCATCTAGTCTGCCCAGTTTTCTAAATACTTTCATTAGTCCCTGGCCTTATCTTATAGTTAGGATAGCCTTATGCCTATCCCACGCATGCTTAAACTCCTTTACTGTGTTAAACTCTACCACTTCAGCTGGAAGGCTATTCCATGCATCCACTACCCTCTCAGTAAAGTAATACTTCCTGATATTATTTTTAAACCTTTGTCCCTCTAATTTAAGACTATGTCCTCTTGTTGTGGTAGTTTTTCTTCTTTTAAATATAGTCTCCTCCTTTACTGTGTTGATTCCCTTTATGTATTTAAATGTTTCTATCATATCCCCCCTGTCTCGTCTTTCCTCCAAGCTATACATGTTAAGATCCTTTAACCTTTCCTGGTAAGTTTTATCCTGCAATCGATGAACCAGTTTAGTAGCCCTTCTTTGAACTCTCTCTAAGGTATCAATATCCTTCTGAAGATATGGTCTCCGGTACTGCATACAGTACTCTAAGTGAGGTCTCACCAGTGTTCTGTACAATGGCATGAGCACTTCCCTCTTTCTACTGCTAATACATTTCCCTATACAACCAAGCATTCTGCTAGCATTTCCAGCTGCTCTATTACATTGTCTGCCTACCTTTAAGTCATCAGAAATAATCACTCCTAAATCCCTTTCCTCAGATGTTGAGGTTAGGACTCTATCAAATATTCTGTACTCCGCCCTTGGGTTTTTACGTCCAAGATGCATTATCTTGCACTTATCCACATTAAGAACTCTGAGAACATGCGAAAAGCTTGAGAAACTCAGTGGCTTGCCCTTCAGTTAGTCCACATACAGGTCTTAAAATGTGTTTGCTCTTGTGCTATTACAGAGAGAACCTATACCATTTGCAAATTAAGCTGATCATTCCCACAAGAGCAAGTTAGATCTGTCCGGTAGCAAGTTATGATGGTTATTCACGTAAAAAGACACTCCAGACCCATAAAGCACTCTAGCTTCTTTCTTTTTTTCATTTTACAAAAAATGCAGATTTCAATAGAAATTGGCACTTTTTTTTTTTTAAATTAATCTTGTTACACCCACACTGACTGTCAATCAGATAACTGGTCCGGTTACTTCCAGGTTGATGAGCGCAGTGGAGCTTAAAGGGAAACTCCAGTGCCAGAAAAACGATCCGTTTTTCTGGCACTGGAGGGTCCCTCTCCCTCCCACCCACCAATCCCCGGTTACTGAAGGGGTGAAAACCCCTTCAGTGACTTACCTGGGACAGCGGCGATGTCCCTCGCCGCTGTCTCCGCCTCCGCGACGCTCCTCCTAGTGATTACGTCGGCCGGTGGGCGAGACTAATCTCGCTCACCGGCCGAGGAGACCTAATGCGCATGCGCGGAAATTCCGCGCATGCGCATTACGTCTCCCCATAGGAAAGCATTGAAAAATCATTTCAATGCTTTCCTATGGGGTTTTGAGCGACGCTGGAGGTCCTCACACAGCGTGAGGACGTCCAGCGACGCTCTAGCACAGGAATCCTGTGCTAGAACCCAGGAAGTGACCTCTAGTGGCTGTCTAATAGACAGCCACTAGAGGTGGAGTTAACCCTGCAATGTAAATATTGCAGTTTATGAAAAACTGCAATAATTACAGTTGCAGGGTTAAGGGTAGTGGGAGTTGGCACCCAGACCACTCCAATGAGCAGAAGTGGTCTGGGTGCCTGGAGTGTCCCTTTAACTCAAGAGACAGCAATTCCCCAGAGCACCTGCCTTGCAAAGATTTCGGCTTGAACTGCACTGGAAAGTCTGTATTTGGACAGCCACAGTGTCAGGAATAGAGTTACCCTAACACACAAACCTAAAGGTAACAGTAAAGGTACACATACCTCATAACGTGATGACAAAGATGCACGATGACTCACGCTGCGTGAAGCGGGGAGGTGGAGCTGGATGCGAGGATGGGAAAACTAGCAGCGTGGTGAGCAGAGAGAGTGAGAGCAAAAGACCTGTATGCCGCAGGAGAGCAGAAGAGAGGAAAGGAGAAGAGGCGAGAGGACTGCATGCCAGGGAAGGTGGCACGTTCTGTCCATTGAAGAATCGAGGAAGGAGGTAGGAAACTGCAAGCAGATGCAAGTAATTGGAGGTGTGCCCTGGGACAACGAGACTGTGCGCAAGACTGTGAGCAGTGAGACAAGTGGATGTACGGAGGGCACAGTGTGCATCCTATAAAGTGAGGCAAGTAGAAGGCTGTAGGACAGTACATAAAGTACATAAAGGAAAAAAATAAGCTTCCATACTAACCTTATACCAGGCAGAACGTAGCGCGCTGGGGAAAAAAAACAGCAGATGTCCCAGTTGTTGAAAAGTTGATTTAGATGCAACACATCTGAATACTTGGATTGATCTGTGATATCTGTATATCAATTAAAGCAGTGTTTCCCAACCCAGTCCTCAAGGCACACCTACCAGTCTAGGATTTAAGGATTACCCAGTTTTGTCTAAGGTGTTTTTTCTTTTTTTTCTAAAAACACCTTAGACAAAACTGGGTAATCCTTAAATCATGGACTGGTAGGTGTGCCTTAAGGACTGGGTTGGGAAACACTGAATTAAAGTACCTCAAAATGTCCAGTAAAGCAGATCTAGACGTTACCTGTATATAATTAACAGAAATATATTGAAATATACTGAAATATATTGGAGTAGCTCTATCCCTGTTCCTGTTTTTGTTTTTGAGCTGGACTACAGAAAAAAAAGATATAATATGAACAATAAAAAAGTGACAAAAAAGTGACTAATGCCGGCTTTTTGTATCGGCTACGAACGATACGATATGCGAATGGCGAACGCGAATTTCCGCAAATGTTTGCGAACGGGCGAACCGCCATAGACTTCAATAGGCAGGTGAATTTTAAAACCCACAGGGACTCTTTCTGGCCACAATAGTGATGGAAAAGTTGTTTCAAGGGGACTAACACCTGGACTGTGGCATGCCGGAGGGGGATCCATGGCAAAACTCCCATGGAAAATTACATAGTTGATGCAGAGTCTGGTTTTAATCCATGAAGGGCATAAATCACCTATCATTCCTAAATTGTTTGTAATAACGTGCTTTAAAACATCAGGTATGATGTTGTATCGATCAGGTAGTGTAAGGGTTACGCCCGCTTAACAGTGACAGACCAAACTCCCCGTTTAACGCACCGCAAACAGTCCATTTGCACAACCGCAAACTCCCCATTTGCACAAGGTTGGATACCAAGCTAGACATGTCCCGTTCCTTGTCCTCACTGATGTCATTGAAGGTCTCTTCCTCGATCCAGCCACGTACAACACCAAGGGTCCCCGAAAGGTGACAACAAGCCCCCTGGGATGCCTGCTGTGTTTGGTCTTCCACCTCCTCAAAGCCACCTTCCTTCTCTGACTCCTCTTCTTCAGACTTCTCTCTCTGCGTTATTATAAGGTGTGTTAAGTAGTACTTTTCCTATCAGTTTAATCCCTGTTACGTCCCCTATCAGGGGACGTGTATATGGCATCGATTTTAGGAACCGTGAGATAGAAAAAGATGCTTGGTCGGTCCTCCTACTTTAAATTTGGGGCACTGCGCGTGTAATCTAATGTGCCACCAGATAGGAGTGGTGTGTTAAGTAATACTATTCTTATCAGTTTAATCCCTGTTACATCCCCTATCAGGGGACGTGTATATGGCATCGATTTTAGGAACCGGGAGATGGGAAAAGATGCTTGGTCGGTCCTCCTACTGCAAATTTGGGGCACTGCGCGTGCAATCTAATGTGCCACCAGATACTGCAATCTTTAAGTTTGGATTCCAATATTGTTGAATGGGTGAGGCAGTGGCTGAGTGACAGACAACAGAGGGTTGTAGTCAATGGAGTATATTCGAAGCTTGGGCTTGTCACCAGTGGGGTACCTCAGGGTTCTGTACTTGGACCCATTCTCTTTAATATTTTTATTAGTGATATTGCAGAAGGTCTTGATGGTAAGGTATGTCTTTTTGCTGATGATACTAAGATATGTAACAGGGTTGATGTTCCAGGAGGGATAAGCCAAATGGAAAATGATTTAGGTAAACTAGAAAAAGGCTGTGGCAACTGACATTTAATGTGGATAAGTGCAAGATAATTCATCTTGGATGTAAAAACCCAAGGGCAGAGTACAGAATATTTGATAGAGTCCTAACCTCAACATCCGAGGAAAGGGATTTAGGAGTTATTATTTCTGATGACTTAAAGGTAGGCAGACAATGTAATAGAGCAGCAGGAAATGCTAGCAGAATGCTTGGTTGTATAGGGAGAGGTATTAGCAGTAGAAAGAGGGAAGTGCTCATGCCATTGTACAGAACACTGGTGAGACCTCACTTAGAGTACTGTATGCAGTACTGGAGACCGTATCTTCAGAAGGATATTGATACCTTAGAGAGAGTTCAGAGAAGGGCTACTAAACTGGTTCATGGATTGCAGGATAAAACTTACCAGGAAAGGTTAAAGGATCTTAACATGTATAGCTTGGAGGAAAGACGAAACAGGGGGGATATGATAGAAACATTTAAATACATAAAGGGAATCAACACAGTAAAGGAGGAGACTATATTTAAAAGAAGAAAAACTACCACAACAAGAGGACATAGTCTTAAATTAGAGGAGAAAAGGTTTAAAAATAATATCAGGAAGTATTACTTTACTGAGAGGGTAGTGGATGCATGGAATAGCCTTCCAGCTGAAGTGGTAGAGGTTAACACAGTAAAGGAGTTTAAGCATGCGTGGGATAGGCATAAGGCTATCCTAACTATAAGATAAGGCCAGAGACGAATGAAAAAGTATTTAGAAAATTGGGCAGACTAGATGGGCCGAATAGTTCTTATCTGCCGTCACATTCTATGTTTCTATGTTAGTACTATTCTTATCAGTTTAATCCCCGTTACGTCCCCCTCATCAGGCCTTTTTTAGTCGAATGTATCGCCCACTGTCAGTCCCTTCGGGATCCATCCCTCATTCATCTTAATAAAGGTGAGGTGATCTAGACTTTTTTGACCTAGACGACTTCTCTTCTCAGTGACAATACCTCCTGCTGCACTGAAGGTCCTTTCTGACAGGACACTTGAAGCGGGGCAGGCCAGAAGTTCTATCGCAAATTGGGATAGCTCAGGCCACAGGTCAAGCCTGCACACCCAGTAGTCAAGGGGTTCATCGCTCCTCAGAGTGTCAATATCTGCAGTTAAGGCGAGGTAGTCTGCTACCTGTCGGTCGAGTCATTCTCTGAGGGTGGACCCCGAAGGGCTGTGGCGATGCGTAGGACTTAAAAAGCTCTGCATGTCCTCCATCAACAACACGTCTGTAAAGCGTCCTGTCCTTGCCAGTGTGGTCGTGGGAGGAGGAGGATTACTTTCACCTCTTCCCTGTTAGATTCCTGTTGTGCTGTGACATCACCCTTATACGCTGTGTAAAGCATACTTTTAAATTTATTTTGGAACTGCTGCATCCTTTCCGGCTTGCGGTTATTCGGTAACATTTCAGGCACTTTCGGTTTATACCAGGGGTCTAGTAATGTGGACACCCAGTACAGGTCGTTCTCCTTCAGCCTTTTTATACGAGGGTGCCTCAACAGGCACGACAGCATGAAAGACCCCATTTGCACAAGGTTGGATGCCGAGCTACTCATATCCCGTTCCTCGTCCTCAGTGATCTCACTGAAGGTATGTTCTTCCCCCCAGCCACGTACAACACCACGGGTACCAGATAGGTGACAACGAGCACCCTGGGATGCCTGTTGTGGTTGGTCTTCCTCCTCCTCCTCAAAGCCACATTCCTTCTCTGACTCCTCTTCCTCCATTTAACTCAGAATGAAGTGTGTCTTTCAACATTGTAAACGGTTTTCTTCAGTCAGTTTTCAAATCTGAGCTTGTTAGTTACTGCTATTTTTTTTTTATTCTGAAGTGTAAAAGGGGGGGGGGGGGAGAGGGGGGAGAATGATAAGCGATATTAAGGGTATAAAATATTATCACCCATAATAATATCCATTAATTTTGTACATGATCTGGTATATAAAATAAAACTATATAAAAATATAGATGTCTGTATTTGTGTGAGATGCAGAATACAAAATGTTAGAAACAAAGAAATATATAATACACAAGTACAAATTAAAACAAGGCAACACTTTTTATTCAAAAAAAGGCCTTTGTGGATGGCAGAAACATATTGTAAAAATCATTGGAAAAAAACACCTAAAAGGCATTGATACATACTGTCATATACATTTCATTTGTACATAAATTACATTTTTTTTCGTCAGCTTGCATGAACTGAGATCTAATAGGTCATGTGTCCAGGAATCTGCATATTCACACCTCCATAGTCCAACATGTACATGGGCCATTGCTGTAACAGAATACAAGAAATTCACAGTGAATTGAGACTCTAATTGAAACGTAAAATATACAAAATACAAACACAATGTATTGCATATACATTTAAAGAGATACACTCCAGATCCCTTTTTTATTTTTTAGAATTTGCAGGTAAAGAAGGAAGACTTCATGCAGAATAATAAACACTTACATGTACGTATCCATAACCAAGAGCAGAGGTAGACTACAGCGCACAATTAATTGTGCAGACCTCCTTTTTAATGCACTATGCAGTTAATGCATTCATATATATTCTAAATATAAGCAACTAACCTAATATGTTTACTTCTACAACTTCGCACATCAGCAGCAAGGAGTTGTGCACCAATGTTTCTGACCTTTCCTCTATTAAAAGGGTACTGCATTTATTACAACTTTATATAAATAACACATTAGAAATACCTGTGTTTACTGCAAATCATATGGATTTGCAGCTGCTGCAGAATGCCCAGACCGAAAAAGAAGCTGAAATACTTGAAGGCAATTCTCACAATCCCATTATTTTCCATAACAGAGTTTTGTGAATCCTACAAAACCCTGCTCAAATCAACACAGGCAGCTTTACCGTCATGAAGACACATGCATGAAATTGCTGCCCAAGTTAAAAAAGCTGACAAATGAACCAATAACATAGACTTATATACATAAGAAAATTCAAATTGTCCGAATCCTTCATTCCAGCACATTTTCCAATTTCAGTGTGTCCAAAGTTAGGTTATACCTCAATTGGATTTAGCCAAATTGTGCAACAAAACTTAATTTTGTTAACCGAATTTAGACAAACTAAATCATTAAAAAAAATAAAAATGGAGGCTCTAGAACCTGTATTAGCCATGTGAGAGCCAGAGGGGATTTTCAAAATGCATTTTACTCATTTGAATTGGGTGAAGTTTTAAGAATTGGAGTGCTAGGTATCGGTCCACCTTCTCTCTCATACCCTGGGCTGTTCAATGGGGCTTCAAATGGGCAAAACAATAGGACACCTGTCTACTGCAGAAATGTTTTATTTCATTTCAGTGCAATGCTGATAAATACAGGAGAAGGAAATTGAAAATTTGAGAATGGCATAGAAATCTTACCACTAAGGACATAGGATGTGCTGAAGAGATGGGCTCTACGTTAGAAGAAGAAGAGGATGACGAAGATGAAGAACTGGATGACGTTGAAGAGACAGAGTTTCCTTCTGAGACCCTCTTCCGCTTCCGTTTAGGAACATTTGTATCTTTATCTGAATAACAAAAAATAAAAATAAAATGAAGAAAAACAACTTGAATGGAAGTACAGCACTTCTTATCTTTTATATACTTGTGAACAGAGAACATGGTCCATAAAGCAAAATATTTAGCATGTGCTGAATGAGCATATAACCTATTTAGATGTATGTGATCACTTCCAACTCCTGTCCTTTTATGCATATCTACATTATGTTAAGTTATTGGTTGTATGTACTGATAACAAAACCGTCACACAATCTCCAGCAAATGCTGTATTTGTTTAACATGTACTTGTCATATAAAAATGTACATATAAATTATGTAATATTTTTCATACATGCATGTGTGTATACTAAAAGAGAGTTAGGTCGATAATACAGATGTATAAACTGAAAGATGTTGGTCTATACATTGGTCGTTCAAGTGAATTTCTTTTCACATTTTTTCAACAGTTGCCTACAAACTCTTATAAGCCATGCATACCCCGTCTCTATCAGCTGTCAAACACTAAATATATTACAGCCTGTGAAAAATATAAATAGAAACCACACATACAATACAAAAAAAATGCCAAGGCACTATTACTTACGTATCTGTGGTGCCTCAATGCAGAGTTCAGAAAATGGCCTGCGTTAAAAGAACAGGGTAAATAATTAGACTCAAATAGTTTGCAAACAGAAAATATAAACATATCTAACCTGTCTTCCCTAAGAAATAACCACCCAAACTATAGTTTTGGAAGTTTCAATGTTCTGTGTTAACACCAAATCAGTAGTGTAGCTATCTGGACAAATCACATTAAGGACAGAGATAGAAGCACATGAAAACAAAATAGAAGTATAGAAATGTAGATCTCATTTGTATATAAAAAAGGTTCTCTCTCTAATAGCTTGATAAGATTAATACAAAAAAATAGCATGGTGGGTACCCCATGTCAGACACAGTCAGTAACCAGTTAGAAAGAAGAATAATGATAAATATAAATGGCTCACTCTAAATCCCAGTCCCCACAGAGTTAATACAACTATAACATTTTAGAATAAAGAGGAGCACCCGTGCAAAAAAAAAAAAATGAAATATATCCCATATCTCAGGACAAGTCATACCAAAGAAATACAAATATATTTTTTATATATATATACATATATAAAAACAAAAAATACTCTTGGCACTCACCCTCTAAGGTACATCCAACAATCAAATCTTGCCTTGGTGCTCCCTTGGCGTATGAATATATACCAATAAGAGTAAGGGGCACTCAAAAGGTCTCCAAATTCTTCAAAGTTTTTTTTATTGATGTGTCATATCAAAATTAATCCTATCAACGTTTCGACCAAACAAAAGGGTCTTTTACAAGATCAAATTCTACAGTGTAAAGTGCATATATTTACAAAATATCAAATATTACTTTACCAATGTGCAGAGAGAGACCGTTCACCCAGCCGTCCGAACCCGGAAGTGTCTCGGAGGACCACGTGACCGCCCGCGATGACGTCAAACAAACGTAAGCGTTGCCTAGCAACGGAAGTAAACAGTGAATACCGTGCTCCCAGAGCTGTGTGCAAACAAGTGCCGGCATAGTGAATAAGTAAAACCATAAACCATTCAACCAATGGAGGATATATACTTCTAACTGTATAATGATAATAGTACATTAAGCCCACATCATTAAGGACATGCACTGATCCCAGAGAGAGATTATAAACTCTGTAATAACTTAGTGTTAATCATAGTGTGCCAAAAAACAACGTGGTGCAGTGAAAAAAGATTAATCCTCCCCACCTGGACCATCTAAAGAAGAACCAGCAAGCAGCGAACCCACGAGGGTTACCCCGTGGAGGTGACAGGTCGAGACTACTGTTACAAAGGGAAGCCTACTGGATCCACCGTCTTAATACGGTGGTGCCCAGAGGCTTAAATGAGCAAATTGTATATTCTATGTTCTTGTAATATGCATTTAAGTATAGTCGTGTGGTATAACTATCTTCAAGACATTCATGCCTTGCTACTTCACCCATCCTTATAATTCACCGCTTGGTGTGGTATTTCTGTTATTTCTATTAATGTCGATTTAAATTATTTTTTTCTTTCAGCTTGTCAAATTGCTGTATCTTAAGATGAGTTATATAGTGTTTATATTTAGGGGTAATCACCTGATGAGTACAAAATTATTTTTTTTTCTAATTAATTATTTTTTTTCTAATTAATTAATTTTCTTCTAATTAGTTTTTCATGAGTTTGATTTTATGTCAATAATTTTGGTGATATATTGTGTTTAAATGCATTATTGATATATAGGATCTTTAAGTAGCAGTGGACCTGTCATTGATCCTTGTTAGATGTAACTCTACAGTTTGGATTAATCTTTTTTCACTGCACCACATTGTTTTTTGGCACACTATGATTAACACTGAGTTTTCACAGAGTTTATAATCTCTCTCTGGGATCAGTGCATGTCCTTAATGCTGTGGGCTTAATGTACTATTATCATTATACAGTTAGAAGTATATATCCTCCATTGGTTGAATGGTTTATGGTTTTACTTATTCACTATGCCGGCACTTGTTTGCACACAGCTCTGGGAGCACGGTATTCACTGTTTACTTCCGTTGCTATGCAACGCTTACGTTTGTTTGACGTCATCGCAGGCGGTCACGTGGTCCTCCGAGACACTTCCGGGTTCGGACGGCTGGGTGAACGGTCTCTCTCTGCACATTAGTAAAGTAATATTTTATATATATATGCACTTTACACTGTAGAATTTGATCTTGAAAAAGACCCTTTTGTTGGGTCGAAACGTTGATAGGATTAATTTTGATATGACACATCAATAAAAAAAACTTTGAAGAATTTGGAGACCTTTTGAGTGCCCCTTACTCTTATTGGTATATATATATATATATATATATATGAGATAACATAACACTATAGGCACATTGTGTATACATAAAACAATGAGATGTGACCAAATGAAGTCAAAACCTTACCAACCTCACAACTATATGAGTATGGGAGAAGGATAGGTGGATACCAAAAACGAAAAAAAAAAAAAAACAATGTAAATGTGCCTTTCTCAAGGGAGAATACAAAACAACTGAGCCATGTCTGTTATATACCTTGTCTGATGGCACAAATTTGTTGCAATAGGATAAGGGGGGGCCACTCATCATTTAACGGGGACACCCAAACAAGCAGTCACTTGACATGCAGTTCTCTGTGGTATGAAATGTATTTTGTGAATAATTTTGTGCTTCAAATTTTGATATATCAGGCCTTCTATGTAGTTAGACATTTGGTTAGGTTATGACTTCCTTTGGTCATATCTCCTTGTTTTTTGTAATATGTACATATATTTTTGTATTTATTTGGTATCACTTGTGCTGAGATGAGTATGAATATAACAAAGTATTAATTTGTGTGTGCTACTCTTTTTTTATGCCTCTATCTTTTTTGACCTTTTTTAGTTTTGTATTTTGTCATAACAAGATTAAAAAAAACATTTCTGTGTTGCCACAACAGCTAAGACAGGACAAGCAGAGAAACATATCATAATGCATAGCACACAATGTAATTTCACGTTGTCTCAGATATCACAGCTAGTATAACATCAAGCATTGTCCTGCAAGACTAACATGCATACTTAGCGCTGGCTAACAATACTGCAGAGTGTGTGCTCCTCTTTATTCTAATAGTAGAATAAAATTTACCATGTGTTATTATTTTTTAGTAAAATGTAGAAACACGTACTGTAACTGATTTATAATAATCATTCTGATGTTTTCCCGAGCTTTAAGAATTTTTTCCAACCGGCTGATGTCATAGGTATTAGGATTTCTGAAAGGGATGTCATTTGGTAGTCCAGTTACTTCAACCGCATCTGGGTAGTCCCTGATTAGTTTATAGGGAACTAGCACAGGATGACCCAAGCCAAGTGCTTCACCTGCACAAAAAAACATAATGCAATATTAAACCAATTACTTGTCCACACTAATAAATTCCATGACATATAATCAACAATCACTTTTACCAAACTGAAAGTATGACTAATCTTCTGAGTGTAGGACCTATCTCTGCAAGTAACTCATTAGTGGTATCTAAAGAACACGATAACATGCTTGAGGGTCTTACTGTAGAGCATGGGTGTCCAACCTGCGGCCTATGGGCCGCATGTGGCCCAGTTGCCGTCCGCCCTGCCAGGGAGAGAGGGAGGCAGGGAGCCCTATCAGTGGCGTAGGGGGCAGCAGGAGGAGAAATACGGAAGTATGCAATAACTGGGCAGGGGTTTTTGTAGAGGGAGGGGGCAGGGTTTTTGTGGAGGGGGGCAGGGATTTTGTAGAAGGGAGACTGGGCTGGGGTTTTTGTAGAGGGAGTAGAAGGGTGGTTAGAAGGGGGACTGGGCAGCGTGATGTAGTAGGCAATGAAAAAGAAAAATTAGGGGGGAAAAGAGTGGGTGTTTTTTTACATTTGAATTGGGGGAGGGGGTGCCAAAAGCTCTAGGTACGCCCCTGAGCCCATTACATTCTCCTCACCGCCCAGCAGTGAGCTGTCCGCTGGGACATAACGTCATCCCGGCATCTCTGCTGGGCGCGCGAGGAACCTGTGCATGAAGAGCACCGGCCCAGCAGCAACCACAGGCCACCAGGAAGAGGATCCACTCCATCGCTCTCAGAGAAAGTTAGGGAGGCTGGGTAGACCTCTTTAGTATTTAATGTGTGTGCATGTGATTTTGGGGTATGTTTTGTCGGTGATTGGCTGTGTGTGTGTGGGGGGGGTAGGGATCTGTAGACATGTCTGTGATTGTGTGTGTACGTTTGTGATTATGTGCGTACGTTTTTGATTTGATGTGTGTGTCTGTGATTGTGTTTGTATGTATGTGATTGTGTGTATAGGTGTGCGATTTTATGTGTGTGGATCTATGATTATGTTTGTGTATGTATGTATGTGTGTATGTATGTATGTATGTATGAATGTGATTGTGTATATAGGTATGTGATTGTGGGTGCATGTATGTATAGGTTTGTGATTGTGTGTGGGTATATCCGTGTATGTGTGTGATTGATTATGTATGGATGCGATTGTGTGTATGTATGTGACTGTATGTATAAGTATGTGATTGCATGTGTGTCTGATTTTGTGTGTGTGTATTTGTGGTTGTGCGTATCGGTCTGTGATTGTATGTGTGTATAGGTGATTACACCCGGTTCCAAATTATTATGCAAGTTCTATTTAAGATACAAAATACTTCCAGCCAAAGGAAAACTCTGGCAGGGAGTACAGAAGGGGCTACAGGGGTAGTAAAGGGCATAACCCTAAATTATATAAAGAGAACACAAAGTAATGAGGCAAACTATCTCGGAGCTGTGTAATCTCCGCATTATGACGAGCGTCAGCGTACTCTCCTAAGCACTAACCATCACTTAAACGCTACCCACAATAGCTCCTAACATGGCTTGAATGCCATAAGTTTCATACATATAAATGTGTAAGTTTCCACACACTGATGTTGCCATAGTAATGTTCTGGGCCCAGCTCCAGCACAACAGGGTCAACCGACAAACTAATCCTAGCACCTGCATACCCTGCAGTCTAAACGACTGGGCCAAAGGGCCAAAGGGCCAAATGTACCAAATCTTGTTTATCACAAATTTATGTTTTTACATTTAAGAAAATGATCAGCTCTCCCAAAAGATGTGAAGAGTCTGAAGTTAGGCAGTATGTCTCCGCTGCTGAGGTCATTCAAGCTTGTTTTTTATTTTTACTTTTAATTTTAAAAAGAGGTTGATTTCTCCATGAGGCTCAGCCATTGTATACAACGACTTTGTATGTGACCTACGTATATCTGCTGATACTCTATTTCTTATCGTTCTGACCATTTATTTGAATGACTCAATTAAACAAAGATTAAAATTAAGAAAAGGGCTTTTAAAGATATATTAATATACTTTATCTATAATCTATTTTCTTTATTTGATGTGTGGCCCAAGACAATTCCTCTGCGCTAAATGCGGCCCAGGGAAGTCAAAAGGTTGGACACCCATGCTGTAGAGTATTCATTTCTAAGGGAAGTAGCGGATTGGCAGGACAGTACAGCTCTGCCTCTTATGTTATTAGTTCATTACTAGTGACGATCCCCTAATCAATCCAATGCTGCTCATAGAGAAGCATTGAGAGGCAGTATACATGCACTGCAATTTCCACAATCTGCCAGCAATGTTTCTCACAGAGAATTTTTTTTTTAAAAATGCTTCCCTGAAAAAACCTCAAATTCACTCTGAGCTGAAAGAGTGTGAGAAAGAGCAGCCTCCCAGCTTTCAATCAAAGTAGTTTGCAAAATTGTTCAAATTTATCTTCAGTATGATTATAACGTAAGAAATAGGTGGATTATTCCTTTATCCCTAAAGCACATCTGCAAGCTGAAACACTTTACGGATTAAGTTAGAACCCACCAAAACTTAGTATAGGTAAAGAAATATTTTTATCTATTTAGGTTTTTTCGATCTTTGTTTTTTTTGTAACTCATAGATCCTTCGTCTGTCATGTATAAACTATGCTGCTCCCTGTATGCATGATGCACCATTTAATATTATATCAGCATAACCCTATGACGTCCAATATTGTTTCACAGAGTTAAACTCTAGAATCCAGGAAGCGTCCCTAGTGGCTGCCTGGTAAACAGCAACATAAAGTTGTCTTAACTCTGCAATGTAAACATTGTAGTTTCTCTGAAACTGTAACATTTTACATAGCAGGATTAAGGGGACAGGGGCACTTTACCCAGACCACTTAAAAGAGATGAATTGGCCTTGGTGCATATAGTGTTCCTTTAAAGCTAGATCATGTAAAAAGGTTGATAATTTGATCTAGTTGCGGGCAATTTTTTGCAATAATGTGTTAATAAGTGCATGCAATGTGTATGTATAATAGAATTATATATCACAGCACATGTCAAACATGGGATTTACAGGGTGAAAAACTAAATATGAATGGTGAATTTCCTTCTAAAGTACTTTACTTTACCATATTTTTCATTAAAGAGCTCCTTAACACGTTCTCGAAGTATAACTTTTTCTCCAAGTCGGTTGGCATCCTCATCATCTGAAACAAATAACAACAATGCATGGTTAATATTGCTACATCCAAAGAGCTTTATTACTAACCATCTGCCTATCACAACATGGAAGAGTTTATTAACTACAACTGTTGAAGTGTATGCCCATTAGAGCAAAGCAACTGTGATTATGTTACTATGAGATAATTCTCCATTTTCTTTAATATGCTATAAACTTGTGGATATTTTTTTAACATTGTGCAGTGTATTCACGAAAATGTGCTTTGTCGATTGTTGTCTAGGGAATTTTATAATATTGGCCATACTCAAACTCTGCTATTTTGATTTAAAATTGGCAATGCCCTTGTCAGTTCTCAGGATTAATGGTTTAGTGAATAACTCTGTATGTGTTTTTTTAACAAATTGACTGTTTATTCAATAAATAGAAAAGCGTGTTGGACTACAAGCAAACTGCAAAACAAAGGGGGAGTGCAGTTTTTTTGTTTTTTTTAATGAAGGGGGGTGTGCAGTTGTATTTTTTTTCTTAAGGAGGGTGTGCAGGATTTTTTTAAATTAAGGGGTTGTGCAGGTTTTTTTTTAATTAAGGGGGTGTGCAGGTTTTTTTTATTAAGGGGGTGTGCAGGTTTTTTTTTAAATTAAGGAGGTGTTCAGGTTTTTTTTTTAATTAAGGGGGTGTGCAGGTTTTTTTTTTAATTAAGGGTGGTGTTCAGGTTTTTTTTTTTAATTAAGAGGGGGTGTGCAGGTTTTTATTAAGGGGTGTGCAGGGTTTTTTATTAAAGGGGGTGTGCAGATTTTTTTTAATTAAGGGGGGTGTGCAGGTTTTTTATTAAGGGGAGTGTGCAGGGATTTTTTTATTAAGGAGGTGTGCAAGTTTTTTTTTTAATTAAGAGGGGGTGTGCAGGTATTTTTTTATTAAGGGTGTGTGCATGTTTTTTTTTAATTAAGGGGGGTGTGCAGGTTTTTTTTTTTTTTTAATTAAGGGGGTGTGCAGGTTTTTTTTAATCACGGGGGTGTGCAGGGTTTTTTTTAATTAAGGGGGTTGTGCAGGTTTTTTTTCATTAAGAGGGGGTGTGCAGGTTTTTTTTTTAATTAAGAGCGGGTGTGCAGGGGTTTTATGTGTAGGCTGGGTGTATGAATTTGATGTGTAGGGGCTGTATGAACTTCGTGAAGTTGGTGCAGGGATTTTTATGTGTAGGGGGTGTATGAACTTTATGTGATGGGGTGCAGGGTTTTTATATGAAGAGGGGTATGAATTTGATGTGTAGGGTGGGTGCAGGGTTTGTATGTGCGAGGGGTGCACATTTTTTATGTGCAATAAATATTCATGGAAACAATTTGTGGGTGTATTTTTTACATTTTTAAGCGAGGGAGGTGGGGGGTGCCAAACACAGGGTCCGACCCGGGTGCCAAATGTACTAGTTACGCCCCTGAGTCTCACAACTCAATTCTCCACCATTTAGGCATTAAATCACTTTTTATTCTGTTTATGCGGCCCAAGCCCCACCAACCTTGGCTGTGACTCACATAAACTCTTTAAAATTGCTTTAATTTTGACCTTTTTATGTACTGCTTTGTTAAATAAACTTTAATCACACACAGGAGGCTACTGCAGACTATTAACAGAGCAAAGATCAGAAATTAAACACACTTTGTTTAATTAAACACACTTTGCAATAAAGGAAGTTTAAAAAATAGATTTCTCTTTACAGGAAGTGCAGAGGAAGGCTGTGTCACTGCTAGGGGAGGAGGAGTTTACGCTTTATAAACAAAGTGATTTAACTCCTAAATGTGAGCTCGTTGAGCACCTCCACCCCCTCTGTTCCTCTACGTCCAGTTGTCTGGTTACAATTACATGTATGTTAGTCCACCCATTGTACAGCGCTACGGAATCTGCTGGTGCTATATAAATAATAAAATAATAATAATAAATGGCAGAGAATGGAGCTGTGAGCCTGCATGGACATGATCTATACACCAAAACAACTTAACTAAGCTTAATAATTTCCCTTTAATGAACCCGATGGCTAATTAGAAATTAGCGGACTATTACCTATGATCTAAAATGCCAGGGTTCTTAATCTCTATAAAGAGAGCATAAATTACAAAAAGATAATAATAAAAAAAAAAGAGAGAGAGAGATCTTACCGGGTCTTGGAATAAGTCCATGAAAAGGCCTAGGAAAAAAAAAGAGAATTAAAAAAAAATAAAATAAAAATAATAACAAAATAAAAAACAACAGTGCAAAGTGAAACATGGATGATTTGGATGGCATTACTAAATGGTTAAAAAAAATATAGCAATAACTATTAAAATGGAAGAATATAGTATAATTAAAAATAAATATCAATAATAAATATCCATACTTAATGGGAACATAGAAAGATTTGGTACTAAGAGCATGGGTGGACTAACCAGCTGAGTAAAGTAGGGGGAGAATGAACATGTGCCAAAGCAAAAAATGTGTGTCTAAGCACCGACATGTCGGGTGGATACCACTAGATTATATCCTGGGCTTAAACCCTTGTTAATAGAAATCGCTAAAGGTGGGGAGGGTCCAGAAAAAAAGAGTACTTCCTCTACTAGTGAATCAAACGCTTCTCTAGGAAAACACCCACAGTGTGTGTAGATATATGGGTACATGAATGTAAGAGATAAAAAATAAACCAAGTATTAATCCTTAAATTAGCTGACTATCACCTATGATCTAAAATACCAACATAACAAAGGCAAGAGCACATACAAAGGAAGACTGTACATAAAATATTAAAAAGCCGCAAATAGTGTCTTGCTAATTCCGCATGTAAAGTAAATCTTTGTAAATGTATGTAATGTTTCCAAATTGGGCTTTATTTCAGTATTCATGCCACAAGAAACATTGCTATCATGCAAAATAGTACAAAGGTGGAAATATAGATACTTAGGGGGATACTTTAACAGCTGCTAATTAAAATGAAAATCAAATGAAGACAAGCTTGTCTACCTGATTGAAGACGTTATATTTGCCACAGGTTTCATCTAATGTTAAATAATTGGACTTTAAGAAGCCAAGAAACTGATGTTGCCAAATGACTGAAATTGCGGTCATTCCACCCCTTACAATCAATATAGCGTTGTAACAACACATTCCTGTTTTTTAATGAGTATGGTAAGTATACCTTGTTACAGTGAATCTGATTTTATCAGCCACTGCTAATATCCTTTCGAGGTTTTGAGACCCAAAAGTGCATGGTTTTCGAAACGGGATTCCTGGAGGAAGACCTTCTATAATTACAGAGCCTGGATTGTTCTTTATACGTTTGTAAGGTACTTGGACTGGATACCTGATACCGAGGGCTTCACCTGAAACCACACAAAGTCGCTTTATTAATCATTAGACAGATCAAACAGGCTACATGCAGTCGCAACTTACATTTTCTAATTTCAGTTATATTTGTTTTGAGTTTGGAAACTAAAATAACTATATCAGAGATGCTAAATAGGAAGAAAACATCTAGAATTTGTAAAAATACAAATACAAATATTAATAAAAATAAAAATGAGATGAAACACGCTCTACAGATAAACAAAAAAATGATATCTAAAGATTTAAAATGAAGACTAATTCACAGCAGTTGAAGGAACACTCCACACTCATAGCAACACTTCTTGCTTGCTGAATTACTTTATGGGTAAGGAATACCCTTTTTAAAGGCACTTTGTAAAGGAGCTGATGTCTTTCAGAAATTGCCACTTTTATCATTAAATAATGAACCACCCTCGTGGGAGGGTATACTTCCTGCTTCCATTAGCACCATCTGCATTCCTACTCACAGACCTCAGATCAAACCTGCGTTCTTTGTGAACGCTGAGCAGTGCACTCATGTAGAGATAGCTTCAGAGGTTTCTCTGAAAGGGGAACTGCAGCTTCTGCAAGCACTATTTACCTCGAATTAATATAAGCATGAAAAATACATCATGTATTCATTGGGGTTATATCTACTAAACAGTGATTTTTTTAAATTAACACTGTGGAGTGTTCCTTTAATGATGGTGAATTATAAAAGATTTGTTCTTCCCAATATGTTCAGTAAATTACAGTCATAGAATTAACAATTGAACCAAAAAAAAAACAGTTGCCTGAAGTCTTCTGGAGCTGTGTCTTCATTCAGAGTTAACCCATTCTCGAGCGGTTTAAAACTAAATAATGTCCATGACTACCCACAGCCCGAACTTCACTGGAGGTAAAAGCAGAAATTATACATTTCTTTCTACCCATATCAATTCATACCAGCAACAGGTGCTGTGATAGACTGAATGTAGTCAGCTGACACTCTCAGTCACTCAGAACCAAACCATTGCTGCCAAGGGTAATAATTCTTCATTAGTACAAGTAGCACAGAGGTGAAACGTTGCTCTTGTTTAGCATTAAAAATGGTTTGACACTGAATGGAAAGACAGTGCCTGGGAACTCCAGGCACTATAACCACTTCAATGATAATTAATTAGCAGTTCAAGCAGTTACAGTGTCTACAGTCTACCCTTAAGACTGATCATGTTAAGATTGTGGTATCGCATGTATTTACTTCTTAACCCCATACTAAAACCCCAATTTTACTGTTGTAAATATTAAAGCATTAATACATTTTTAGCCATATTGGCAGTTCTTAATATTGTGTTATATGTAAACCAATCATTACATCTTAACTCTATAGTAAGGACACATGGCTATTTATATATATATCTAAACACAATACAGTGGAAATTACTGCATCCCTGAATGTGTTAAGATTATGGAATATAACCAGGATTCTTGAGGTACACAACACCACAGTAAGACTGAGGTCTGGATAAATTTTCTAACACCGTGTGGTGCCAAGTTCGCAGTGCAATGGTTTGTAGAGATATGTCTATAGATACTCACACTAAATAGATCTGCAACACCTTTTCTCATGTGTACTTTTCAGATCACTCCAAAAACTACATTGTAAAACAAGTGTCATGGATTTTTCTTTTGCCAACGTACTTTAAAACTATTGTGTTTTTTTAATTTCTTGAGAATTACATTCACCATACACTTATTCCCCATCTCTAATTTCACTAACTGAGCTACTACTGGACAATACTACGAGTAAATTATGGTCTGGATGATCAATTCCTTATAAAACTATAATGAGTTGAGTCCACATTAACTAAGGCACTCGGCCCAGGGACTCTTTTTGCGATGAGGTTCCCCGATTTAAGCAACAATTTGAGTCCTTGTATTACCCTGTAGTATTTTAGGTTCTTGAATTCTCACCATATTTTTTATTGAATAGGTCTTGCACTTGTTCTCGCAGTGTGTTGGCAATATCAATTCTAGAGAGTCTGGCATCATAGTTCTCTAGATGAAAGAAAAAACAGACAAACCGTGAATACATATTAATAACAGAATGTTCCCACTCACTTATACATATATATTCACATTTTAAAAAACTATTTAAATACAAAAGTTCAACATAAGAGATATGTAAACTTTATGAGCAGTAAAGAGAAAAGGATACATTTTAAAATGTACCCAGTTTTTGATCCAACAAAAGTGGAAGAGCATATGTAAAAGCAATACAAATTTATAAAAAAACAAACAAACAAACAACTATTATTTACCACAAAGATATTTGCCAATATTTAGTAAATGTTTCATTACAAACTGCCAAGAAGTCACATACATTCTGTCCTTGACATTACTATCCTTGTGGTTCCTGCCCTACCTCTACAACTCTCTTATTTTGGTATAAACACTGTGTCTGTCCGTGTCATATCAAGTCTGGTGAGGGAACAGTTCTAAATAAGTGAGTACATAAGCATAATGTGAAGTCACAGGCTAGATTACCTGTGTGTCAAGGTACCACACCAAAATGACAGTAACTAATATAATGATATAGAACATATTACTGGACCTTAGAGTGGTCAGGCTTTAAAGGAAGGATTATAGAATATAGTCCTGATAGGAGAAGGTAGAATAAACAAGTACACAAAGCCAAGGTCAGCGGTCCCACAGGTAAGATACAGAGTCAAGTCAAACCAGAAAAACACATGGAAAGCTAGAATACATCATATGGCTACGAAGACCACAATAGGGCAAGGAAGCGATGTCAGAGAAGGACATAAGTAGGCATAATTATGTTGTGATAGACTTAGGAAACGATTGGGATAATCAGTAATGATTATAAAAGTGTGTTTGGCCCACACATATTTTGGGTTTACGGTTTCTTTAACATCAGGCAGAATCAAGTGTTCTGCATCATAGAGGAGTGCACAAGCCCCCTAGCATGCATGCATTTGGCTGAATGTCGGGATGCGGCAGCATCAGAAGGAGGAGGTGCGGAGCTAGCCGAGAGAAGGTATGACACTGAAACCAGGAAGGCTGCAATCATCTAAACATGCATACATTATGGTTAGATTACATACAGTTTGGTGCACTGCAACATGATAAAAAATTAACTCCTTGGTAGATCCCATTTTGTAATTTCCGAGGGTAAATCAAGTTGCGTTTACCTTGCAGAAATCCTACGCCGTCAGTCACAGTGGACGGGATATGTCCGGAAATGTCAGCTGTGTCTAGGTCAGCATCTGCCACTGTACTGAAGTCCCCTTCTAAAATAAAAATAGACAAATTTTAGCATATCAAACTAAGAAAAAAATATATATATATTTGATTTGGATCACTTGGGGTTAAGATACTGGGTAGGTCTACAACAAAGTAAGAGTAACTAAGTTTCAGGGATATGAGTGCCCAGAGATTAATTGATTACAGTGCCCGCTGACAGTTATAGGAGAAGAATCTTGTGGTAATAAAGCATCTTGTAGAATATATTCATTCAGGACTTTTAAACAGTAATCTTTTTACATGGCCTTCAAACACATGGTTGGTAATTGAATCTTAACAAACAGCGATCTCTCCAACATGTGGCCTGGCAAATAACAGTGTTTGTAGTTCCAATTTAGGCTTGATCATACCGATCCTTATAAGACATGATACATTGAAACAACTCTGCCAGAAATACATGTGGGTGGGCTGCAAGACAACAACCAAAAAATGCTGAATAACTTGGCACTTGAGCGCCTAGTTTAACAGCACCATACCAGCTACAGTAATCTGTATTGATTATAATGTCTGGATTGTTTTAGTGTTCAAACAATAAAATGCTAAAAATATATTTTTTTCTCATCTTACCTTGAAAGGTATGCCTCTTGCTGGTGTCATCTATTACAGAGTCATGGCAATCTTTGTTACTAGTTCCTAAGAAAAATAAAAAATAAAAAAATAAATCTGATTGCAAAGTATTGTAGGTTTCATTTAAAGGGACACCCCATTAACAACATAAATAAAATAAAAAAATGATTTAATTGGTATACCCCCAAAGGTGCATGCAATATGAGGAGTCGGAAGAAGCACCAGTCCATGCAAAACAAGTCATGGCGGGTGAAGCAAGATGAATGTACAAAAATGCACCATGTGTATATTGGTATTTGCCTACAGATTGTGTGTGTTTATGCAGCATGATATTGCTACTTTCCCTTGCCCGCTTTATTTTTAAGTATATATATATACACACATACACATACAAACATATGCTTATATTTATTTTTAAATAAAACTTTGTAAGCATTCATGTATTTGGCTTCTCCGTCACATTTCGGATTGGACTGCTTGCTAGTATGGGAGCTTGTTCCGGCCTTACGAAAATTCCAATATTATCCATCTACCCTTATTACTCTGAGATGTTATCCAGAAATAGTTCTAGTTTGAACAAAGTTCTTTCTTGAGTTCACAATATATAGAGCTGAGGTTGGATAATTGATTAATCTAGTCGGGACTATTATTTTGTGCATGCTTGTTTATTTTCTGGGTAAATTTGTTATTTTTTAACCATATTGACGCACTCCATTCATTTTTGATTTGATTTGTCATTGCTATGTAATTTGTTTTGAGTGTTTTCTTTGGGGATACAAGACTTGCAATAGCTGCTGATCTAGTATTTGCAGCTACTGCAAGCACTACCCAACAGCACAGACTTTCTTTTGCTGTCCAATCACAGACTTGAGTCCAATCACAGAAAAGTGTTTGCTAGGTAGGTGTTCTAGGCAATTACCTGCCTCTTAAGTTTAGCTCCACAGAGCTAAATTACAGTAAATAACAGGATCAGCTGTCTAACTGACAGCTGTGGGGTTGGTACAAGATTAATTTATAAAAGTGCCAATTTCTATAGAAAGCACTTAACAAACTAAAGTGCGTATGTGTGTGGTGTTTCTTTAAGTAACAAGAAAAGCATCGGTCTGTTTCAAAGACTGCTTACATGCTATAATGTACAAAAACTTGTTGTTTTTTTTCAACTTCTACCTAGTCATACCTTGAGTTCCAGAGCCATCTACCAGGCAGTCTTTTAGCCCATCAGAAATCAGATCCAGTCTGGAAACAAAAAACACAGTTATTTTATCAGTTAAGTAAACCACAAATGAAATGAAACAACAAGTTGAAACAAACAACTAAACTGTCTTATAATGAGATATCTATTTACTTGAAAAATTCAGAAAAACATAGTACCAAACACATGGACTTTTAAAAGAGATAGTAACAACAATAACTCTTACTGGGGTCCCATAGCTGCTTCCCCACAACTCCTATCCAAGGTGTGTGTGACATCATGCAAGACACCAAGAGTACCTGCTTTATAGTAGCACAGTATATTATTGTATAGCCCAGCGGTTCCCAAACTGTGCACACAGGGGTGCTGCAGAATGTTTCCCTGTTGCTATGATTATAGCACTGTGGAAACATTACTACTGAACAGGCGCGACTAGGCCCCTGTAATGTCGGCCGGCTGGGAAAAAGTGACAGCCTGCCAGCATCCTGCAGGGAGACAGCGCGGGAGGAGGCAGCCGCAGCATGAGGGGAGAGGAGCACGGAGATCTCCAGACCCCTAACTCCCACAGCAGCAGGACTCCAAGCCACCCTCCTGGCACATAAGGTAAGCTGGAGGGAACAGGAGGTGGCTGGAGATATTTAAAAAAAAAAAATCAATTGTATGTGTGTGAGTGTGTGTATGAGTTTGAGTATGAGTGAGTGTGTGAGTGTGTGTGTGTGTATGAATGTGAGTATGAGTGAGTGTGTGTGTGCGTGTGTATGAGTGTGAGTATGAGTGTTTGTATGCGTGTGTCAGGGTGAGTGTTTTTATGTCAGTGTGTGTATGTGTGTCATGGTGTGGACATGTATCAATGTTTGTATGTGTCAGGGTGCATGTGTGTATGTCAGTGTGTATCTATGTGTGTGAATGTGTCGATGTCTATATGAATTTGTGTGTATGTGTCAGTGTATTAATATGCATCTGTGTGTTAATGTGCATGACTATCTGTGTAAGTATGTATGTATGTATGTGGTAGTGTATGTGCATACATCCATGCAGTCAAAGACCAGCACAACATACAAGCACACTCCTGCAATCTAACACAAATATTACATACAAACACACACCTGCATTCAAACTAAAAAAATTAAAAATAAAAACACACCCCTTCAATCAAACACAAATACGTCACACAAATGTACATCCACATTTAAAAGTGAACATTACATTCAGATACACCCCTGCAATCAAACGCAAACATTAAATACAAAAACACCCCTATATTAAAACACAATAACTATATACAAGCACCAACACTGTACATTACACTATAGAGCCAGTAAATGTGGCAGCGCTGTACAGATATACAACCTAGAAATTTTGACTTGGGGTGCCTTGGAAAAATAGTAAAATATTAAGGGTGCCTTGAACCCGTTTGGGAACCACTGGTATAGCCCCAATATAATACCTTGAATATGTGTATAAAACACCATGGAAGTTACAACAGAAGAAGGGATCGACTTAAATGCTTATAGCAAAGTAAATGTAATAAGTTGCTTACATGGATGTGAAATTAATTATAACATAAGTTAATTTACTACATATTTCAGCTGCCTCTTTTACAGGCTGATATGTTAACGTCAAAGTTCTGTACTAAAAGACTATCAGGGTATTTACTAAAGTGAGAATTCAAAGTGAATTAAAAATTTAAGGCCAGAGTAGCCGAACTGAAAGCATAGCTGAGTTAGAGAATTTTTCCAGTTCAGCTATTTTGCCCTTAAATTTGAACTTCTCTTTGAATTCACTTTCAGTTTTCACGAATAACCCTATAAGATTGTGAAAAAATATTTACATAAATTCTAGAATATCATCAAGGAAAAAACATTTACCAAAGCAGGCGTAATATAACGTGGAAACATTCACTGAACATATAGCAAATGAAGTGTCCGGCATGATATGGTCAGTCAACAGCTCCTTAAAGTACTTTTTTTACTAAGTACAACTTACACTTGTTTGCTCAGTTATTGATAAGTGGTAGGTAATAGAGATAGTTCTTTAACATTTATCAAAAGAGTATCTTTGAAGTGAGTACTAAGTGCTGGGTAATAAGTGCAAAGTGTCATTGCTTGCCACAGATAAGGTATTATACACATTAGCTTTTACAGCGTTAGCCATTTATTGTAACAGCATGGGAACAGAATGGCATTTTAGTCAAATGAATAACAAGAGTTATTAACAAGAGTTAGTTCAATAGAAGCAATAGAATGCCATTTTCTGTAAAAAAAAATAAAAAAAAAAATAAAATAGTAATTGTACCATCAGATAATGATTATCCTCCATTCAAAACAAATGCATTTTCTCATTTGGTCAATTCTAGGTCACACAAAATACCCACTCATTATAATCCACAGGCAACAGAGATTTGCAGCAGTGGTCACCGTTTACTGCAACCATAAAGCATTACTGGTAATCTCTATCAATGGGAATGGGTGTGCCAAGTGTTGTTTGAATAGAAATGTGACTACAGTAATACCTTTTAACAACAAACTGAATGTCATCGATACTTTCCAATATCCTTCTAAGTTTTGAAATTCCAAAGCAATTTGGACGTCGAAATGAAATTCCTTCAGGCAATCCCAAAACAAACAGGTCTTCCGGGTACATCAAAAACTTAGAGTATGGCACTTTGACAGGCTCGGGAGCTCCAATAGCTTTTGCTGTTAAAAAATAACATGATAATAATGAGCATGGCAACACGAAATTATGGAAAATGCGTCAATGCATGTAGGCATGAGGGTTGTGTGTAAAGGCATTCCTGGCGCAAATGTGCATGCATCTACTCAACCCTTATTTTAATTATTATACTAGTATTTTTCACAGTTTTGTAACAGATATTTTGACAGCACTACAAATATTAAATGAAGCACACATGTATAGAAATTTAATGAGTAGGGATTCAGTGATAACAAAAAATTATGTACAAGTAAAGATAACTGATGCAGATTTGGACTCATTTCCAAATGAGAGGTCTGGAGATCTCTCTTATGCCTGGTCCAATAAATATATGTGGGTCAGTCTACATGGCAGAAGTACTGCATCTACGCAGTGTGCATCCAACCAAAACTGGTTGAAGATTAGCATCTGATTTGTTTGACTGGTGAGAATGTATCAGAGCCAAACATAATTTCCAGAAGATTCCCAGATATGGTATTGTAAACTAGAAATGTCAGCCAATTATTTTAATAAAATGTACTGATGTCTGTAAATACTGCCAAAGAAACATTCATTATACAAATGAAGAAATGATGTCCAGAACAGGTTATCTTTTCTGTTGACACAAATACTAAATTTATGGACTGTGAGATTAAATTCAAACATTGCTTTGTTTCAGTGAATCTCAGCATTAACAGGATTCCAAGCAAACAGACACACCTGGATATTACAGCTATGTTTACAATACACTGTTATATCATACCTATATCAAAGGAACATTGATCTACTTATGCAGTTAATCTCTGGTTAATGGCTACTTACCGTATTTTGTGTTGAACGCATTTTCTACTTGTTTTCTCAGCTGTCTTATTAAATCTCCAATTCCTTTTTGTGCCAAGGAAAATAACCAAAAATAAATAAAATGAAAATATATTTTAGGCCATGTATGATATCATTTAATTATTTTTTTTTATTGTCAAATTTTCAAAACAGAATGTATGGCAAATTTTTTTTTTACTTGTTTATTTTATTTAGTGAGACATTTATAAACAATTTCAGAATACAAAAATATATATTAACCAATTCAATAACATACACACTGCAAAAAAGTAAGAACTGAACCTTGGCATCAGAATATGTGATGTACATTTAAAACATGAGAACATTATAAACATGAAAAAAAAAAAAAACTGGTTTCAGAATGTCATAAATACCACTGTATGTGGCAATTATGCCACGGACAGTAAAATAAAATATCACCATTAAGGACATGCCTCTGTTGAGTTTGGGCAAGGGTTAGATGACATGATTTGAACAAGGCAAATGAGGGACCAGCCATTTAGTTTCTCTGCCAAATGAGATCTTACACAGTCTTTAAATTAATTCAGCCTGTGCATACATGAGACTGGGGTAAATGGTAGACTTCTGACTTCTACATGGGATTGTAAGTGTTTATAGTTTCAGAACTCAGACTGTTAAATGAGGAATAACAATATAATTCAATGTCTGTATTAATATTTCATATAAGCCTTTTGGAATACTGCATAAGATGCCTCTATATTATGTTGCATTTCACTTTTTTAAAGGGTTGCCCAAAGGGTACAATTTCATTTGGAAATTAAACATAAATTAAACTCTTAGAAGAACAACCATCCAAGCCTAGCAGGTTAAAATAAATCTCTTTAATGAGGAGACTGTAAAGTTACCACGGTAACCACAGTCCAAAGCTGCAGAGCTTTCTAAAGTCTGAGCCAGAAGTGCTAGCCAATTATTATCCAATGGGGTGGCTGTGATCTGAAAAACTGGCATAGATGGCTGAACGGGCATACATGGCTGAACAGGCATCTATATGTGCATTACTTATATCACTGAACCACAAGATCTGCTGTTACAGTATGTCACACCAACCTATTTTATTATGTTAACTCTAAAAGGCATCATACTACCAATAACTAAAGCGGTATCTACATCCACAGTATTATAGCCAGTGTAACAGAATGCTTGCTATAATTTTCCTACTTAACACTTATGATTCAGCTGCCTTGCTATGATTTTGGTTGATGCTGGGGATGCCAAGTCTGGCAGGTATATTTTTTATATGAATTTATGAGATACTGCAATGTCAGGAAAGGCAAATCATCTTCATAATGTCTCTGTACCCAAGCAACATTTTCCCCCCCATTAAAACAGTTTTCTGTAGAACACTGCAAATCATTTTTCTAAATCTGGCTCACTCTTGAGCTCTCGCTAGTTCTCCCTAGGGAATATTGTCCCCGAATTTGAAAGTCATCTCCAGTTAATGGATGTTAGAAGCAGGTCTTATCATCAAATTGGTGAAGGTCTTATCGTCAAGTAGGAAAAAATGTTGGTTTGTGCAGACTGAGACATTATGTCCTCTGTAAGCAACAGTAGAAGAAGCAATGTCAAGTGTTCGTAAGTACACTCTCACACTAGGGATAAATGGATCTGGGATGTTCAATGTCACACAGACATCACTAATATCAGGGTGGGTGCCATGCAAATAAATACAAAATAATGCAATGCAACATAAGTTGTCACCAAATCTTGCATCATGTGTATATATATTAAACACACATAAACATAACAGAGGAGGGCTCCCTTACTTCAAATGCATTTTGCCCTTGGTGGAGTAATTAATACGTTTATGATCAAGCCTTATATCCTTACTCCAACTTTCATAACCACAATGGTCCTTACAAACATGTTTATGTTCAAGCCATAAGAGGTTACTCCAATTATCATAACCACTATAGACCATTTCTCCGCTAATGGGGCAGACCGGTTTACAACAGTTTTCCCTCTTACCTGGGGCTTCACTGGGCGCTGTGGGTCCCATAATAATTGCTGAACCACATCTGGCTACTAAAAAGCTGCAGACACTGGATGCCGGTCCTGCCACTCATTCATTGGCCAAGAGTGTCAGCTTATCGTTCTCAGCCAAATGGTGAGTGTGAGCATTGAAATATGGCACAGAATTGACATGAGCCAGCCCAGAACTGTTGATCTGGACTGGCGAATGACTCCCCAATGGCATTTCTGGGGGTGGAGTTACACCTCCAGCACCAAAGGTTTCATGGCAAAACGCTTCACATACAGAATCCAGGTACCATGACCACTTTAAATCACTAGTGCTAGGATTATCTCTTTAGGAACACACATACATTACCTAAGTAGCCATATTTACATAAACAACTAACCGCAATACCATTCTCTTATTCACACACATAACTAGCCATGTAACACACAAACACAAATAGCTAGCCAAATTCCCACAAAAATAACCTGCATCATGAACAAACACCTATCCAAGGTTACACAAAGATCTATTTAATAACATTCTCCTAACTTAAAGGGACACGATAGTTACCAGAACAACTACCGCTTAATGTAGTTGTTCTGTTGTCTACTGCCTGTCCCTGTAGACGGTTTAATGTATACACTGCCTTTTCAGAGAAAAGGCAGTGTTTACATTACTGCCTATTCAGAGAAAAGGCAGTGTTTACATTACTGCCTATTCAGAGAAAAGGCAGTGTTTACATTACTGCCTAGGGAAACCTCTAGTGGCAGTCACTCAGATGGTCTATAGAGGTTTTTCCTGGGTCTGCATGGAGGCCCTAAATGTTCCTCAAAGAGATGCATTGAATTAACACATCTCTATGAGGAGATGCGGATTGGTGCAGCACAGCGTTTTTTTCCTATGGAAAAGCATTGGATTGGCTGAGTTCATCAAGTCTGATGCTCTCAGCCAAGGGGGCGGAGTGTGGAAGAAGTGTGCATAACTATAGTGTCCTGTCATTATAATGTTCCTTTAACTAGCCACTGTCTCACACACATGCATTCATAGCTACACTACTTCTCTCAGTCGCACGTACACAACTAATTAGCCATGATTATACATACAAGCCTAACAACTGTACATATATAACAAATCACAAACATACATAATAGGACACATTCACACATATCAATGACTAAATATACTCACACATACTCAAACTATAAATAACTACATTATTCCTATGTCCTCCCTTTGATGCTCATGTACCTGTCATGGGTGGTTAAGGTGGAAGAGAAAAGAGATCCAAAGTCTGCTACACTGGTGCTGCAGGTAGTGAGAGGTTTGTGTTGTGGAATTCAAACACATTATTTATTGTGCTTATTCTGTTCACACTACTCTTTTACAGGTGTGGTCTACGGGATATGACATCACATTTCAGAACCTGCTGTTTATAACACAGAATGTTGTTTCAAAGATAGAAGGCGTCTACACTCTTCTCGATTTATTATTCTAGGTGCAAAACTGTCCCTCAGGCTGTCAGCCTCAATACACAAGTAGAAAAAAGCAATAATACCTAAGTAAACAAGGTGGCAGATTTATTGAAGACTCAACGCATGAAGTTACAACAGAAATGTTTCAATCTCATATGAAGTCTTTATCACGATTGTTCACCTTAAGTGCCTAGATTATATAGCTTTTTCCTACTTGTGTAACACAAAAGGTGTCAATAAAAACACAGGAGAAAAAATCTCAAGTATCGACCAGGAGTGGGAATAAGTGCATTTAAATAAAAATAATAATAATAAAAAAAAAAAAAAAAAAAGATAAAAATACAAAATAAATAGAAGATAAAAAAAAAAAGGTTCTTAATGGAAACTGCAATATAAGGGCAAATCCGCTAAACATTGGATCTAGGTGACAATGTCCAGTTGTCTACACTTGATATAGTCCAAATATGGTGCATAACAAACATAAATATTATGAACCGAAAAATAAATCGAAGTAAATAACAGCCAATGCAATATAGTCCAATAATGTATCAGCTAGAAGCCGTTCCTGGCTTTTCTTTGTATGTGTTGGTTCTAAGAGAAGATTACATATACGGAAAAACATACAAAGAAAAGCCAGGAACGGGAAGTATCATAGCGGCTCTTTATAGGATCTAAATTTAGTAACGATCGGTTGAAGATCACAAGATCACGTAACGCATAAGGCTTCATCTATGTCTCTAGACAGCACAGCGGAACACAAGATCGGCAGTGGAGCACAAGCCAGTGAGCAGAGACCTACTGTCGCACTCCCCAAGCTTCATCCAAAGCCAGTTACTAGGAGGGAGCAGAAGAGGGGGGTTGCGGCTGATAGGAGTTGTACTCCAATCCACCAACCCCACTGTCCTGTCATATTGTCTATTGGATTTTATTCCTTCTACAATAAAGTGTAAACAGAGAGCGTATTGGCCCTGTTTTTTTCCCATTGTAGATTTATGGGATACTGATAATTTCTTCCTTTGGAACTATTATATCATACTTGCTACATGTATCAAATTGTATTTCCATGGTATATTTCAGTTTGATACTATATAATTTCAGCTATTTATATCAGGGTTCCTGCTTCCATTATAGCAGCAGCCTTTATATACAATCCACTTCTAGCTGATACATTTTTGGACTATATTGCATTGACTGTTATTTACATTTATTAATGTTTGCATTGACTGTTATTTACATCTATTCATTTTATCTGGACTTGGTTATTCACCATATTTGGACCATATCACTTTTAGACAACTGGACATTGTCACCTAGATTCACTGTTTTGCCCTTATATTGCAGTTTCCATTAAGGACTTTTTTTCTTTTATCTTCTATTTATTTTGTATTTTTTGTATTATTTTCATTTAAATGCACTTATACCCACTCCTGGTCGTTACTTGAGATTTTTTTTTCTCCTGTGTTTTTATCTGCATTCTTCAGCTTTGGGTGGGAGCTTTTAGCTTATTAGTAGTAGTAGGTATAAATTGCATACATTTTATCTTATTTCATTATTTGTACTCTATTTGTATTTTATTTGTGTTGCCCTATCCCTTTGATTTGTTCCTCCTTTTTTATTGATTTTATAGATTTTATCTATCCTTGCCCCTATAATACCCTGCTCTTATTATTGTGTGCCTTCCATATTCCCTATTCTGATTACTTAGGGGTTTTAAAGGGACACTATAGTCACCAGAACAACTACAGCTTATTGAATTTGTTCTGGTGAGTAGAATCATTACCTTCAGGCTTTTTGCTGTAAACACTGTCTTTTCGGAGAAAATGCAGTGTTTACATTACAGCCTAGTGATAACTTCACTGGCCACTCCTCAGATGGCTGTTAGAGATCCTTCCTGGGTCATGGCTGCCTAAAATGCATCCAAACATTCAGTGTCTCCTCCCTCTGAGTGCAGACACTGAACTTTCCTCACAGAGATTCATTGATTCAATTCATCTATATGAGGAAATGCTGATTGGCCAGGGATGTGTTTGAATCATGCTGGCTTTGCCCCTGATCTGCCACCTTGTCAGTCTCAGCCAATCCTATGGTGAAGCACTGTGATTGGATCAGGCTACCACTTCTGCTGATGTCAGCAGACTGTTTGCTTTTCTGGGTCAAACAGCATGCACAGTTACAGCTTCAGGCTTGAATACAGTAAGATTTTAACTATATATATATGGAGGCATGAGGGGCTCGGGGGGCTAGATGGTGGTTTTAACACTATAAGGTCAGGAATATATGTTTGTGTTCCTGACCCTATAGTGATCCTTTAACCCCATTAAGGACCAAACTTCTGGAATAAAAGGGAATCATGACATGTCACAGATGTCATGTGTCCTTAAGGGGTTAATATTCCCTCTCAGTTTTCTACCTTTCAACAAAATGTGTCAAGGTGGCGCAGCAAAAGGGCCATTCACATGATCTACATGATCAAATTGTCCTACTTCCCTTTTTAACACCAATCGGTGCTCTGGCCCAAGCAACTGCACAACGACATCTGTCACTTTAGTTCCTGCATACTTCACAATGTAAAGCACTGTAGCTCCCCGCACAGGGACTTTACGCTTTTTATTCCTGACTGATGCAAAAAGGAAAGTGAAAAATCTTACCATCCAAATGTTTATTTTCATTCCTGCAATTGTCAATGGATCCATTTTCACAAACTATAAATAATTGACAAAATATAGATATAAAACCCAACAAACTAGCATTTAAGGTAAACAGTTACATGTAAAAGGTTGGTTTGTGTTGAAGCTCATGGAATTTTCTTTCATAATTTAAAGAGAAGCTGTAAGTTTGCCTTTCTACACTGTAAACACTAATGAGGTGCAGCGAAGGTTCACATTTGTAGGTGCTGGCTCTGCCATAGTTCTAGCGTTAGCCATCTTCCATATGTGAGTATTTGTGAATTTCTACAACGATTACAAAAAGGAATACTACTGAGCAGTGGCCACTTAGACAGAAGTCGGTGTAACCATTCTCAGCAGATAACGCACTAGAAATAGAAACATCTCTAATAGTATAGAGATAATAAAAACCATTTTAATTACTTTATTCACTAAACACAAACAAAACGTGAAAAAAGGTGGAAAAGGGTGATTGTGAAAAATGTATAAAAAAACAAGGAGAAATACTAGATAGCCACCCAGATATGTCTCATATAAATATATTCCCTGTTCAATTGCATCATCACTAAACGATCTGTGAGTAATGATAGTAACAATACAGTAACCAGTTAGTTCAAAAAAATTGTAATCCCAACTGACAGCTACAGAGTATCAAAGACAATATGATCTCAGTAGTCAAGATACAAATGGAACATAAATCCAGAAAGATGGAAGATGGGAATATGTGCTATGTTCATATAGACACAAATACTGGGCTAAATATACTGCTACATGAATAACAGGAGCAAGGAGGGTAAAAAAACATATATAGTAGCCCCCTATCCTAGTTAATGGCAGTAGTGCCCAGTAGAACACAGGAAGGATAACACCCTACCTCAGATAAACTATGGGGAGGTATACCCCTAAGAATAGAGGTAGTGGTGGTAGAAAGCCTGGATACAGCAGTAACAAGTTCTCAGCAAAAGATGCAGAAAGTAAAGCCAGTGAGGACAGGGTATCTGGGATAAATATAGAAAAAGTATTGATGGCAACTGAATTCTTGAGTAATACCGTGTTAAAATTACCCATCAATCAGGTTGACAGTATACCACTGTGAAATCCCTATTAAGATACCCAACTCAGTAAAGTGTATTGTCCTAAACAGATAGATCAAGAGGTATCCGTAGGTAAGGATCTACTCCCTTAAAGGGCATAGCCCTGAGAATAACCCGCCTAGAGGAAATGAGCAGGCAAACCCAGTTTAAAGCCCTATCTATCTAGCTGCAGCTCTAAAAGCAAATACTACTATTCTGCATAAGTGCTGCGAGACAGGACCGGCTATCAAGTAAATCCCCACTAAAATCAATCGCTTAGTATAGAGTCCTACTCAACGCTCGTTTTGGCGCTACCCTGCGCCTTTGTCAAGAGTAAACTGCTGGGAAGAAAACACTGGGTAATTACATACATAGACTCGGCACCTCCACTGATGTCATTTAACCAATCGGTTTTCGAGACGTCAGTATAGGTGTGCTTAGGATAATTGAAACAAGTACTGTGCCGATAAGCCCCCTTATGAAAATCTCCGGCGTGTCAAAATTAACCCAATACGAGAATGCAGGGGTGGACTGACAGTCTTCTGGGCCCCCGGACAAAATTAGGTCCAGGGCCCTTCGAAGACAAAATATTAAAGTAGCACTATAATATTAGAGTAGAGCCGGGCTCCCTCGGCTCTGGGGAATTTTCCTTCCTCTGCCGCCGTCAGATTCGAATGCGCATTCGCGGCAAGAGCCGCGCACGCATTCAAACCGCCCATAGGAAAGCATTACTAAATTCTTTCCTATGGACGTCCAGCTTGTCTTCTCGCTGTGATTTTCACAGTGAGAATCGCGGAAGCGCCTCTAACGAACTGTCAGTGAGACCGCCACTAGAAGCTGGATTAACCCTTAGTGAAACATAGCAGTTTCACTGAAACTGCTATGTTTTCAGCTGCAGGGTTAAAACTAGAGGAACCTGGCACCCAGACCACTTCATTGAGCTGAAGTGGTCTGGGTGCCTATAGTGGTCCTTTAAGGACTAAGTAAATGTTAAAAAGAATTTTAAAGTAAGTAGTCAAACCGTGTGAGAACAGTTTGACAACTTACCTGGGGTCTGCTGGGACATGAGGCTGTAGTAGGGCATAGGAGCAGTGGTGTGTGTGAGTGGTGCAGTGTGTGTGAAAGGTTCAGTGTGTGTGTGTGTGTGGGGGGGGGGGGGGGTGTAGTGAGTGAATGTGTAGGGTGTGTGTGTGTTTTGGCAGTGTATGTGTGTATGGGGGGCAGTGTGTGAATGTGTATGGTGTGGGGGCAGTGTGTGTATGGGGAGGGCAGTGTATGTATGTGTATGGTGTGTGTGGGGGCAGTGTATGTGTGGGCGGGCCGTGTGTGTGTATGGTGTATATATAGGTGGGCAGTGTGTGTGTGTATATGGTTGGGCAGTGTGTGTGTGTATATGGGTGGGCAGTGTATGTGTATATATGGGTGGGCAGTGTATGTGTATATATGGGTGGGCAGTGTATGTGTATATATGGGTGGGCAGTGTGTGTGTATATATGGGTGGACAATGTGTGTGTATATATGGGTGGGCAATGTGTGTGTATATATGGGTGGGCAGTGTATGTGCATATATGGGTGGGTAGTGTATGCAGTGTGTGTATATGTGTGGGCAGCGTATGCAGTCGGTGTGTATATAACGGTGGGCAGTGTATGTAGTGTGTGTGTATATATATTGGTGGGCAGTGTATGTAGTGTGTGTATATCAATGGGTGGGCAGTGTATGCAGTGTGTGTGTGTGTGTATATGGTTGGGCAGTGTGTGTGTGTGTATATGGGTGGGCAGTGTATGTGTATATATGGGTGGGCAGTGTATGTGTATATATGGGTGGGCAGTGTATGTGTATATATGGGTGGGCAGTGTATGTGTATATATGGGTGGGCAGTGTATGTGTATATATGGGTGGGCAATGTGTGTGTATATATGGGTGGGCAATGTGTGTGTATATATGGGTGGGCAGTGTATGTGCATATATGGGTGGGTAGTGTATGCAGTGTGTGTATATGTGTGGGCAGCGTATGCAGTGTGTGTATATGTGTGGGCAGCGTATGCAGTCGGTGTGTATATAACGGTGGGCAGTGTATGTAGTGTGTGTGTATATATATTGGTTGGCAGTGTATGTAGTGTGTGTATATCAATGGGTGGGCAGTGTCTGCAGTGTGTGTGTGTATATATATGGGTGGGCAGTGTGTGCGTGTATATATGCGTGGGCAGTGTATGCGTATATATGGGTGGGCAGTGTGTGTATGTATGTATATATATATATATATATATGTATGTGGGCAGTGTATGTATATGGATGGGCAGTGTATATATAGGTGGGCAGTGTATATATAGGTGGGCAGTGTATATATATGGGTGGGCAGTGTATATATATATGGGTGGGCAGTGTATATATATGGGTGGGCAGTGTATGTACATGGGTGGGCAGTGTATGTACATGGGTGGGCAGTGTATGTACATGGGTGGGCAGTGTATGTACATGGGTGGGCAGTATATATGTATATATGGGTGGGCAGTGTGTGTATATGGGTGGGCAGTGTGTGTATATGGATGGGCAGTGTGTGTATATGGATGGGCAGTGTGTGTATATGGGTGGGCAGTGTGTGTGTATGGGTGGGCAGTGTGTGTGTATGGGTGGGCAGTGTGTGTGTATGGGTGGGCAGTGTGTGTGTATGGGTGGGCAATGTATGTGTATGGGGGGCAGTGTGTGTATGGGGGGGCAGTGTGTGTATGGGGGGGGCAGTGTGTGTATGGGGGGGCAGTGTGTGTATGGGGGGGCAGTGTGTGTATGGGGGGCAGTGTGTGTATGGGGGGCAGTGTGTGTATGGGAGGGCAGTGTGTGTATATGGGGGGGCAGTGTGTATATGGGGGGGCAGTGTGTATACGGGGGGGCAGTGTGTGTATGGGGGGGCAGTGTGTGTATGGGGGGGCAGTGTGTGTATGGGGGGGGCAGTGTGTGCATGTGGGGGGCAGTGTGTGTATGGGGGGGGGCAGTGTGTGCATGGGGGGGCAGTGTGTGCATGGGGGGGCAGTGTGTGTATGGGGGGGGGCAGTGTGTGTATGGGGGGGGGCAGTGTGTGTATGGGGGGGCAGTGTGTGTATGGGGGGGGGCAGTGTGTGCATGGGGGGCAGTGTGTGCATGGGGGGGCAGTGTGTGCATGGGGGGGCAGTGTGTGCATGGGGGGGGCAGTGTGTGTAGGGGGGGCAGTGTGTGTATGGGGGGGCAGTGTGTGTATGGGGGGGCAGTGTGTGTATGAGGGGGGCAGTGTGTGTATGGGGGGGCAGTGTGTGTATGGGGGGGCAGTGTGTGTATGGGGGGGCAGTGTGTGTATGGGGGGGGCAGTGTGTGTATGGGGGGGCAGTGTGTGTATGTATGTATATATATATATATATGTATGTATGTGGGCAGTGTATGTATATGGATGGGCAGTGTATATATAGGTGGGCAGTGTATATATAGGTGGGCAGTGTATATATATGGGTGGGCAGTGTATATATATATATGGGTGGGCAGTGTATATATATGGGTGGGCAGTGTATGTACATGGGTGGGCAGTGTATGTACATGGGTGGGCAGTGTATGTACATGGGTGGGCAGTGTATGTACATGGGTGGGCAGTGTATGTACATGGGTGGGCAGTATATATGTATATATGGGTGGGCAGTGTGTGTATATGGATGGGCAGTGTGTGTATATGGATGGGCAGTGTGTGTATATGGGTGGGCAGTGTGTGTGTATGGGTGGGCAGTGTGTGTGTATGGGTGGGCAGTGTGTGTGTATGGGTGGGCAGTGTGTGTGTATGGGTGGGCAGTGTGTGTGTATGGGTGGGCAATGTATGTGTATGGGGGGCAGTGTGTGTATGGGGGGGCAGTGTGTGTATGGGGGGGCAGTGTGTGTATGGGGGGGCAGTGTGTGTATGGGGGGGCAGTGTGTGTATGGGGGGCAGTGTGTGTATGGGAGGGCAGTGTGTGTATATGGGGGGGCAGTGTGTGTATATGGGGGGGCAGTGTGTATATGGGGGGGCAGTGTGTATATGGGGGGGCAGTGTGTGTATGGGGGGGCAGTGTGTGTATGGGGGGGGCAGTGTGTGCATGTGGGGGGCAGTGTGTGTATGGGGGGGCAGTGTGTGCATGGGGGGGCAGTGTGTGCATGGGGGGGCAGTGTGTGTATGGGGGGGCAGTGTGTGTATGGGGGGGCAGTGTGTGTATGGGGGGGCAGTCTGTGTATGGGGGGGGCAGTGTGTGTATGGGGGGGCAGTGTGTGTATGGGGGGGCAGTATGTGTATGGGGGGGCAGTGTGTGTATGGGGGGGGGGCAGTGTGTGTATGGGGGGGCAGTGTGTGTATGGGGGGGGGGCAGTGTGTGCATGGGGGGCAGTGTGTGCATGGGGGGGGCAGTGTGTGCATGGGGGGGCAGTGTGTGCATGGGGGGGGCAGTGTGTGTAGGGGGGGCAGTGTGTGTATGGGGGGGGCAGTGTGTGTATGGGGGGGGCAGTGTGTGTATGAGGGGGCAGTGTGTGTATGGGGGGGCAGTGTGTGTATGGGGGGGCAGTGTGTGTATGGGGGGGCAGTGTGTGTATGGGGGGGGCAGTGTGTGTATGGGGGGGGGCAGTGTGTGTGTATGGGGGGGGGCAGTGTGTGTATGGGGGGGGGCAGTGTGTGTATGGGGGGGGCAGTGTGTGTATGGGGGGGGGGGGGGCAGTGTGTGTATGGGGGGGGGGGGGCAGTGTGTGTATGGGGGGGGGGCAGTGTGGGCCTGCTTACCTGTAAAATCTGATGTTTTCTCCCTCCATCTCCTGAAGCAGCACTTGTCAGGCCAGGCTCCTCTTCTCACCCTCCATCCATGCTGGGAGTGCTCCCTGTGAGAGGGAAGCAGCGGGTGATGTCACTTCCTGCCCCCTCCCATCCTCACACTGAGCACTGAGCAGGCAGAGATAGAGGAGACCTGGCAGAGTGGCAGTGAGAGGTATGCTGCCAGGTCTCTCACTGAATGATGGGGGGGAGGTATTAGCAGATTGATGGGTTGCAGGGGCCCTTCGACTCATTATGGGCCCCCTGCAACCTTCTTACAGCACTTTCTTTAACTTCCTTCTACTGTGGAGATCTTTGATCTCCACAGCAGAAGCATGGCTGTGCTGCCGGGCCCCCTGACTGACTCGGGCCCTCGGTCAGTGACCGATATGCCCGACCTGTCAGTCCGCCCCTGCGAGAATGGGAACTGACTGAATCAGTTGGGACGAGCTGGGGGGGGGGGGGGGGGGGGAGTAATAAAAGGTTGCTATCTTTGGGTGACGATTAATTGTGAATTTCTCCTTTGATACTGTCAGCGAGCACGAGCATGATTTGCATTGTATGCCAGCCTGTGCTTTAAGATCCTTGCATATAATACAAATCCAAACCACACAACTAAAACTTGTTAGCTATTGCGTTGTAAAAATGCAAAGTTCCCCTTTCATGTTTTTGTATCTTAAGCCATCTTTAAACTTAAACATTTCAAAGGGAAGAGTTTTTGAAAGATCCCAATGTTTTGCCTCAAGAAAATGTCTCAGACACTTCGCTGTCTGTTGTTACAAAAAAATTACAAATTAAAAATACCTCCATATATTACACTGCAGCTGTCAAAAGTTTTTGCCAAACATTTTTTGTGTTCTTGGATGGCAAAGATTTATTAAATGAGAACTGTATTTTGCTACATCTTACGTAAAATAACTGAAAAGGCGGTATAAAATGCCAACCTGCACTTTATATCAGGATTGTATGAAAGTGCCTGTCATATTGTGAATAAAGATATGCAAATTGAAACATCTCTAATTTATACAAACTTCAGATGGCTTTGAAGAATCAGCCATCACACAAACAAAATACACAATTGCTCTTAATGTAACTGTATCCCTATTATGTTTACTAATCTAATAAAAGTAACGAAAATGTGTTTGTGAGTTCTGAAAAGTGAAATTAAAATTAAAACTCACAATCACTGTACTTATATCACTACAGTAGTTATGAAGCTTGGAGTGTTCCTTTAACACAAGTCATCAGTATAAATTAATGTGTAAAAATTCCCCTTTAAAATAAATATATTTGGGACTAAGCTTTTTTTAAAGTCTCACATTGGTATCACAACAACCTAAATATAATATTTAAAATCTGGCTTTATGTTCAGAGTGTTAAAAAAAATAATGGAATAAACTAATATTGTATAAAAATGGTTTGTTGAAAACAATGGTCAGCTGTAATTATGAGGCCCTGCCAAGAGTTTGTACATATCTCTCCATGCAGATATTACCTGTTCCTGAGTCCAGTATGTAGCTTGGCTCTTCTGATTTTATGTGGTTCGTAATACACTCACTGGTTTCATCTGCATGAAATGTGTGCTCTAAAAAGGATGGGTTTGAGACTGTGTTAAAATATATACATATATGTATATATATATAAAAATAGTTATTGGTATATAATAAGGAGTCCTAAAAACAATTCCCACTAAATATATAAAAATATACTCATTCTTAAAGGAACACTCCAATGGAAAAAAAAACTTTATTTTTTTAGATTAAAGCCCTAATAAAACCATCCATGCATTTATTGCTACTTTTTTTCATTGGGGATATATCTAAAACAGCTTGAAAAAGCTATAGATTTATTTATTTGCAGCTTTTGCAAGCCCTCCTCTTCTAACCCCACCCAGACTTTCTGTGTATGTCCAATCACAGACTTCCCAATGCAGCTCAATGAGAAATCTTTGCAAGGTAGGTGCTCTGAGCAATTGACAGATGGGTTTAACAACATTACTATATAAAATGAAAAAGAGAGTACACACTCTTCAGCAAGTGTGTTCCTTTACTATGTATTTATTTAATGCTCCATGAATATCTCTTATCTATATATCCAGGGGCGTATTAGCCGCGAGGCAAACAAGGCATTTGCCTTGGGCGGCATTTTCCAGGGGGCGGCAAAAAAAGCCGCCCCCCAAATGCCCAAGGCAAATGTCTTGTTAGCCTTGCGGCTAACAGACATGCTGGGCTGCTGCTGGGCGGGCGGCGAGGGAGCACTCCCCCTGAGCTGTCTGCTCAGCTCCCTCGCGCGCCGCAGAGTGAGGCTGGGAGCCGGAATATGACGTCATATTCCCGCTCTGCCTCCCAGCCTCACTGTGCGGCGCGCGAGGGAGCTGAGCAGACAGCTCAGGGGGAGTGCTCCCTCGCCGCCCGCCCAGCAGCGCCGCCCGCCCGCCCAGCAGCCACTGGACCACCAGGGAGAAAGATGACCCCCCCAGCATTCCCAAAGGTAAGGAGGCTGGGGGGGTTAAAGTGAAAAAAAAAGAAAAGTGTTAATGTGAGTGAGTGTGAGTGTCTGATAGTGAGTGTGAGTGTGTATGTGTCTGTTAGTGAGTGTGAGTGTGAGTGTGTGTGTCTGTTAGTGAGTGTGTGTGTGTCTGTTAGTGTGTGTGTGTCTGTTAGTGAGTGTGTGTCTGTTAGTGAGTGTGTGTGTGTCTGTTAGTGTGTGTGTGTCTGTTAGTGTGTGTGTGTGTGTGTCTGTTAGTGTGTGTGTGTGTGTGTGTGTGTCTGTTAGTGTGGGTGTCTGTTAGTGTGGGTGTCTGTTAGTGTGTTTGCCTGTGAGTGTGTGTGTGTGTCTTATAGTGTGTGTGTATGTTAGTGAGTGTGTGTGTATGTTAGTGAGTGTGTGTGTCTGCTAGTTTGTGTCTGCTAGTGAGTGAGTGTGTGTCTGTTAGTGTGTCTGTTAGTATGTGTCTGTTAGTGTGTGTGTTTGTCTGTTACTGAGTGTGAGTTTGTCTGTTAGTGTGTGTGTTTCTGTTAGCGAGTGTGTGTTTCTGTTAGCTAGTGTATGCGTATCTGTCAGTGAATGTGTGTGTGTGTATTTAGAATGCGGGGCGGGGTAAAGGTTGGGTGGGGGTGGCGCGCGGGGGGGGGGGCGCCTGAGTTTTGTGCTGCCTAGGGCAGCACAAAACCAGGATACACCACTGTATATATCTCTTGTGATGAGATTTATAGGAATCTGAATCCAAAACATCCATCGATTTGGGAAAAAGCTTAATTAAATATCATAAACTTCACAAAAGAATAAGTTCTACTTACGTGCCAAATGATGGAATATTGAAAATAAACTAGATCTAATAAAAGATGTCTAGTGAGCAGCTCCAGCTCATTTTAATATTTTATGTTCATGTTTCAGCAGGATACTGTACAGTAAGTGTAGAGCTGCTGAAACTACTAATGATGTGGGTGTGTTAAACAGATCTAGCAATGATATCACTATTTTCCTACTTAAATAAATGCTGAGTTTACTTACTATAGACTTATAGAGGGAGTTGTGGTGGACTGAAAAATTCCACAGTTTCCTGTTCAGCATAAAAATATGCTTATTTATTTTCTATACTGTAAGGATAGTAACTGAGCCTCACTATATTCAGGGCCGTCTTTAACAAGGGGCAAACGGGGCAGCTGCCCCGGGCCCTGTTGCTCCTGGGGGGCCCAAAGCAGCTGCCCTGTGGGCCCCCTGCCCACAGCCAGGTCTGAACAGCCCACCGGGATACTGAGAAATATTCCGGTGGGCTTCAGCAGGTGAGGTAATCAGGGGCCCCCGGCCCTTTAAGAGAGCTCCAGACCGGGCCTCTGTCTTCCTGCCTGCTGGGAGGAAGTGTTGTGAGGTCACTTCCTCCCAATTAACAAAGTGCCGCTGGGGAGGAGGAGGCATACATGGAGAGAAGGTGACCAAGAGAGAAGGTGACCAAGAAGAAGAAGAAGACTCTCATCAATCTCAGCCATCCAGCTCCCACTGGACTCCAGGGAAGCCACACTTCTGTAAAGGTAAGGAGGGTGGCTAAACTATGTAAATTGATATGACTGTGTGTGTGTGTGTGTGTATCTATCTGACTGTGTGTGTGTGTGTATCTGACTGTGTGTGTGTGTGTATCTGACTGTGTGTGTGTGTATCTGCCTGTGTTTGTGTATCTGACTGTGTGTGTGTGTATCTGACTGTGTGTGTGTGTGTATCTGACTGTATGTGTGTATCTGACTGTATGTGTGTGTGTGTCTGACTGTTTGTGTGTGACTGTGTGTGTGTGTCTGACTGTGTGTGTGTATATCTCACTGTGTGTGTGTGTATCTCACTGTGTGTGTATGTGTATCTCACTGTGTGTGTGTGTGTGTGTGTGTGTATCTGACTGTGTGTGTATATCTGTTTTTTGTGTGTGTGTCTGATTGTGTGTGTGTGTGTGTGTATCTGACTGTGTGTATCTGACTGTGTATGTGTGTGTATCTGAATGTGTATGTGTGTGTATCTCACTGTGTGTGTGTGTATCTCAGTGTATGTGTGTGTCTCACTGTGTGTGTGTGTATCTCACTGTGTTTGTGTCAGTGTTTATGTGTATCTGTGTGTATGTGTACCTGTGTGTCAGTTTTTATGTGTACCTGCGTGTCAGTGTATTTGTACCTGTGTGTGTATATGAGTGTCAGTATGTGTAAGTGTGTATCTATGCGTGTGGCAATGCATACATCCCATCTAACATTGCACACAAATATACCCCTGCATTTCAACATTAACAATGCACACAAATACACCCCTGCATTCCAACATTAACAATGCACACAAATACACCACTGCATGTGTATCTGTGTGTATCTCAGTGTTTGTGTAAGTGTGCATCTGTGTGACAATGCATACATCCCAGCATTCCTACGCCAACACTGCACACAAATACACCCCTGCATGTGTACCTGTGTGTGCATGTGTATTTATGTATGTGTCTGTGTGTGTATACGCCAGTCTTTGTCAGTGTGTGCATGTGTGCAGATGTGTGCATGTATCGGTGTGCTAATGTGTATGTATATCTGTGAATGCATGTCATACATCACGGCAATCAAACACAACATGCAAACACACCCCTGCAAACATTACATACAAACACACCCCTGAATTCAAACTCAAAAAGTATATAGAAACACATCCCTACATTTAAACACCAATACTACACCCTACATGCACACACATACTGTATACAACAACATGCTCACATTCAAATGCACAAACACTGCTCACAAATACAGCCCTGCAAGAATGGCCAAATGGTAGATCCCCAGCTGGCATAGCATCGTGGGAATTGTACAACAGATGAGGATCTATCTTTTCTCTGCTCTTGCGCTAGAGGGGAGGCTCAAAACAATGTCTTGCACCAGGGCCCTGTCTACATTAGTTCTGCCACTGTGTTGGGGTGGAGGGCGTGATTGCATGCCAGAGAGTGAAAGTGTGTGTGTGTGGGAGGGGGGGGGGGCAGGATCCAGGGGGCCCAAGCAAATGCTTGCCCAGGGTCCAATCAATGTTAAAGACGGCCCTGACTATATTGAACATTTTATTTTGTTCCAATGAGACAAACGACTTTGAATTTAGTCTACAAATGAGCACATCATGAGAAATATTTAGGGAAAATTGAAGAGACTTCCACATCAAAACTACATCTTTCATTTTACCACATTAATAACTCTTTTTTTGTGATGTTGCTATACTTATTGTGCTGTTTATATGTAGTGACTCATATCTTTTGGCTTTCAATGCTTTGACTTGCATTGCTGCTTCATAAAAAAAGTGTATTATCCATCTCTTTCACCGTTTAGTTGACATTATTAAAGGGACACTGTAGGCACCCAGACCACTTCAGCTCATTGAAGTGGTCTGGGTGCAATGTTCCATGTCCCTTAACCCTACAGTGGTAATTATTGCAGTTTCTGAGAAACTGCAATAACTACTTTGAAGTGTTAACTCCTCCTCAGGTGGCTGTCTACCAGACAGACACTAGAGGGACTTCAGGGTGCTTAGACTTAGACTTTTGGTCATCTAAATGATGCTGGACGTCCTCAAACTATGCGCAAGGACTTTCAGCATCATTGGAATCCCCATAGGAAAGCATTGATTAATAATTAATGCTTTCCTAAGGGGAAATACTAATGTCTGCCCCGCCAGCAGTGCGGGCAGAGCCTGACCCAGCACTGAGTACAACGCTTCAGGTAAGTGATTGAAGGGTTTTAACCCCTTCAGCGCTGCGGGAGGGGGGCACTGTAGGATTCTATAGTGCCAGGAAAACGGCTTTGATTTCCTGGCACTATAGAATCCCTTTAACTATTTTATCTTTAACCTTTTCATTTTCAATTGAATTTTCAATCATTTGTATCAGTTAAAAAAAATCGTGTAAAGTTCCAGTACAATTCTATTAGTATAAGTGTTCAGTTTGAACAAAAACATGTTTTATTTTTTTCACATACAAGTAACACAATTTACTGATAACCTCAACAATCAATACAATATTCATTTACAGAGAAACGTATCAATAACGAAGTGAAGTAAGGTCCTTGTGGTAATGAGAACCTTGTGTTTTTGAAAATAGTACTAGATCAGGCTTTGTGAACCATGGTTAAGCTAATTGGGAAATATTGGCATTTATTTCTTATGGTCTGTCAGACATCTGTACCTGGAACAGTGATCTGTATTATATCTTGATCTTCAGGTTCCATCTTTATATGTTTTACACCATTCTGCTCGCCCGAAGTCCCTGCTGTACGACAATAAACACATTCTTATTAAAATGAATGAAAACAGAAGCAGGAAAAACACACGCACACAGCTAAAATATCCAGACCCAACTGTCTCAAATGCTTTCAATTTCATTTCTGGGGTAAAGCCATTTATTCATTTATTGAACGTCTAAACAAACACACTTTTTTATTCTCACAATTTAACTTAGAAAGAAAAGGAGGCCATCTTTGATAAATAGCACCACTGTGGTAATTGAAACTCTGATAAACAAGGAGAAGTTGTCAGCTTAGATCACTCCTACTGCAGACAAGAACAATGAAACGTACATTTCACTTGACTACAATCCAGTTTGTAGTTTTAAGAGTGATTTATCACATTTAATAAATTAGAACTTAGAATTGGTGTTTTAATTTAATATTTTTCACCATCTCACTAGGGTTCCTAAAGCATCTGCAGACTTGTAGTCTTGGGGATTGGATACTCGCAAAAGACGTTGGAACAGACAGATAAATTTTGCAGCCATTCATTACTATTTACTTAAATTTACAACACAGATAAATCATAACGTGTTTATTGTGGTATTTGATGTCACTTCCCCTATCCTCCAGCATTCCACACAATCTGGGACTGCAAGCACTACTTTTCACTTCTAACATTATCTAATTATTCTACAACAGTTTATTTTTAATTAGGAGTCTGTGTAATTTGAGTTAGATTTCGAATGACGCACAATTGTTTTATGTTTTATGTGGTTTACTATTTCCACACGTATGGTGATACTACAGGGGTGGGTTTGACCCCTTCTGTGTCTGTCTCTTGGTTGGTGGAACAGTTTTCTGAACTATCAGGGTTACTAAAGTGAGAATTTAAAGTGAATTTACGATTTAAGGCCAGAGTAGTCGAACTTAAAGCATAGCTGATTTAGAGTATGTCTCCAGCTATTTTTAACTTGAATTCACACTGATTTCTCACTTTAGTGACACCCTGTATGGAGATGCCAAAGTGCCATTTTCTTATGGCTTAAAAAACGGTTATACTGTTAAACCATTTCAGACACTTCACACTTGCAAAACACAAAGACGACTTATGGAACAGAAACAAAATGAAGGTCGTTTTTTAAAGGAAAACTAGGTTGTCAGGAATAAAAATGTGTATTCCTGACACAATATTGCTGGTGTGGCTGTTTAAGTGATCGACCCTGCTCCGATCACGCTAAAAAGGTGAATTCACTCACCTTTTTTCCCATGCTACATTGGCCTTGCCATGGCTGATCCCACCTCCATGGCTGAGATCCTCAATCTTAATGAACTCAACCAGTCTAATGCTTTCCAATAGGAAAGCATTAGGAGACTATTGCTGTGCTATGCCAATCAGCATCTCCCCATGTAAATATACTTGATACGTGAGGTAAGGGTGAAACCCAAGTACATTAATAGAACATTTCTGGAGCTCCGTAAACACGGCACCAAAAATCTTAATATTAACGCATTTCCGACCAGCATCGGCTGCAGGGGAAGGAGAGGCACACGCCGATGCCATTTTTCAGCAACCGGGCGCGAAACAAAAAACGCCGGCCTCCTAAGGCCTCCCACGCAGCCAGCCTGAGAACAACACCAAAGGCTTTCGTGGCCTGGTGGGACTTAGACTAGCTTACACCTGTTCCTCGGCAGGCACTGCCCCAAGAGCCGGAGGAAGAAGACCCACAAATCTCAAGTGCACACAACCCAGGAGTCACAGGATATTGGCACACTGCTCCAACGCACGCCCAAGCACAGGGTGCTGGAGCAGGCCGGGACTGAGGCCACAACCCTCAAGAGACAGGTGGAGTGAGTGAGGTTGCCCCAGAGTCACCCAAAGACAGGCACCCAACCACAAACACCCCAGCCAACAGGGACCCTGCAACAAAACAGGACATAGACAACCTCTTTGTCAAAATCCAGCAGCTATTTGCAGCCAACATAGCCTCGGTGCGGACCGAGGTACCACTCACGTTCAGACCACAGAAACTGACATAGCAGACCTGCAACACAACCTTTTGGCAGTGGGAGACACGGTCAAGCAGCTACAGGCGCACCACTCTGCCCTGACTTTAAGAGTGGAAACACTGGATGAAAGATCCCGCCAGAAAAATATAAAGATTAGAGGCGTCTCAGACACAGTGACCATGGAAGAGCTACCGCATTTTATTAGGCGAATGGTGACTTCATTACTCCCAGCAAAACAGGCCAAGCAATTTACCTACGACGGAGCTTACCGTATCGCCAAGTCTCCCAAAGCGCCACCCACAGCCTCAAGGGACATAATATTACGCTGCGGGACGAGACAAGATAAACTATATGGTCAAGTTACACCTCATGACAACCCTAAAGGCCACTAGTACCTGACAGCAAGCAACAATGAAGAGCCCTGCATACCTGATGACAAGCTAATATAGAAATCCGTTGTGTGAGATATTCTTCTTATTGTATGCAACCTAGTCTAATATAACAAAAATACAGGTGATCATACTGAGTCTACAAAGCTAAAAGAATGTAACCACTGAAAACTAAACATTTAAACGTTTTAACAAATACGTCATTCTGCTTCACCTGCAAAAATAAAGAATTATAAAAAAAAAAAGAAACCCATGTCTTTAAGGGTACCTGGTTCATATTCATCCGAAACACTGCTCTTTGAAGATCTATATAGAAAACAAAAGAAAAAAAATATATCAGAATTTTATATTAATAGAAATATGGAAAAGATCATTTGAATCTACTAATTAGTTCTTAGATCAGCACACTAATAAGTTAAATGCTTGCTAAATTTGTTTTGGCTTCAGCACTAAGCGTTAAGTACTAATCAAACAAAGTTGTTCTCAGGTTTCATAAATAAACAACTATAACAACTAATTAAAACTATTTTAGCAAGTTGGCTTATGTCAAGTTAAATACACTATGTGCTCTTTTAACACAATTTTTTGTGCTAGTAATAGTTGTTATGTCTACCAGACAGCTACTAAAGGCACGTCCTGGAGTTTCACAGAATGACTCTGTGAAACTAAGCTGGGTGTCCTCACACTTTGCATGAGGAAGTCCAACGTGTTGAAATTCCCATAGGAAAGCATTGAGGCAATGCTTTCCGATGAGGAAGGCCTAATGTGTGTGTGGTGCTTGCCGCACATGCAAATTAGATCCCTCTATCAGCTGATGTCAGAGGAGGGCAATCCAGCACCGAAGGATAATGGAGCTGAAAACGGGTAAGTGTAAAAAGGGTTTTGAACACGTTATTTGCCATAGGGAGGAGGGGGCAGAGGGCACTATCATTTTAGGAATATAGTTTTGTACTCCTGACACTATAGTTTTTATATAACGTGCAACCAAAAAGTAGACTGTCATTATGCAACTTAGTGGAAGTCATGTAACAAAATAATCAGTCTGTATTTAACTGTACAGCTTCTTACTTTTTTTTTTTTAAATTTAGATGTAAAAAATTTACAGAAATATCTTTAGAAACACACTATGTGCTTTTGCAAGTCTATTTCTGGCTGTTTTCATGTGTAAGGCTGTGGAATTTGGAAAAAAGAAAGAAAGCTTGCGTATTAATTAAAAAAGGTCCACTCTACAGGTCCACTCTTGGCACCAACACAACTTAAGTACATTTGATAGGTTTAGGTGTTATACTCACGCTGTGTTTTTCCCTACAATCTTATTAGAAAGTTTGACAGCATTCTGAAGTGAAAATCTACCTTTAGCCACGCTCCCTCATTTTTCAAAGCAACTTCTATATCTGGCATATTCTGAGTAAGCACTCAGCTCAGCTATTCAACTATTAAAAGTACTGAAAGTACATACTATCTCAGCCAATGAGAGATCAGTGTGAGCTGAGCAGATGACATCACGCATCCACACAGCCGATCACACTAATCTTATTTTTTCTCTTTCCTTTTGGATCTTCTTTGAAAATATTTTAAGAGAATAAGAGTACAGTGATTGGCTGTTGGGGAGAAGAGCTCAGCATCTCTCACTGGCTGAGCTACACTTTCTACCTGCCAATTAGAAAGAATTTTGTGAAATGAGGCAGCATGACTATAAAGGCACGGTTATGCTGTATAAAGAAGCAAAGCATTTTAATTTTTTTAAGGAACACTCAAAAGTTGTTTTTGAAGTTAACACCAACCTGCCCCCAATGAATGAGGAGATAGATCCATGGATGTCCAGAGGTGTCACCTGCTGCGTTTCACTGGAGGGCTCCTCTCCCAGGGTAGCGTCTGATTTTGAGGCATCTTGAGAAAATTTAGCACCTAATTATAGTTACACAGCACATTTTTAATTCAGTGTTAAATACTAATATTTCAAAATGATTCATAATATTTCATGGTGTGTTAAGGATGTATACAAAGAATAAATCTACTGCAGATCAAACCAGTCCTTGAGGTTTTAGGAATTACCTAATTATATTCCAATGAAGACATAGATGAAAAGTGGGTCATTAACGGCCCTTTAATAACAGTTATGTAAAGATCTGCTGCAGATCAGTCATCAGAACAGAGAAATGCTATACAAAGTGATTTACTAAAGTAAGAAGCAGCCGACCCTGGAAGCATAGCTGACTTAGAGAATTGCTCTTTAAATTTTCACTTTAGCGAATAACCCCAGAAGTATTTATTTATTAGTGTGAATAACGGTTGGTTAAAATGTATACACTCTTATACAAGAGGACCGTTTTACTGATCGTTGATAACAAGAAAATACAGCAGTATTAAGGAGCATTGGATTGACCATCGGTGGAGAAGGCCATGCCTCCTCTGTGATGGTATGGGAGGCGAGCAACGACAATGATTCATCGTCTGGAAACCGGTAAGTAAACCTTTAGTTTTAAAATGCTTATGGCAAAGGGTGGGGGGGAGGGAGGGCTGAAAAAGAGTAGGAACAGGAAAACTATAGCGTTAGGAAAACATGCTATAGTGTTCCTGTAAAGGAAACCTGTCTTTGTCATATATGTAAAATTACATTATTTCTGTCAATAAAAAAAGTTAACACTTACCTTCAAAAATTCTCTGATCAAACATACTGCAAAAAGAAAGTTATAATTCAAATTACAAATCAGTAGGATGAAAGAATAAAGTATTCATTTGAATAGTTTGTATTTTCAAAATGTTACCTTTTGATAACAAAGTGGATGTTGTGTCTTTCTTCTAGGATTCTCTTAAGTTTGGGAACTCCGTAGGTGCAAGGCCTTTTGAAAGGAATTTTGTCAGGTATTCCTATGATTTCTACTGCTTCTGGGTGACACGCGATCTTACGGTATGGAACAGGGACCATGTGATCAAGCCCTAAAGCTTCAGCTGCGTTAGAAGAAAATTATTGTGAATCAGTGGGATCACTTCTTGGATAATTGCCAACAATATAAAACAATATGCCTGCTATAGAACAGTCTGTTCTTTATTAAACTAAACATTGGTAGTTTTAGGTCCTTTGTACAGTTTAAGATGAAGAGAGTATCAGAGTATCAGGTTAAGGGGTAAACTATTTTTACAAGGTAGTCGTAGCAGAAGGTCTGGGCCCCAGGTCTCTCTTCCCTGCTCTATTTTTGATTCTGATGCACCTAGTATTCAATAAAGTGCCTGCATCTAATGTTATCTGAGAACTCCCTCAGACAACCTAACAGAGTTTGCATGAGGGAGCATGCAATCTTCTAATCCTCTGAAAGACAGATCCGGATTTCTCACCTACAGGGTCCAGACCTTCTGCCCTCCTATACCTGTCCTGCAAGGGGATGACATGTAAAAGAGGTAAATTACTGACATTCACAGGTCAATCCTGCCTTATGGATACATTCTTCAGACAGAAGTAATTTTACAACATGACAGGAGGTTATCTTCCTTAACTAACTCCAAATGGCAGCAAAATAACACACAGAAACAGTCAACCAAGAAAAAACTGAATGTGTACAGTTGGGGGTACTGAGTAGCGACCTCCTCTTTCTTTGCTGTTCCAACAGGACACAGGTCAGGGTGCTGCTTTCCTCTCCTGGAAAAGATCTTACTGGATAATGATATTATAATTCTATGGTTCGTGTATGGTTCACTCTCTTTGGTCTGTCCATCTACTGTTTATATTATTAGCCTTTTTTCTTTAATGTGCCCAAAATGCAATCCAGTGGAAACATGTTTCATTCCACATTCTCTCACTATCCAGGGGGTTTCTGATGTGTGTTCCATAGACATAGAAACATAGAATGTAACGGCAGATAAGAACCATTCGGCCCATCTAGTAAGAGTTTCCACTCCAAACTGGGAGCCTAGTGCCTCTCTCAGATGCGTTTTCCCATTTCCGCTCAGCACTAGCCATTCACAAAGCCGCAAGAGTTTGGCTGCCATCTTGGTTGCACGGTCGTGGATACCAACATTCGGCTCCAAACTGCTCCAAATGCATACAGAATGCGGGAGCTGTCTGCTGTCTACTAGTTGGTGGGGAGTATTTAATCAGTTCCACAAGCGAAGCGAGGGTTATCACGTAATATATACCATCCCTGCTCAGCAGATAGGGCAATACATGATCACCTGGCAAGATCTATGCCTCTCAATCTCTGGGGAAAGGAAGCAAAGTAGACTATGTGCAAAGTGTCCAAGACCAGTTCTACCAGATAAAGTTACTCAGACACCTATATTTGACCCGCTAATGCTTACCTTTATGGCCGGTACGGGTTGAGCCCTTCGTAAAGGAATAGTGGGGGCCTCAAACTATATTTGGCAATCTTTTTTTTTCAGAAGCAGGTCACTTTAGAAGGATCACTTTAGACATGGTGAAATCCTAGGCCCACAGTTTGAAGGAATTGGTATAAAGAAGTTTCAGACTTCTGTCTGTCCCACAACATTTCCCTAACAAAAGGGTATTTACCTAGGGAGATTAATTACACAGCAGAATGGTTCCACACTGGAGGGATTCGAGCGATTTGATGCTCAAATTGTTCTCCCAACTATCTGATCTCAGTGGTCAATAGATCATTTTGCATCCTGCAACAACATTCAAGTACAGAAATTTAACAGCTGGCTTCCGTATCCGGACAGCAAGGCAAATGTGGCCACCGCACAGGGCTTATTCATTTCCCCCATTTGCAGTGATAGCGAGGGTAATTCGTCAACTCCATGTCCAACAAGCAACCATTCTATTGATTGCAGATTCAACCATGGCGTCCAGATGTTGGAATTTTAGTATATTAAAGTATATTCCAACCCATCCATACCCTTTCTGTTTTGCCGTGTTATTATGATTTTATTAAGACTTCTCTCTATTGCATTATTATGCTGGGTCTATGTATTATATATTATATTACTACAGTAGTGCTCTTACATAAATTTTTATGATTATCAGTCATTTCGTTCTTTGTTTTTGAAATATTGCCTATAATATGCATATATACATTTATGTATTAAATTATTATACTAGCATTGTAGTTGCCGTTCTTGTTTTTCTGTTTGTTTCAGTTTGATACTTCGTATGGAAATCCACTTGACTTTCTGTTCTTCTATCACTGAGTTCCAGGGTGGGCAGTGATTTTTACTTGTTGACTTTGAATTTCTTCAGACGTCTGTGTATTGTATTGTGTTTCCTGTCCACTGTGTACTCCAATTATATAGGTTTTGCTTTTATCTGATTGGTTATTTATTTATGTGTGTTAGTTAGTAAAAGAAGATAAACAAAATACCTGTCTTTACTAAAATTACGATTATAAGTACACTAAACCTACCATAATCGTCAATTGTTCCTCAATGTTCATGCAATACTCAAGAGGATGTCACATTCTCAAACATATTTTTTTTGGAAATCTTAAAACACCTTTACCCATTCCTAATCAGAACAACAAATCATGAGCTGCCTCACCTAACCTAGAACCGTTTGAACAAATACATTTAAGCAGACCTATCAATCTGTACTGTAATCCGTTGATATATACATACAATCCCTTTTGCGGCTATTGCAGCTTAGTTCTGCCCACTGCTTGTGTGGTATTGCTGCAAGCTAGGATTAATTATAAGGGTTGACATGGCTGAACAATTAGTTCTGCAAAGTGTTAAGCCTCCAAAAGCAATGGGTATGAAGTCTTGTGTGCTTTATTTAGGTATAAAACCACTTTATCAAGCATTGCAGGTGGAATGACATATTTAGGAGTCAAAAATCACTTAGCAAGATTTACAGTTCATTCAACAATCAGTGTCATCGTTAAGAATGCAATTCACGCAGGGGATTGATAGCTGGTAAGAGGTAATGAGAGGTGTAATAGAAGTGTAAAAACTCTTCCGGATAATACAGACTCACAACACCCTAAGGATTCCTTAAGTGAAGATCTGTTTCATTCTCTGTGAGAAAAAAATGTGACATTAAGAGCAGTAGCTGTCAATCATTTGATTATCTTCAAATTTCTGCAATCAAACTCAACGTTCATTCAAAATTGCTGACTTTCAAAGAAAACCCAAACAGAAGCAAGTAGACAAGCCACGGAAGGAAGTGTTTTTAGAAAATTATTTCAGTAGAAATTTTTCAAGAAACAAAGGAAAACCAAAAGTATACTGTGTAATGCAGCTCATAGTAAATGTCATTTCTACTCACCATATCTGCTATTAAACAGAATCTGCACACATTCCCTGAGGGTATTGATATCCTCAGTTTCCTTAATGAAACTGTCCCATTTCTCTATTAAGAAACAAGAATAAGGAAATTTTACTTAGGAAAGGAGGCTGTTCAGTGTCAACAATTTAATGTGTAAAAAGTAGTATCATATTGTGTAATTAGCATGCAGCAGATTACGTTTAATTAGGCAATACTAAGTAAACTAACATTTAGTTTATCACTATTATTATTTAAAAAAACAATACAAAACAGAAAGATTAAGTTCTAGAACAGTCCTGTAAAATGGATAACAGCAACTACCTGCCAAGGTTCTCACTTCTTGGCTGGAGAAGATTATTGCTATTCACAGCTGGTTTGATGGTTGTACTTCAGATGATGGATATGTAAAAAAATCTAAGAAAAGTCCAATGGTGGAGTATATTTCGATATTTGAGATAAAATCAGGTGTTGAGAGACACTTACATTTAATAGAGGTTTTGACCAGCTCTAGAGGCATAGACTTGGGCAGAACAATCCTCGCCTTGGGGTATATAGGTGTCTTCTTATACACAGAATACAGTAATCTAGAATCCAGTTATATGTCAGTTATATAAATGTATAATATATGCACTCACGTGGTACAGAGCCTTATGTGGCTCCAACAACAACAAAAAAAGTACTCTCTGTAGACAAAACTGTGTGATGTAAAAAAAAAAAAGTCCTACTTACATATTACTGATGATTGTTCAGCTCTATATTTCATACACGAGCCCTGGTTAAGACTTATATCTGTTATAAACTCCAAAGTGGGTACTGTCCAAGCCTACTCACCTAGAGCTGGTCAGAAGCTCCACTAAATGTAAGGGGCTCTCCACGCCTGATTCTCTCTCAAATACCTAGATATACTCCACTATTGGACTTTACTTTTTTTTTTTTTTTTTTTTTTTTTTTTTTTACATATCCATTATCAGCTGTGAATAAGTATTTATAAAGTGCCACCAAATATTGCAGCGCTGTACAATAGGTGGACTAACAAACAAGTAGTTGCAACAAGACATGTTGGATGATTAGGAACAGAAAGTTCCTAGCGAAATATAGTGAATGCTGCACTATTAATTATAGATGATGCACAGCGTTAAGTGAAACACTATACCTGTTTTGTCGTGCACTATTGAAAAGAGAACGCGCTTAGAAGCATGAGCAATCTGTCTAAGGCTGTTGCCTGATGGTGAGGATTTTTGTCCTGAGCAGAGAAAATAAAATATAGGAATAACATTAAGTAGCTTGTGTGCAGTATGTGTCATTATGAATGTATCTTTTTTTATTCTTTGTAGACTGCCCATTCCCCACGTCTCTAGCCCACAGCTTCATTTCCCAATTATTTAAACCTATCTTCCCAACTCTTGTATCTCTCACCATCCCCATACTTGTGGGTCTTCCTCTCCCAACAACTTGTCTGTCTTAGTCCCCAGTAACATGCGTCTTTATTTCTAATCTCATCGTCCTTTGTGTCTATCCATAACATCTTATTGGTGGTGTTCTTGTAGCATGGCAGAGCAAGAGCTTTCTAAAGCCCCAGCAGAAGCTTTTCCCTTGCCACACACCTTTTCATATTTCTTTGCACACATGTAGAGTGGTGTAGATACATTATTTAACTGTGTTGCCCCTATAAGGAAAACATTCCTGCCAAGGCTTTAGAATAGGGATTGACCGATTATCGTTTTTACCGATATAATCGGCTGATATTCGGTATTTTCGGCAATATCGGTATCGGAAAATATAGATACCGATATTGCCGACAATACCTCCTGGGACCGCTAGGCTCATTACAAGCCCGGCGGTCCTGGGGGAGCCCGCAGGTAGCGTTTACTCACTTCCGAGCAGCTCCTCCAGCTCCCCAGTGTAAGTCTTGCGAGACCTGCGGCCGTCAGAGCGTTGCCACGGGTTACCATGGCAAAGCTCCGCGCGGCACACAGGCCGCGAGACTTACACTGGGACCTGCTCGGAGGTGAGTAAACGCTACCTGCGGGCCCGCCCCTCACTGCTCAGCCAATACCACTGGACCACCAGGGACTGTCATACCCCCCTCCCTGGCCAGGTAACAAGCAGGGAGGAGGGACAACAAAAAATAATAAAACATCAATATTAAAAATTAAAATACAAAAAATGCCTTTGCCCAACCCATTTTACACAAATCACATCCCTTCCGGAAAACACACACACACTGCATTATATACACACACACACACACACTACACACTCTGTATATAATGCAGAGTGTGTATATAGTGTAGTGTGTCTATATAATGCAGTGTGTGTGTGTATATAATGCAGTGTGTAGTGTGTGTATATAATGTGCATACACACTGCAGTATGCGCACACACACTGCATTATATACACACACACACACTACATTATATACACACACACTACATTATTATATACACACACTACACACTGTATTCATTATATACACACACACACTGCATTCACTATACACACACATTACACACACTGCATTCGCTATACACACTACACACTGCATTCCCTTTACACACACACTCTGCATTTATTATTTACACACACTACACAAACAGTCACTGCATTAACTATACACACTACACAAACGCACCCTGCATTCATTATATATACACTACACAAATATACACAGCTCCACTGTCTAAACGCACTGCATCCAGTGCATGTGCATGTATATTTTGCGCATTTACCTTTAGAAATAGTTTATTTTTTCAAAATGGTAAATGTACAGAATATCGGCTATCGGCCTGAAAGTTCACAGATTATCGGTATCGGCTCTAAAAAACCAATATCGGTTGATCCCTACTTTAGAATGCTCTGAGTCAGCACTGCCACAGTGGAGGGGACACAAACAGTAACAACTAGCCTTAGTACAAGGCACTTGAATTGTCCCATTCATTTTATAAGTTTTGAAAAAGTAACAAAGGAAACAACAGTCCATTGCATACATTTTCTTTGTAATTTAATCAGTTTGGCTCCTGACAGAGGTTTTATAAATATGTCTCAAAAAGACATGGTTGTGGAGTCTTGTGTTGAATAGACTTTGAATGAGATCATGGCATGAAAAGATATTTTATAAATGTCAGGCATTGAAAAAAATGCAGATATGGGTTTTGCAAATCTGAAAAATGAAATAGTGTTTGTTCTCTTTGTATAGTTTTCATGGTATTCTGGAAGAGTTGTTTTTTTCCCCCATAAAATTTGTCTCAGTAACTTTGACTCATCACCAAATATTTAAAAATTTACTTAACCTGTATTGCATATTGTAGTTATCTATACCTTGACTCTGCTGTTGTGGCGAATCAAGGCTGTTTGTCACTCTTTGTGCACAATAAAAATAAAGAATATTAAAAAAAAAATGTACTTAAATCAGTGAAATGTTTGGGAAATGTTGATCTCACCACAACTTCAAACAGCCGTATCTTGATGCTGTCAGGTAGACTGTCCCAAGGATGGTGATCAGTCCCCAAACAATACAACTGACCTGTCCATGAATGGTCATTGGACACTATTTGCATGAAAGTAGTTTATGACAGCAAAAACTTACTGAACTGTGGGAAAAAAGCAATGCCTCTGCATTTTTTGAACTATGTTCTGGGAGAGTGATGCCAATATATGCCTGTGCTTTCTTTTGGAATCTTCCTGGACATTATAATGTGACTTCAGTACGAAAAAACAACATTTACTAGAAGCAATACAAATATTTTGATCAGCATGGTGATGCTTTTCTATTTAAAACAGTATTGTCATTCCCCCTGTGAAATAAGTACCGTATTTTATAAAGATAGAATATTTATGAAATACTCATATTGACGGTGATGGAATTTCATTAAACATCCAACCCAATCAAAAGATATACTAACACAAAGAAGGGACTACTTTGTCTTAGTATATTTCCTGAGGCAAGAAGTGTCAATCCCCCACCCGTCACCAGTGATGGCTGCAGGGAAATCGACTCTGTCTATGGAGGATCCTGTGGTCTTCCAGGATCCTCTATAGGCACATGTGGAGGAACAGAAGATGATCAGCCAGAATGAGGTATGGGATCTGGTAAGTTTTAGTTACCTTTGCCTGCCCCCGCCTCCAGCGATGTTACTGTTGGGGTCCTTGCAAATTATGCAAAGTCCCGAGATGGTGACGATGACACTAAGTTCTTCAACCACAATCCAAATCAATTATTATGTACATCTATATGTCGGAAAATATATACACTACTGAAAAATAATATACTCACCAGAACAGTCTGAGGGATCCTGAATCTGATCTCCTGGTGTTCGATGGATCAACAGTTCATTGGCTGCGTTGGTCCCATGCACACTCATATGAACTTCTTGCTTCACTTCCACAGGAAGCTGGATAGGTAACGAGACATTGTATAGAAAGTTTGAGACACTGGAAGTGTTGTCATGATTTGATGATTTGGCAACTTTGGGGCTTAGACCAGAGTCTGGTATGACTTTTGTTGTTGAAACAGCAGGACAGCTTAAGTCTGCAGGGGACTTAATTTCTCTGCTAGGTTCCTCGGTAGTCCTAAACATGAATAAAGAATATCTTTATCACTTTTATAATTAAAATACTGTAAACACTGGCGAAGGAATTATGAAATTATAAAAGTTGAGTTGTTAAGATCATTCACATTTGATTATGTAAATGACAGAAAGAATGTTATTCCTAAATGTCACTTTCAATAAGTTTTAACAGTTCACGTGCATCCTTTAGACTTTGTTTCTTGTTTGTTTTTTTATTGATAAATGGATTATTTTTAACCCCTTAATGTCATGATTCCCTTTTATTCCACAAGTTTGGTCCTTAAAGGGTTAGACATAAAAGTCAATCAAATATCGTAAATAATCAGAGGCAATCATAACACTCATTAAATATATTTATGAATTACTGAATTAAACATTTATAGTAACACTTGGTCCATCAGCAGAAAAGCTTACCTTTTCAGTTTGAATCTAAGGCGGTGACTGTGCTCTAAAATAAGCATTAAGCTTTTCACATCATACTCAGCAGGTTTCCGTAAAGAGATCCCATCGGGAAATCCTTGCACTATTAATGATCCAGGATCCTTTAGAATTTTGTCATATGGCACTGGAACAATATTGGACTTACCTAGAGCTTCGCCTACAGAAACACAATGCCTTATTTTAGTAATGGAAACTGCTAAGATGCCAGAAAAAAACAAAACACTTCAATCAATGGCAGTACGTAACTAATACATTTTAAAAAGGTCTCAGAAGAACTGATTAGCGTGTTATTAAGTTATTAACTTATTGGGAGTCAATAAGCCATATTATAACACAAGTTCTCAGTAAAAACCTTTGCACACTTGCGATGGAAGCCATCACTGGCTGGTATGTGTCCATTGTGTAAGCTAAATCCTATATTCAGCTGTTTGCCAACTTGTCTATAACTTTCGGCAGCAAAACATGACTTCAAATCAGAATATCTTTAAATGGCACTCTAGGCACTATAAACGTTACAGCTCATTGCAGTTGTTAAGGTGCAATGAGTCTATAGGCGCCGTCTCCTTGTTTTCTTTCAAACATGTTTTGGAGTGTTTTGACAAAAAACAGAACTGTCCCAGCACTCATAGCCTGTGCAGCAAAGCTACACTTCCACAATATCAGTGTGTATCAGTCCAACTTGGACTTTAATGATACACTGTGGCATGCGGGCTAAACAGACACAGCTATAGTGGTTATAGTGCTTTAAAGTGCCACACTGGTGAATAGCATGTTATTTTAATGCATAAAGTAAGTTTACGTAGGAGCTCTGTGGAGGGGGGTCCGCAGCCCACCAGGAACAACAAGAAGTAGAGTTCCACAAGCGTCACAAGGTAGGTGAAGGCAAACATTTTTGCTTTGGCCTAGAGGCCTTAAAAAAAAGGACAAAAAAAGATACAACACTTCGGCCTCCAATAAATAATTTTTTCACCTTACATTGTGACACCTGTGGAACTCTACTTCTAGCATGTTATTTTATATACTAAATGTGAAAAGTGATAAATCTATAAAGAGTCTTTAAATCTTTTAAATTATTTTTCTGGAAAACTAGCGTGCATTAACTGTGAAGTGATGTCTTACTGTAAAGCATGTCAAAAACCTCCTCCACCATCTTCCTGAGCAGATAAATATCTGAAGGTGGCCCAGTGGACATTTGTGGAACATTCTGGAGGCATTCTCTGTTCCTCGTGTGAGCATCAGGTTCTTGTTCCTTTCTTTGGGGGCTCACTGCATAGGAAAAAGTCCATGTTAATTCATTTATTAGACTCTAGATTTATGCATATTTATTTTGGCAAAGAAGATAGATTTTGTGTTCAATACAAACCTCTTATGATTAAATATACCTTTTCTACCTAATAAAAATTGTTCAATATAAACCTCAAATGATTAAATATACTTTTATCCACCTAATAAAAAAATATTGTAAAACGTAGGTTAGCTGTGGTTTATTCTTTACTTTAAGTCAGATTTAAAGGGACTATAGTCACCCAGACCACTTTATCTTAATGAAGTGGTCTGGGTGCAGTGATCCTGTCCTCTTAACACTGCAATGTAAAAACTGCAGGTTTTTTAGAAACTACAATGATAACATGGCAGGTTTAAATCGACCTCTGGCAGCGGTCAAACTAAGAGCCCCTAGAAGCGCTTTCCCGGGGTGTCCTTAATACAATTAGGGACAAGGACACTGGCGTTTAGTATTCCTTACACCAAGCATGTCAAACTCAAAAGCTAACTCAGGCCAAATAAATAAGGCTTAAGTTTATGTGGGCTGCAAAATGTTTTTTTTTTTTAAAGAGTTCGACCTGGACCAACACAAACTAAAATTACTTGTATCACACTCATGCAAACAATATGCAATCCTAGGTACATATATATAATTCACTCAAAAGCTTCACCTAAGGTTTCTTAGTATCTCAGTAGTAATGCCACTGTATTAAGTGTCTGCTCTGTTTGCTCCCTCAGTCCTTCTGCAAACTGCATTCTCAATCAGGTAGGTAGCCGCACTGTCCGCTCCGCTTGCTCGCTCGTCCCTATGCAATCTCAAGGCAAAGTAAGGTGTAGCTGCACACTCCACTCGCTTCTACCCCCCCTCCCATCCATGTCTTCCTTCCATATCTCTGTCCCACATTTCTCTCTCCCTTCCATATTTTTCCCTTCCATCCATATCTCTCCCTCCCATTCGGATCTCTCCCCCCACATTTCTCCCTGCCATCCATATCTCTCCCTCCCTTTTATATCTCTTCCCCAACATCTTTCCCTCCCTTCCATATCTCTCCCCCACATCTCTCCCTCCCATCCATATCTCTCCCTCCCTTCCATATTTCTCTATATCTCTTCTTCGATGTCTCTATCCCCCCTTACCCATTCTATCCAAGTCTCTCTCCCCCATCCAGATCTCCCTCCTCCACCCTTCAATTCATATCTTTCCTTCCATTCCGATCTCCACCAATCAGGTCCACTCCTCCTTCTCTGGCAGGCATTTGTTTCCCTCACAAAGCCGGCGCCAAAGGTTATGGTAGCGCCAGCTCTGCTTTGCCCTATAGATAGAAGGCCCCCCTTCCTGCGGTTTTTCACCTGACATAGCAGGGGAGGGGGGCCTCTCACTCTCCAACGGCGCGATTGGTGTCAGACTGAGCACCAGGTAGTCACATGACACCCGGTACTCCTACACAGAGCAGGAGGGGGAGGCTGATGGGGTTGTTTACAAATAAATTGATTGTGGGAAGCATGTGGCCAGTGGGCCACGAGTTTGACATGCTTGCCTTACACTATAGTGTTCCGTTAACCCCTTAAGGACCAAACTTCTGGAATAAAAGGGAATCATGACATGTCACACATGTCATGTGTCCTTAAGGGGTTAAACATCATCATTAAATCCATATTAAAAATTATTAACTTAGTAGCTAGTAATCCATATGGCTGAAGAACAAAGTGTTAGGACATAATGAATATTGTTTTTCACAGTTTTTAAAAAATCCATTCTGTATGGACCATAACTACACTCTTTATTGCGTATGCAGTGAAACTATCTAAGCGCATAATACGGGGAAAAAGATGCAATTCCCTCCGCTGCCCCCACAGAGAGAAAAGTCTCCCCAATTTAAACCACTTGTTAGAATTAAACTGGCATAAATTGCTCATTAGTGGCAGTACACAACCAAAACCATAACGCACTCATTGTAAGCAGACACATATTCCTATAACAGTAATCATAAGCTACAAAACAAAGCAGTATTTTATAGTAGTCCAGGGAGCAATGTACGTTTTTTTTATTTCTTGAAAAGAAGACTCCAGCAAGGTGGATTAACAATACATATTTAATGTATTAATGAGAAATAACATTAAAAAATAAATGTGGTTTTAAAATGCTAAACTAAAACACACTCCTGTCTTGTTTGGCAGGAATTTATTCTGCTTCATCAGAACTACACCCAGACCTGGAAGAGGCTGAGATCTCACAGACAATGCCTGACCTTCCTGACCTTCCACAGACTTGATTTTTGTGTTCATTTTGAACGATTAAATCACCTGTCACTGACCTGTGAGCAGTAGACAGATTTTCAGACCAGGTTCGATAACAGTTAATTCAGCCTCAAGATCACACTAAATGGCTGTGCACACAGCAGTGGCTAAACTACTAGAGTTGCAACAGCAGCTAAAGTGGCTGGGCATTGGAATTCCACATGTCAGGATGGGCCAAGACTCAGAGGGGGCACCAGGGCACCTACCTGCAAAAAATGTGCCCCTTTCAGATTTAAATCATTTTTAATGTTTTAATGTTAAACGAGAGTAACCAGCAGTCAGGAAGAAGCATTAGCCTGAGCAGCAATGGGCTGAGAGTGTCAGCTTACCATTTTCAGCTTTTCGTAGATCCCATTGCTGGTTTGAATTGGAATTGCTAGAAGGAAATGTGTATACTCTGCTTTAGCTATATACCCAGTAGGGGTGGGGGCGGGGCAATGGGATGCCAGGTACCCTTTTTAGTGTTAATGGGACACTATAGTCACAACTACAGCTTAATGTAATTGTTCTGGTGAGTATTGTCAGCCACTGCAAGCGTTTTGCTGTAAACAGTGAAGGCAGTGTTTACAATACAGCCTAAAAACACCTCTACTGACGTACATTATTATACGGGCAACAAAAGCCTTGAGTTACTATAGCACATGTAATAACATGCTTGCATTGCTGTTTCTGTGAAAGCAGTATATCAGGGAACCCATCTAGGAATATAAGGCAGGGTCCCACAGTCATGAAAGCCCCACCAGATTTTGCACAGTTGGAAGGTATGGTATGTACAGAAAAAGCAATAACTTACCGCAGAACCTTTGAAAATCAGATCGAAGCTCTTTTCTAGAGTTTAAGAAAAATCTTCCTTTCTCTGTTCCAACCACAAAAGCACTTTCTTCATGCACTGCTATACAGGCCACTTCCGCATTAAGTTTTGAGAGTGCAGAGCACTAAGGAAGTAAAGGAGTAATTAATGGTGGTATTAATAGTGATATATATGTAATATTTGTTTGGAAAAACAAGTCAGTGTTTACATTACAGCCTAGAGATACCTCAAGTAGCCACTCCTCAGGTGGCTGCTACAGGTGCTTCCTGAGGCAGTGCTACACAGTGTAGCAGCACTGACTTTCAGTGCCTCTACCCTCTGCATGGAGGCACTGAACTTTCCTCATAGAGATGCATTGATCCAATGCATCCCTATGAGGAGATGCTGATTGGCCAGGGCGGCATTTGGCTCTGCCCCCAGCCCGTCTCCTTAGCTAAAATCATCCGAATTGACAATCTCAGCCAATCCAATGCTTTCCTATGGAAAGGCATTGTGATTGACTGAGATCATAACTTCTGATGATGGGAACCAAGGAGGCAGATCAGGGGCAGAGCCAGCACCAGCAGACTGGAATAAAAGAAGGATTTTACTATATTTAGGGGGTCGTGGTGGGGGCCAGATAGACTTTAAAGGAACACTATAATGTCAGGAACACAAAAATGAATTTCTGACTCTATAGTGCTAAAATTACGAAGTAAGTCAGAAAACATAAAATACATTTCCAAACACTTTATCCAGCACAAGAAAATAGAAAAAAATTGTAGCCATGTGGTACATGACTAAAAAGGTAAAGGGACATTGCAGCAACTAGAACTGTTTCATCCTACTGAAGTAATTATAGTGTCTGTAGTTCCCTGACATCATTCTTCTGTAAAATGCTAAACCACTTTTAATGGTTTAATTCAAAGCTAGAGTCCCCAGCAGCCTATCCCATTGGAGCTCTGTTGGGCTAAAGAGGAAGCATTAGTGTGAGCAACAATGATATGATTGGTTGTGAGTGTCAGTTGACAACTTTCAGCCTATCGCAGTGCCCATTGCTGGTATGAATCAATTTGGCCCGAAAGGAGTGTGTAATCCATACCTCCAGTGGAGGAGGGGCTGTGGATGGCCAGAGACCTTATTTAGTGTAAAACTACTCAAAAATGGTTTAATATTGCATGAATAGACAGCGCCAGAGAACTCCAGTCACTATAACAAATTCAATTTGATTGAATAGTTATAATGCCTACAGTGTCCCTTTAATCACAGTGACGGAGGAAAACCAATAAACCATTAACCTCACTGAAATGAAATGTTTTTCTTATCTTTTCTATGTATCCCTGCAAGTCTATATAAGGAAAAGGTGACAAAGGCGCTTTCTCCTATAAATCTGTCTGCAATTGTTACCATGTGACTATTGTTACAATAAGCTGCAGCTATTAAACAGCACTGAATACAGTGGGAAGTCCCAGTCACACTGACCATAAAATGTCCATGAGCCAAGGCAAAAATGAAACTTACCAATGGCTCGTGAGTGAAAACCTCAAGTCATGTTCTGTTATTTACAAGATACATAATGTCTCCTTACACATTAAGGGCCAGATTCTAGAATTTTGTGCTGGTGTTTTCTGACCTCTTACATCTCCTATTTACGTCCATTCTATCTTTCCTGCTAATGACATGGCTGGTTTCACGTTTATTTATTTGAAGTGCAAAACACTTTTTTTTTCCTTCAAGATTTGCATTGTTCTGCTATATCTTTTTCATTCTTTATTGCTTATCCTTTGTATTCAAAAATATAATTCAATGTGTGGTTACATCACCATATGCGTAATTCAAAATGGTATTCATCAATTCTACCTAGATTTAAAAATCAAGTAATATTTTATTTATTGTATTTCACATTGAAACCAATTAACCTCCAGCTGATTTTTAAATTTACTATTAAAAACATTTTTTTTATAGAAGACTGAAGACACAACATGGTATCAGAACCATCATCTATCATTTCAAAAACTGATTTTTTTATTAATGGATTTTTTTTATTTAACAATTCTTATATATGCCTTTATTATGGGAGAAAATAATACAGATATACTATGTTATGATTTGCATCGTTGTGTTACCAATACTCAACAACAGTGGCATGCATTATGTTTAAATACATATTAAGATCATTCAGTACCTTAAAGGGATCCTTGATCTTTTAGGAACTGCTGATTTAATAAATATGTTGCCAAACAAACCTAATTTGTGCCTTGCATCTAACTAGTTATAATACATGTACATATTCTATCGCTATAGTGTTCCTCAATCTACTGTAAGAAAGTGCAAAATGATGCAGCAGGGATCTAAAAATCCAAAGATATAAGATGGTATTTATAAAACTGCATTCACAATAACAAGGGGAAGAAAAGTAGGGGTTATTTTTGACTTAAAGGATCACTATAGGCACCCAGACCACTTCAGCTTAATGAAGTGGTCTGGGTGCCAGGTCCGTCTAGGATTAACCCTGCCTGCTGTAAACATAGCACTTTCAGAGAAACTGCTATGTTTACATTAGGGTTAATCCAGCCTCTAGTGGCTGTCTCATTGACAGCAGCTAGAGGCGCTTCCGCGCTTCTCACTGTGATTTTCACAGGGGGGCACTCTCAGGGCACTATAGTGCCAGGAAAACAAATTTGTTTTCCTGACACTGTAGTGGTCCTTTAAACAATTTACCAAAGCACAAAATATGTCCTGGGTATGCAGAAGTATAAGTAACAGAGGCGGCTTTACGTGTCACAAGTTAGGGCTCAGCAAGATTAAGTGTTTTGGAGACAGTATTGCCACAAGGCAATAAATACATTTGGGAGAGTGCAACAAACTAAGAAAATGGGGTCTGGCTTACTGGACAAAACCTATCAGGAAAACCTGAAGGATCTAAATATGTTGCTTTTGAAAAAGTTTTAAAAAATATGAAACAATGGACTAGAACTTGTAGTGTAAAGCTACAGACTGATGGGTGTACGTATATACAATTTTACAATCATATTTATACAAGGTATTTTGCAGATACATATTTACAAACACCACTAACCTTACACATGTTACACGTTCCATAATCTTCCTACCTGTCAAAGGGTAATTCACTAAAAATAGCCGAGCGAGAAAATTCTCAAGGTCAACTATGTTTCCATTTCGTCTACCGTGGCCTAAAATGTTAAATTTGGTTTGAATTCTCACTTTTTCTTAGTGAATAACCTTGTTAGTGTTTGCATAGGACCACACTTTTGGTATGGTGTATGCTATATTCTAATTGAATTACTTTTAGAAAGAAAAACTCTGCTTTACGCATTTTAACAACTCTGAACTTCTCTATGGCAATGCTCTTAAAGTTCTCACAATTCTTTGGTATTAATGGAAAATACGGGTAATGAAAAAAAATAACTGTGGTACTGTGATAAGGATCATTGAAGACCAAAGTATGAAGGGCTACCCCTAAAAGGAAAAGAGCTGGGCAGATGGCACGAGGGTTTATATTAGGAGTATTAACACTATTGCACAGCAGTGTGGCACTTTATTAGATAAGTGTATATCACTTTATATAGGAGTGAACTATTCACTATTTTAAGATTTAAAGTTATAGTGCACCTTTTTTTGTTGATGTTATATTTACTGTTTTTTCGAGCTATTACACTTGTAAGGTGCAGCTTTTAATAGTAATATATTCTTGTAAGATAATTTTTAGCGCCATCTATTTTACTTGTTCTTTTGGTTAAAATGCATTCACAACAGGCAAACCTGTCAACTTTTGTTCTGGGTGGGTTCTCCCACTTTCTGGGTGGGTTGGCCCCCTTTGGACAGAGCCAGTGACAGGAATCATGCCACAGCCCCCCTTTACCTCTCCTACCAGCATCCCGCTTCACAGGATGCTTACACTTGAAGGACATATATCATACAGCATATGTAATTTATTATTTTTTCTTACACAACATTCTAACTAGAACTTTCCAGCCATGTAATATGTAGCTTCAAGTATAGCACAAAGGCAATCTTTCACACTAAATCAATTCATGTTTTAAAGACTTCAGTTGTGAATACGTTATCTCATAATAATGAAATATTTGTGCTAATAAAATAATCAAATCATGATTTGATCACTGTTCTCATTAACTTGCTCACTCGATTAACATATTCAAAAATAACATACTCTGATTATTGTAATAATAAATATTTGATTAATATATGTGACATTCAGAAGATAACCAGGTATTGATTCTAAGCTTAAATAACACTCTGCTGTAGCATGTGCATTAAGCTTGTTTAAAAGCTAGTGTGTCTTCTAATTATGCAAAGTAAGCATGTTGCCGTCATTCATATATTTATACATATTGCAGATGTGTTGCATAATGACTTTGTTTTAACTTGGGATCACCAGCATGGCACGGGATTGTGTCTTCACCGCAATTATCTCATAATTAGGTAATACGTTTTTAATATGCCGCATGTCAAATCTGGGGTTAATTTGTTCAAGGTTGCTATATTTGAGAGAAAACATTCTGTTGCAAAATTAAACAACAAATAAAACATTTTCTTTTTGTCTTTCATTCACAAAACCACCGAATATAAATCTTTAGAGAGATATGAAGCCTGTTTTCAGAGTTGACAGTAAGTATAGTGTGAGCAACCTTTAGCTACTGTGGAATTGCTATGGGTTACACCTATAATATTCTGTGGAAGAATTAAATGAAAGATAAAACTGAATATGGTTCCACATCATATGCCCACTTTAATTAGATAAATCCTAACACTACAGAATTATAACACCCATCTCACTTTTGTACTCACGCATTATGAAATTACAAAGAATTTTAACAGGAGAGAGACTGCCTTCTATTATTCACCCTAAGCCGCTGTTTGTAAAATGAACCAGTAGATATTTTTTTTCTGTCAGCTACAAGTGAATAACACGTCTATGGGCCTTCCTCATGGTGTGTGTTCCAAAACAAAGTTTTTACATTTTTATTTAAACCTTAAAGGGACACTATAGTCATCAGAACAACTACAGCTTATTGAATTAGTTCTGGTGAGTGGAATCATTACCTTCAGGCTTTTTGCTGTAAGCACTGTCTTTTCAGAGAAAATGCAGTGTTAACATTACAGCCTAGTGATAACTTCACTGGCCACTCCTCAGATGGCTGTTAGAGATCCTTCCTGGGTCATGGCTGCCTAAAATGCATCCAAACACTCAGTGTCTCATCCCTCTGCATGCAGACACTGAACTTTCCTCATAGAAATTCATTGATTTTATTCATCTCTTTGAGGAGATGCTGATTGGCCAGGGCTGTGTTTGAATTGTGCTGGCTCTGCCCCTGATCTGCCTCTTTGTCAGTCTCGGCCAGTCCTATGGGGAAGCATTGTGATTGGATCAGGCTACCACTTCTGCTGATTTAAGCAGGCAGTGGGCAGGTCTACAGGAAACAGGGACAAAGTCTGCAGCTCCAGACTTGAATACAAGTAAGATTTTACTATTTTTAGGGAGGCATGAGGGGCCCAGGGGGTTGGTTTTAACACTATAGGGTCAGGAATACATGTTTGTGTTCCTGACCCTATAGTGCTCCTTTAAAACACAGACTTTGGTGGATAGCATCCTGTTAAATAAACCTTCAGTAAAGAAATGCTGTGTTAATGTACATCTCTTGAACATTTCTTTAGTTGATAAACACATCCATTAAAGTGTGAAAATGAAATGCACTTCAAACTATATTATCCCGGAGGGAACATTATGAAGTACACATTAGGAAGCAAACCAGGTGAGAAATAAAGTAGCTTAGCAATTCTAGAAAGATGCACACATCCATGTTTTTTTTTTTTTTTTTTTTTTTTTTAAACATATGTATATATCAAAATGTTATTAGCTGTGTAGTACTAAAAACTTGATGGCTCCCCCAAAAAAGCAAGAGTAAACCAAAAGATGTTTAAGTTTTGTTGTTTATTGTTAAGGGTTAGGAGAGCCAAGACAATTAGGGGGTACTTGCCAACAAGATGATGTGGGCTTCTCAGATGTGCCCTTTCTTTTTAATCGCACTGCAGTCATAAGAACACAACTTAACATTGACATTGCTTGACCTTTCCAAGTCAGTATTTTGAAAGTGAATACCTGAAAACAATCTAATACCTGTACATTTTAGGCAAATATACCTAAGGAGAGTTACTGAATGAGATTCTTCAAATTTGGGTATTCTGGACTGAAATTTGCAAACCCTAATCAATTCTCCACTATTTCCAAATAATACTTACCAAATGAAGCCCCAATGGTGTTTTATATCTTTCTATAAAATATATATATATATGACATATTCTCAGCTCTTAAATACACCTCCGGTAATAAATTGGATTTTAAATCAAGGTAGTCCATCTGAGCAAAACAACTTGGCAATAGGACGCAATCAATAAATGCCTTGGATTCATTTTTTACTATCCCCAACTCTAGGTTCTACGCCATTACTCTTGTCATTGGGCTAGTTTTATCTAGCTCCATCCAAACACAATATTGATACTATCCTTCTTAAGACACGGGAAGATGAGGTTTCTCAGCCCCTTAGAGCATTAACTGTTCCATTTTTTTATTCACTCCGGCTTAACCTTGTCAGGGCTCTGCGGTAATTACTTGTCATTTAGAAGCCATGCTAGTATTGCATACTATCCCTGCAAGACAGCTGCTTTCCTCATTTGCTGTGGTCATGGATGTAAATGCTGCAGGTTCATTTTAAAAAAAGGTTAGAAAAAGTAATTAACACTTACAGGTCTTAACTGCAACTTACCATTGAATCTAAGGCAGATACAAGACTTGTGATGATTTCATCCTTCCCACCAGGAATAGCTGAAATCCACAGATCAGGTCTATAGTTGTTTAAGGATCCTTCATACGGCTTTCCTCCCAGTGCCATATTTGTCTGCAAAGAAAACACGTCATTTTATTGATTACCTGTCTCCTTATATTGAGATACCCTGTCCTATTTTATTCAATTGCAATGCACTGCTGTTGTCTGCAGGCATCATTTTGCTTAAAGGGGAACTATAATATCTCTGGAATGTACACCATTACATGAAACGTTCAAAAATGATCTATGACTTGAGTTAACCAATTCCTATTTTCTGTTTTATTCAATTCATTTGGAATTTATATCAAAGATTTAGAAAACTACATCACAATCCAGTTCAGTCCAGGCACAGAAAGTCAAATATTGCAAGCGAAGAAGTCAGAAAGAAACAATTATATATATATATATATATATATATATATATATATATACACACTTTTGTATGCTTTCCCTCTGCGGTCTTCCAGATGCTAAGGACAGAGCTTATTAACAGTGATCGACATTGGAGGATCCCAGTTGCAAGATAAGAGAAGTGGATTTCTACAATTTTATTTTTCAGACTTCAAAAACACATTTGTTAAATTTATGAGGTAAACTTTCTGGTAAGTGACATGTTTTGTTTTTCCAATTCTGATATGGTGTTTACACAGACATAGTTATCAAACTCACAAATATATTTCACAGAGTACTAAAGGAACACTGTAGTGTTGGGGATACATATCTATATTCCTAAAGCTACAGTCTTTATGTGCCTACTCAGTTCAGCAACCCCCAGCAAGTGTTAAAAAAAAATAGAAAAAAATTAAACAAATTAATTTTCAACTTCTCTCCTGCCTTGATGCTGTCATGGCCTCCTCCTCATCTAGTCAGTCCAATCCAGTGCTGCTCATAGAGGAGCTTTGGGGACTGTAGGCACATGGGCAGAGCTCACTGCAATGTGTCTATGATTCTGCCCTAAAGAATCAATGAATACAATGATTCTCCTAGACAGACCATGTGGGCACTGCACATGCATGCATGACATCAACGTATGTTACAATATACCCAAAGGACTTGGAGGCGTGACTTAAAGCCACACTTCCAAGCCTTCTAATTATTAAAATAAGGTGTTTTTTTTGGTGGTAGGACACAGTGGATAGCACTGAAGGCATCAAGACAACTGAAGTTGTTATAGTTTTTTTTGGTGTTAGGACACAGTGGATAGCACTGAAGGCATCAAGACAACTGAAGTTGTTATAGTTTTTTTTGGTGTTAGGACACAGTGGATAGCACCGAAGGCATCAAGACAACTGAAGTTGTTATAGTGTTCCTTTAACCAAACAATCACATATATAAAAATATTTTTGCAAGAGAGATAGAAGTGAGAGAGTGCGCGCAAGCTCCATAGGACACTACTTGATCTGATTTACATGTAAAACATACTCATACAATACACACAAACAAAGAATAGAAAATCAGAAATATTTAAATCCTTAAAAGCAAAAAGGGCATTTTAATGGTTTAAATAACTGAAACTAAAAAGTAGAATGTAAATCAAAATGGTTAATAGGTATTTTATTGTTAACTATGCATTAGTAATTAGTACAAATTACTAATAAATATCACCAAAGAGGGTAAGAGTCATGTATTCTTAGATCACAGATATATATTTCATATAATGTGGAAGTAGAGCAATAATAATTTTACTGCATTAATATTTAACATTAATAAAACCTCCCCACTGCATAATTCAAAGGGGTAGATACATATTAATAATGGTTTGCTTTTTAGACTGGCTTTAACCATGAGTAACATCACACCTGCTGGGCTAATCAGCTCCCACTGGCTCTCATGGGTAACTCTACGTTCTATATGCAAATTAGTAATTTATTGCAGCCCTGCTGTGAATACATAATGCTTACTTCATATGAGAAATCAAAAGATAAAGTGGCATTGTCTTAATAGCACAATACAGCCTATGAGATGCCCAGACTCATTGGACTCAAAATGTCTCATATGGTTCAGTTCTTGCAGGGAAATACAGGGATTCTTTTGGGTTGCATAGAAGCAGGATGCAAATCAGATAATCTATTAATATGTAAACTGTGATAAGAGAGATACTGTGAGCATTGGATGCTATGTGGAGGCATTTTATTAAAGGGATACTATAGTGCCAGGAATACAAAGCTGTATTCCTGGCACTATCGCTATCCCTGCTTCCCCCCTCCCTCGAGCCCCCTCCCATCACCAGTAAATAAACTGTTAAAAACTCATTTACTTACCTTTTTCCAGGGCTAATGTCCCTTGGGCTTGGGTCGATGCTCCGCCCCAAGACGAGCGGTGTCTAATAGGCATGTGCGGCAAATACCGCGCACGCATTATACCTCCCCATAGGAAAGCATTGAATTAATGCTTTCCTATGAAGAAAATCTGACGCTGGATGTCCTCATGCAGAGCGTGAGGACGTCCAGCGTCAGATAGCGTTCCAATGGTCCAGTTCAATTCAGGAAGACCTCTAGTGACTGTCTGGTAGACAGCCACTGAGGGCAGACAGTGCAGTAAGTGCAAAAGGGACAGTCCACCCAGACCACTTCAATAAGCTGAAGTGGTCTAGATGGAAAAAGTGTCCCTTTAAACTACTAATGTACAGTGACCACAGGTGCAAAATTTGAGGTTTGATTGTGAATACACTTGCTAATAATATATCATATTACAGCACCGGGTCATAAAGAAATCAGATTCCAATTGGATGAAACACAAAGGGTAAAGAACTAGTAATAAGGAAATAAAAAAAGAAAAACAAGTAGAAAGAGAGATGAGAACGGACAACAGCTCAATTAGCCTGCCCTTCGGTGGTGTCCCGCTCAGATCTCAGGTTGGTTTAAGCGCATCTTGTGCCATTACAGAGAGAACATATCTAAAGCATATGAGACTGGTCCCACCTGTACAGGCAGTCCAGATTCGAAATGCCAGCAAGTTCCCTCTGCACGAGAGATACAGCAACCCCAGATGATCGTTTCAGCCTTGTAAGGTATCATCAGTGAGGTATAACCAATATCCCTCTAGGCACCGTGAGCAAGGGGTCCATGTCTGGATTGCCCTTTAAACTTAAGGAGAGAAAAAGAGTAGTAATAAGGAAATGTGAAAGAAAAAAAACTGAGGTGGAGCCAATACTTGGTACACTGAGGAACAGGGGGTAACCCCAAATAGAAAACTAACAAACAAGGGAAGTGTACCGGTAGGGACTGGGATGGAAAGAATATACTCTAATGCGAATACCAGATATCAACAGGATAGCTACCAGACTAGGAACTTGGATGATAATAAAAGGAAAAATAAATACATTTTATTGAGTCTAATGAAAATAAGAAAATATATATAGGTGCTTAGGTGCTTGAGCAGAAAAGGTGAACAAAGTGATAAGTATTTAAACCAGTTACATTAACTTGAAATGTCACTATTGATACTGAGAGTCTCAAAATATAAAACTGAACTATGATAGGCTGACTCCAGTGTTATATATAGAAATAGTAACAATAGATTGATGCTTCATAATAGACTGGTAAAGGTTTAATAACAATATAACCTGTATGAAATTAGACCAATTACATTAACTTAAATTTCACTATTGATACTAAGATGAATCTCAAAATGTGACTAGACTATCTAGCTCTAATAGGCTGCCTCAAATGGTGTATAGAATTAGTATCAATGGATGCTTCATGGTGGACTGGTAAAAGTTTAATAATAGCCTAACCTATAGCAGGATAGTGGTATGCTGTGGAGCGAGCCTGATATAGGTATTATCCTGCACACGTCTGTGCCTAGATAAAAAAGCTCAGTCTGATAAAAAACTTTTTACTTCTGTGTTTTAGCCCTTTAAAAAAACAAGTATAAAATGTGTTCTTTTACAAAGATAGTTAAAGGAGCACTATAGGGTCAGAAACCGAACATGTTTTCCTGACCCTATACTGTTAAAAACACTATCTAGCCCCCCTGGTCTCCCTAGCCCCCCCTAAATATTGTACAATATTGCCTTTATTCCAGTCTGCTGGTGCTGGTCCTGCCTCTGATATGCCTCTTTGGCTGGCATTATCAAAAGTGATTATCCATAGGAAAGTATTGGACTAGCTGAGATTGTTGATTCTGATGATCTCAGCCAAGGTGGCAGGCCGGGAATGGAGCCAAATGAATAAATCAATGCATCTCTATGAAAAAAATGTCAGTGTCTCCATGCAGAGGGTGGAGACACTGAATGCCAGTGCTGAACACTGTGCAGCATTGCCCCATGAAGCACCTCTACTAGTCATCTGAGGAGTGGCCACTGGAGGTGTCTCTAGGCCAGGGGTAGGCAACCTACGGCACTAGTGCCATGCACGGCACTCGAGGTGTCTTTCCACGGCACTCAAGGCTGCTAGAGCCAAACAGGGTCTGGCCTATCAGGAGTCTCAGTGAAACTTCAGATATCTGCTAATACAAAGAGGTAGTGAAGGACAATCCTCAATTTATGCATTGCAGCACATAGAGGTAGTGATCTCAGATCAGTTCCTCCCAGCACTTGTGAATAGGAATCCACACTGTAGTAGAGCAGCCCACACTGATGTTGCAGCTCCTGTCCTTGACCTGTACCTGCCCAGGCTGGTCCCCACTGGAACCCAGGGAAGCCACCCACACTGCTAGATATACACAGACCTGCAGAATAAGCCTCCCCTCATACAAATAATACGAACAGCCCACACACAAACATACACACAATCCCCACAAACGCAACACCACTAACAATCTACATACATGCACACAATCCCACATGCAGCCTCTCACATGCAAACCCCCAAACAGCCCCCATACACTACCTAACACACAATGTGACATATCCATCTACACACAATTCCACAAGAAGCCCTCATACACAGCCCACATTCATATGTATCATACACGATACCATAAACTACTAATGAACATATACAATATAATAGCTCATATACGCACAAATACAACGATACAAAGCAATTACAGTATAAATAACAAAAGCAGAATACGGCAGCACACACACCTCAATTTAAAAAAATAGGATCGGCAGGGCCGTTTGAAGGAATATGGGGGCCCCAAGCAAAATGGACATGGTGGCCTCCCTGTGTTCTCCTCATCTCCCCTTCTTCTCACCCCCCTGTGTTCTCCTAATCTCCCCTTCTCCTCACCCCCCCTGTGTTCTCCTAATCTCCCCTTCTCCTCACCCCCCCATGTTCTCCTCACCCCTCCTCCCTGTGTTCTCCTAATCTCCCCTTCTCCTCACCCCCCCTGTGTTCTCCTAATCTCCCCTTCTCCCCACCCCCCTCCCTGTGTTCTCCTCACCCCTCCTCCCTGTGTTCTCCTAATCTCCCCACCCCCCTCCCTGTGTTCTCCTCATCTCCCCTTCTCCTCACCCCCCCATGTTCTCCTCATCTCCCCTTCTCCTCACCCCCTCCCTGTGTTCTCCTCATCTCCCCTTCTCCCCACCCCCCTGTGTTCTCCTCATCTCCCCTTCTCCTCACCCCCTCCCTGTGTTCTCTTAATCTCCCCTTCTCCTCACCATCCCCCTCCCTGTGTTCTCCTAATCTCCCCTTCTCCTCACCTCCCCCTACCTGTGTTCTCCTTATCTCCTCACCCCCGTGTTCTTCTTACTCCTCCCCCCTATGTTCTTCTTTCTGCCCCCATGTTCTTCTTACTCCTCCCCCCTCCCTATGTTCTTCTTACTACTCCCCCCATGTTCTTCTTACTACTCCCCCCATGTTCTTCTTACTACTCCCCCCATGTTCTTCTTACTACTTCTTACTTACTCCCCTCCCACCCTCCCTGTGTCCTTCTTATCTTCTTATTCCCCTCCCCCTGTGTCCTTCTTATTCCCCTCCCCTGTGTCCTTTTTACTCCCCTCCCCGTGTCCTTCTTACTCCCATCCCCCGTGTCCTTCTTACTCCCCCGCCTATGTTCTTTTTACTCCCCCCCCCCCCCTCCGTTCTTCTCACCTCCCCTTCCCTGTAGCGTGGCCGAGCTCAGGGTGCACTTCCTGTCAGTCCGGCCGGGAACAGGAAACTGAATCTCCTGTACCGCATGGTACCCGGCCGGACTGACAGGAGGAAGAGGAGCTCGGCCACGCTACAGGGAAGGGGAGGTGACGAGAGAGGCAGTGCTGCAGCCGCCTGAGGCTCTCTATAGAGCGCTCAGGTGGCTGCAGCCTTATAGGAAGCACCGGCCCTGCTTGGGGGCCCAGGCCAGCTCAGGACCCAAAGCAATTGCTTGGTTAGCTTGCCTGGTAGCGACGAGCCTGAGGATCGGCACGCTACGGGACATCACAATCCTATATCGGCACAGTGCTGCTAAAAGGTTGCCTACCCCTGCTCTAGGCTGTAATGTAAACAGTGTTTACAGCAAAAAGGCTGCAGGGACTGACTACTCATCAGAACAACTATATTAAGCTGCAGTTGTTATGGTGACTATAGTGTATCTTTAAAGGGACACTACAGGCAACCAGACCACTTCAGTGACATGAATATGGGTACCTATAGTATCCTTGTCCCTTTTTTAATTTAAATTAAAGGAACACTATAGCGTTAGGAATACAAGCCTCTGTAGTTAAGCTGTAATATGTGCACAATTGGACAATTGCCTCTGTCCTTAAAGGGTTAAAGAGACACTCCACTGCCCAAATACAAAAAAATATAAATTAATATTTAGTAGATGCCCTCAATGAAAACATGCATGCAGTTAATTATGCATTTTTTCACAGATCTCTTGAGAATGTACAATCTCAGGTTGCAGCTCAATGAGAAGTCTAAGCAAGCCAGGTGCTATGAGCAATTATTGTCTCCTGAGATTAGCTCCACTGAGCTAAAGAACCAGGAAGTAACAACAAGTTGTCTGATTGAAAGCCGACAGTGGGGCAGGAGTAACAAGGTTAAATTATAAAAGTGATTTATATTGAAAAGAAAAGTATGTTGTTTTCATACTTCATTTTTTTTCTTTCTGCATATATGTACAATCAACAAGAAAAGGGTGTAATCCTTCTTTTTAAAGCTGCACTATCATTTCCCCCAAAATGACTATTTCATAAAGATAAAATCTTGACAGTTGACGTTAGTAATCAATTTACAAGAATTAGAGAAGAATACGTTATTATTATGAAAAAAAAGTCCATGAGGCTATATAGAGAGTACATTTATACAAACATAAGTTTAAAAAAATGGGATGCACTAGATTAAATAACAAAACCGATATTGTATACACAAAACTGGATTCATGGTATTATAAATAATACACTTCCCCTTTAAACGTGTCAAACTTTATGTGCCTCTAGCATGGTAACAATTTAAGATGTTGTTGAAGATTACATATTCAGGAACAAAACAAACTGCATTTTAAAGCCAACTGCAAAGCATAGTATCTGTCCAGGGAGTGAGAGTAGAGAAACGTGATTTGTTATGCGGACAATAGCTGTGGAAACCTGCTGAGGCTTAGACAGAATCAATGAGAGTGTTTTTCACTGCAGACCCTGGTACTTCTAGGCTTGTCAAGCAAACCTCATTACCATGAAGATCTATATCCAAACAGTACAAGGACAGGAGAACTTTGACTTTTATTGTGAAGGTTAAAATGAAATGGAAAGAAAGCTGTATCAAATTCATGTTCAGTAGCATAACCTTATTTATTTTATGGTGCAAAGATTGGCAAGCTGGATCATTGTCACAATGTAAACAATTCCTATCTTTATGTAATATAAGCAATTTTTAGACAAGTAGAAATTATCAAACCTATATAATACAGCTTATTCTAGTTACTATGGTGCAAGAAGTGTCCAGGTTCCATCCCCCCCCACCCCCCATCCAGTGCCCAAAGCACCCACTCTCCAGTCTCTCAGCAAATCATCATATGTCCAAAGCTGTCCAACCAGAGAGGGCAATGGTATGCCCGAGCGCTGGGGGACTGGAGTGCATCTTAAATGTAATAAAACAACAATCACCCATAAACACACTTATAAAAAAAAATTACTATGTTTACGTTGGTGTAAACATTGTCCATAATACTCCCCTTACCAAAATCTCACAAATCTCAATGATTAGACATCTTTAAAAATAGTAATGGTAAGATATATATTTTTCTAATTTCCTTTATTAAAAAAAGGTTACTCCATGCACTATAACCACTTCAGTGATTTGATATGGTCATGGTGCCTTTAGTCTGTTTGTGCAATGTTTCGCTATGAAATCTAGGATGGAAAGGGTTACTCTAAACAAAAAGCATTGTTTTCTTAAAACACTGTATTTTCCCTTGAAGTAAGCCTTTAAAGTTTATTCTAAGAATAAATGGCTTTAGAGCAAAGACCTGATCTGTGCAGCCTTTCACACTGAAAAGCTGCCAGATCAGATATAAAGTATATTGATTTTCTTTCCGGGATATAACTCCATTTCCAGCTCATATCAATCCAGTGGCCAGAAACATTGTTACCAGGCTGGCTATATCAATTTTATCCAAGTTTTTCCTGTGACACCAAAACGCCACCCGAACAGCCTGGTTTAAGCTCTTTCTCCTCCGAGGATAGCCACATTCTGAACATGTGTGGATTGCAGCTCACTAAACAGTGAGCCAAGCTATGTGCAAGCTTTTAATGCCAAAGCAAGGCAATAAGTTTATAGTGTAGTCCCACTAATCATATACGATGAGCGGTACTTCTCTTAATGATGATGATTATTATTATTATTATTTATATAGCGCCATCAGATTCCGTAGAGCTGTACAATGGGTGGACTAACAGACATGTAATTGTAACCAGACAACTAGATGTACAGGAGGTGGAGGGCCCTGCTCCATGAATTCTAGAGGGAATGGGGTATAGTGACACAAAGGGTAAAAGTAGGGGTACAAAGTAGGTTGTTAGAAAAGTATTCATTGAGGGCTTAGTAGGTGATTTTTGACAGTTGCAGGAGAGGAGTCATGGAGGGTGGGGGATGAAAACCTGCTAACAGTTTAATTAATATGCTTTCTTGAAGAAGTGAGTTTTCAATGATTTTTTTGAATGAGTGGAGACTGGGTGAAATTCTTACGGAGAAGGGAAGGGAGTTCCACAGAAGAGGTACAGCCCTGGAAAAGTCTTGGAGGCGAGCGTTAGAGGTGGGAGTACAGACAGAGGATATACGTAGGTCTTTGGCAGAGCGTAGGTGCCTCGACGGGACATACTTGTGTATTAGGGAGGATAGGTAGGTTGGAGCAGCATTTTGTAGGGACTTGTAAGCAAGCACCAGAATTTTAAATTGAGCCCTATATATAACTGGAAGCCAATGCAGGAACTGAAAGAGCGGGGAGGCGTGAGAGGTGCTGGCGGACAGGAAAATGAGCCTCGCTGCTGCATTCATTATAGATTGCAGCGGTGCAATCTGGGAACACGTAAGACCACTTAGAAGAGTATTGCAGTAGTCCAGGCGAGTGAGAACAAGAGCATGGACCAGCACCTTAGCCGCATCTGGGGTTAAATAGGGGCGGATGCACGCTAGGTTTTTGAGATGGAAGAGACAGGATTTGACGATTGATTGGACATGAGGGGTGAAGGAGAGGTTGGAGTCAAAAAGAACACCCAGGCAGCGAGCCTGCGAGGTAGAGGGGATGGTAGCGCCGTTGACTAGGAGGGAGGGAGACACGGGAGTAGTAACACTTGAGGGAGAAAAGACCATAAGTTCTGTTTTGGACAGGTTGAGTTTAAGGAAGTGAGCAGCTATCCAGTTGGAAATCAAAGAGAGGCAGTCAGAGACACGAGTCAAGATGGGCGGAGAGAGATCATAAACTACTTATCCCATAAACTCCATACTGTGCAATTTTTTATGTGATAAGACTTTTCTTTCTAGTTATCTGTCTGCAGCTCCCAATAAACATTGAATCAAAGAAAGGATCTTGTAATTTTTTTAATGTATTTTTTATAATGCATTAAAACATAGTCATTTTTACCCCATAGTTTCCTGCACTTAAACATAATTCAATGTCTATCGTCGAGTAAACAAGAAGCTGTGTGGTATAGCACAGCAATGATATAGCAGTAAATGCCAAGTGAACAAAACATATTATTCCGTCTTCAATCTTTTTTTTCTTTTGTGGTTTTTCAGACACAAAATGCTGTTAGGTGTCCCAAACCACACTGCAAAAGGGCAAACTTAGAATGATAAACATGAAGATCCACACTTTTAAAAATAAACCTCGTCACATCTAAAAGTGTTTGTTACAGATAAATTATCAGTCATCCAATGTCACATAATATCAGATTTCACCTACAAGATTTTACAACATTAATAATGTCAGAATACAGACTGAGAAAAAAAAAATGAAAGAAGTAAAACACACCCTGTGAAATAAAGAGAATATCTTGTGGCTTTCCTATCACATGTTGTAAACCGACATCTGTAGCAGTGGTTACATATCCAGCTGTCATCTGATTCAACTGCCAGCAGAGTTCAGAGATTGAACGTAACGGAACAGAATAGAATATTCTCAATGAACCAGACCTAGCTCCTCTATCAAAAATGCTTTACTTGAATTTCAGTAATTGTGCCTATGATCTCAGCTTACCATGAAGTTGGACACTTTATATTGCAATTTGTAATTCCCTGGGCACGCTACCACATTTTCAGTTACAGAATCACTGCCCCTAAAAATGCTATATAAGCTATCAAATATAAACACAAAGCTACCACTATACTATTCAATGGAAACTAGCTCGTCATTCCATTTACGTAAAATAAAAACAAGTAAACACAAAATGGGGTGGCTTTCAATTTGCTACCATAGAGAATTGCCACACTCATGTGCTAACCAGCCATTAAATCATTGAGCATGGTGTGAATACAACTGAGGAGATAGTTAATTCATTAAAAAGAATTGTTTAATCTCTGTTGCCAAAACATGCATTAAAACACCCAAAGGTTATTGAAAAGGGATTTTTGTTTTGATTTTTTTTTTTAACATTATGATCCACACTCTAATTTGCATTACAAAAGATGCCTATTTCTAAAAGCACGCATCCCATAGTCTCACCTGGGATTTTAATTACATTAAATTGAGTTTAAAGATATACAGACAGCCCACAGAATTCAAAGGCACTGCACAGAAAATTAAAATAAGATTTAGTCATTTAAAAATGAAGGCTAACTAGCGTACACTGGCAGCAGAGTCTCACAGCTGTGCCAAACTAGACCTAGCAACATAGCACAAAGCCAGTTTAATACTCAGTCTCCAGGGATAAAGGCTTAATGGTTGCAAGGATGTGAAATGTCACCGTCCATAAGAGCACCAAATGAACAGCCAAACTCAGATTTTTACATAATGTAAATTTAAATCAAATATAGTTTGCTTGGCTTACATTAAATAAATCCTGAAAACAGTCTTCATAAGCTATATATTATGATGTTTATAGACTAAACTAAGAATTTATAAGAAATGATAAGATAACTTCAAATTAAATCCACAAATAGAGAAGATGAATAATAGCTTTGTAGACTTTTAGAATTTTTCCAGCTCTGCTATTTAGTCTAAAATGTGCAATTTGTCTGTCAGTTTAGCATAGCGCCTTTGTTTAGTGAATAAGCCCCCAGACATGCTTACCTATAATACCCTCTACAAAGTCCTGATATTTCTCACTAATCAGAGTAATGGATTAATTTATTCTAACCCTAATTCTTATTCACACTATGCTGGTTCTACTGTGTACTTGTTAGTTTTGACCATGCAAGTGGTGAGAAGCTTGGGTAATCCTGCATATACAAATGTACTCCACATTTGTTATCTCTATCACTATGCTAATGGGAAAGCATTGTGATTGGCTGAGATCACCATTTCTTATTATGTCAGCCAAGTAGGAAGATCAGGGGCAGAGCCAGCAGCAGCAGACTGGAATAAAGGTAAGATTTTTATATATTTAGGGGGAAAAGTGGGGCTACATAGTTTTTCAACACTATAGGGTCAGGAATACATGTTTATGTTCCTGAGCCTATGGTATTCCCTTAAACTCATAAACATAATTGGAATTTCAACCCTAATCTTAAAGGGACACTAGTCACCAAAACAACTTTGTCACTTGCCGACTTTAAGTCAAACACACTTCAAATACCAGGGGCACTGTAGTACTTGGGGAATTTAATGCAGGGTGTATAATAAAGGGGGATTTGCTTTTGGGTTTTTGTACAATGTAAAGCGGCCATGCATATCTGCACTGTTTTCACCACATTACATGATATCTAACCTTTTCTACATTCTGTGACATCGGCTTTAGCTGATTTGCTTGTGCTAGATGTCTTATCATAAAAACTAAGTGAACTACAAGTTAAAAAATATGTTTTTCAATATTTTTAAATTTTTAAGCAGATTATGTACTACTATCCATTGTCAAATCCAATCTATCATTCTCGGCTCTTTTTCAGCTGTTAGATCATTTTGGAGCCATATTCGGATACAAGATACATTATTCAGAATCATGAGCAATACCCCTCCATATACCAGACAGAAAAGTGACAAAACTAGGCACAGAGGTTGGTATCTTTTTTTTTTGTATGATAATAATGATATCTAGGGATTTGAGTTAGATCTTCTCACTCTACCTTTTTTTCAGATAACTACCGTATATACCCCTAATTGACATCCTAAAATAGGAATTAAAGTGGTGTCAGACTAAACACATATCCTGTGTAGGAAGGATACACTGTATTAAAATGAATATTCTACCCAGACTTCTATTTCTATTTCAAGCATTACCTATTAGGGTCACCAAAGGGGATTTAGACCGCTTAGAAAGAGCAAGTTCATATGGATGAAGAAACACCATAGACTAGCTAGAAACCTTCTCTACAGACCTAGAAATTGGGGTGGTTTGGGTCTTCTAAATCTTCTCATATACTATTTTGCCTCACAACTATCCCAAATTATAATGTAGCATACCCCTCCGGGAGACAAACTATGGGTGGATCAGGGTGGGTGGAGTAAGGCCCTATGGGATCTAGCTTTGTTTTATATGTGAAAGCTGTAAGCGAAACATGCCAAGTGGAGATTAAGGATTGCCTACAAGGACTGGTTTTATTTATAGTTCTTTTTACTATATAGTTCACTTTTACATAGTTTTATTCATTATGTTTATTAATAAAGATTCTGTTTTAATACCCAGTCACTCTTGGGCTCCTTATACTCTCACCATCACTCTGCTGTTCCGGATCTACATATATCCCTAGGTGGGGATTGTTCCACCTAAAGCTCCATACACTAGAGCAGGTCATTGCTCTAGCAAATGTAAGTAGGTCAAATATTATTTACTTATCCTACTTTTACATACGTACTGTACTGTTGGTATACAGTACATCCTTATTTTTTTCATATGATGAACCGCACTACCTTGGGAATCTGATACCAGCAAAAAGAAATCCTTAGACAGGGATTGTTCCGTCCAGGCTCTTAAAATAGAGCTTTTTAAGCTCTGGAAAACGTGAGTGCCCCTTTGGAATATATCTTTATCACCATATTATTCATAACATACTGCACTATCATTGTACTTTTATTTCCTTATTTTTAAGAGTAAGACACATAATTGCAAAATCTGCTGCTACCTGTGTATGTATGATTTTATAATAATAATTCTTAGCGCTGTCCACCTACGGTAATTTACTAGCTTGTTTTGTTTTATATGTGGCTGGAAAAGCCCTCAAGGACGCTTTTACATATATCTTGCTCTTCCATCCTGAATTCCTTATATATCTAGGATAGGTTGAGATCCAAATTCGAACTAGCACATTCTCCATCTCCAATGACTCCAACCCTCCACAACAAACATTTTACCCCCGGCATGAGACCACATGACATTAGAAATCTTAAAGAGGCAGGTATCCTAAGATATATCCATCTATAGCCAGAAAGTAAAAATTATAGAATTTGAAGACTTGAGACAGATCAGACACCTAACGACCAGTGTCATTTTACGCTACCTCCAGATAAGAGGTATCGCACAATCTACAGCTATCAAAGAAGTAGCAATATCACTTCCCACATTCTTTGAATTATTATGATGTAATGAGGAAAAATACAAAAAGGGTCACATCTCCCTCAAATTTACACATCTAAGCAAAGAACCCTCAATATTGTGACCACTAAGATATATCAACGAATGGAAAACAGATTTGGGTGAGACCCTAGAAGGGGGATAGTGGGAAGCAGCCACGAAAAATCTTGATCTGTGTATTATCTCAAGAACAGATGTTTACAATTCTACTCAGATGGCACACAACCCCAGTTTGGTTACATAGAATAGGTAAAAATCTAATAGACCTCTGCTGGCGACTTTGTGGTCACAGAGGTACCTACCTATACATATGGTGGCATTGCCAAAAAATGATATGGCCTCTGGAAGAGCATAAAGAATCTAGTGACAGAGCTCTTAACGGAGACTGATTGATCTCTCCCCATGTACCTTCCTCTTGTCTCGCCCGATTGAGGGAATTCACAAACATATTCAAATGTTTTACATTTAAATCACATTAGCAGCCTATAGGGTCCCTGGACACGGATGTCTCAAAACAGACACCCTGACATTGCAAGTTTTTATTACAAAAATTGGAGACAGTGTGGTGGATGATCTGACTTTAGAGATCAGCCATTAACACACAGCACTCTCTAAAGTATGGTTCCCCTGTAAAGAATTGACCCCCAATCATTTTTAAAATAGCTGTAATTAAATCTCTGGGTATATTGTGCGTGGTGGTAACTTTTTCCTCCCTTCCTTCCTCTCCTTTTCCTTCTATTATTTTTTTTTTCTTACTCCTACCTCTGTTCATCAAAAAATATATACAACACATTTTGATACAGGTACATATTGCCTCAATAGTAAACACAGTAAGAAAAAAAACGTTTCGTATCATCTTTATGATACATAGTTAATTTAACATGTTAGGTGTATAATCTTAGACTGATGCTTATTCTGTCTAATTTGTACACTGTATTTCTACATGTCTACCTCTGTTAAAGGACCACTCTAGGCACCCAGACCACTTCAGCTTAATGAAGTGGTCTGGGTGCCAGGTCCAGCTAGGGTTAACCCATTTTTAAACTGCTATGTTTATAAATGGGTTAATCCAGCCCTCAAAGCCTCTAGTGGCTGTCTCATTGACAGCCACTAGAGGCGCTTGCGTGATTCTCACTGTGAAAATAACAGTGAGAGCACGCAAGCGTCCATAGGAAAGCATTGGTAATGCTTTCCTATGAGACCGGCTGAATGCGCGCACAGCTCTTGGGGCAACGGGTGATCCTTTTTCTCTGATGCTTTTCATTCCTTTATGCTTTTTATGCTGTTCTATTAATTTTATATATTGCATTATGAATTATGAATGAATGAATGATCCCATTTTTGCAATACTCATTACTAAGCACCGTTAGTTCAACACGGATAAAAGGGTTTACTGGTCAATTGGTTACATTTAGTCTTATATCTACGTAACCACTAAGACTACTATTCACTCAGAGAAACTGCTATGTTTATAAATGGGTTAATCCAGCCCTCAAAGCCTCTAGTGGCTGTCTCATTGACAGCCACTAGAGGCGCTTGCGTGATTCTCACTGTGAAAATCACAGTGAGAGCACGCAAGCGTCCATAGGAAAGCATTGATAATGCTTTCCTATGAGACCGACTGAATGCGCGCACAGCTCTTGCCGCGCGTGCGCATTCAGCCGAATGGGAGGAGAGGAGGAGGAGAGGAGGAGAAGAGCTCCCCGCCCGGCGCTGGAGTAAGGTAAGTTTTAACCCCTTTCCTCTCCCCAGAGCCCGGCGGGAGGGGGACCCTGAGGGTGGGGGCCCCCTCAGGGCACTATAGTGCCAGGAAAACGAGTATGTTTTCCTGGCACTATAGTGGTCCTTTAAATTAACATTTTTAAAAATATTTATACTTTTCAAACTATTAAATAATTTTAAAAGTTTATCCAAAAACATTAAATCATATGAAAAGCCTATCAAAAAATATTAAAATTGAGGCCAAAGTAAGAATCCAGGATAAGGCACAGGGAATGTTGATCACAATAGTCAATCTAGAAATGAGGTAGGTTACAAAGACAGCATACAAATAACTTGGAATAATTTTAGTCTAAACACACTAGGTAAAGTCCAGCAGCAATACAGTGGCTCAGTGGGCTAGTTGTAGGAAAAAGCACAGTGAACCTGGTGTGATATCCAGATGCTTCATTTGGCGCTAACTCTCTGTGGACACTAATGATCGATATTTTTAAAACTGCATATCGTTAGTTAACATAGTCTTTACGAGCACATGATGTTTCACATAACTTACACAGTGACCCATATAATAATTACAGGAACAGCTGCTGTACATCCAAGCAGGGGTCAGGCCAGTACTACAACTGAAATGCCTTCTTCATTTGCCGACTTCCAGCCAAAACACAAAAGCACTGGTTGATGTTTTATAAAGATAAAAATCTAACGTTTCTAGGTTACTTCCCCTCAGAGTACAGCTCTTTACAAAAGGACCACATTGACAGGTGTGAGAATGAATAGTAACGTGTCACCTTGACACATGGGACAAAATAAACAAACATTTCAAATTGTGAATTGAGGCCTGGTGGTGTGTCATCACTAATCTTATTTTATGTGTGTTTGTCTGGAACATTGGTGTGTACACCCGATTCCTCTTTGTATAACCAGCAGAATGAAAAATAAATATTCATGAAAGGCGTCAAGCCAGACTTTTGGATTTTATCACAGGATCAGTTGCACTGTGAAAAGATAATGAATAATTTTCAGGATCCAAAAAGTCTAACTTGTGTTGTGCAGCATTGTATTGTGTAATAATCAGAACACTTATCAGAGTTGTAACATACAGATTTTGAGTTACAGAAATATAAACTGAATCTGCACAGGGATTAATGAAAAGAGTTATATCCTAAGTAGATATTGTAATGTGAAACAAGTTTTATTATGTCTTTTCGTATTACACAAGTAATAGGTGCTGAGTAACAGAAGGTGGACAATGAAAGAATCAATACAGTATTTAGATGTATATAGGACCTGGGGAATTGAAGAGGGAAATGCTTAGTAACAGGATGGCATAGTAGACTTCATAAAGTTCAGATACCGGCACATAATAAAAAAACAGTGATGCCGTCACAAGATGACCACTGCACATAGAGTGTGCATACAGTTCAAGTGACCCTTCCTGAATGGTATTATTTCTTACTTTTAGATACATGCCATTTGATCTCATGTTGGGAAGCCAACAGTCTCTACTGTGACCCATGCAGTAGATCCATGATATAGTCAACACAGTCACTAACTGTACTCTACTCTACTATTTTTTTCCATGTAACTAATCAAGAGTCCATAATTTGATGCATTCAACAGATATAGAGTGTTGTTGTTGCTTTTAATCACAGGTGTTACCGTGAGATGTAAGCCTACATAAGTAAGCCACTTGTTCTGCACATCTAGTTGGTTGAGGAAATGTTGACAGGTGTTAGCTAGGAGATTTGAATAATGGGCAAATGGGGCAACGGGTGATCCTTTTTTTCTGATGCTTTTCATTCCTTTATGCTTTTTATGCTGTTCTATTAATTTTATATATTGCATTATGAATTGTGAATGAATGAATTATCCCATTTTTGCAATACTCATTACTAAGCACCGTTAGTTCAACACTGATAAAAGGGTTTACTGGTAAATTGGTTACATTTAGTCTTATATCTACGTAACCACTAAGACTACTATTCACTCAGTGCTCTTCAAGATCATTTTCTTTTCTTTTTGTTGACACAAGTGTGAATTTTGATTATAGTCTATTTTGTTTTATGTTGCATGCCCTTTTTAGATTTGTCTGATTATTTCTTAACAAAAAAGTGCCTTAATCAATTTTATACACTTTCATTATGACCATTTGCTTGACACTTGTTTATGTATTGCATACCTTGTATTTTGTGCACTCACCTGAACAAAAATGAGAATTACAAAAAAACATATTAATAAATTGTAATTAACACAACAGCAATTTATGCCCTACATGCATATTTTCTGATCAATAAATGATGTATTAATTGATGGTATAATGACTGATTTGCATGTATCAACACGCATGAATATTATTCAAACACAGAGCCCTAGCACAGTTTAGCTATTGTGTGCGTGACTGGATTAAGAAAAAAAAAAAAGGAAAAAAAAAAGATCGCAATCCTAATTCCTGGGCCTCTAGTGCCTATGGCAACCGTCTGGTCTCCATGGAAACTAATCTCGTGGTATTTGAACAATGTTAAAAGGGGACATTTAATCTTCCAGACACTGAAACTCTTTCTTGGGATCTGCTTTCTGAACAGCAGAAGACAGGGAAAAAAAATACATATATCAAACAACAAAACAAGAAACATGCAGTGAAGGTTGAAGATTAATTTAAGAGAATCATTGCATAGAGTGTAAAATGGACATTTATTTTTATGTATCTATAAAAGGAGTTAGACATTTTTCCTAACCTCAAAAGATTGCAGTAGAGAAAACCTATTCTAAAATGCCTAAACTATTTTTGTAAAAGAAGAAAAATATAAAAATATAAATTATTTTAGTTGTTTACTATGAAAACCATTAGATAATGAAAAAGCAAATGAGATGACTTTTATGACCCAGTTTGCTATTTTTGCATTATATATGCATTTATTATGTTTAGTTATATAAATAGATAACACACTGATCCTCTAAAATGCCAACACTCCTGTTTCTCAACTCGTGGCATGCGTACCCCACGGGGCCATGGGCAAGGAGTAGCAGAGGTGGAATCCTTCCTCTTTAACAGCAGTCAAATTATCTCACTCTGTGACCCTGTATCTGATTACTGTACATAGGGAGCATGTGGTCTGCTCCTTTTGTGTCAGCTCCATCTCAGGCCCGGCACTCCTGCAGGGATACCATGGTAATGCTAAGTCATTCCCTTTGCGACGGACCAGATGGGAGCAGTTACAACGATCTGCACCACACGATCTTCCATGACTGACATCACACAATCTCGCCAAAAGGAGAGGTAGGTCAGGTAGGGTGACATGGGTGGCACAGAGGAGGTGGTAGACATGCCTCCATTGGCTGTCTGCCACCGCATGCTTTATGTGATAATGCCAGCTGTCAAATATGCACCAAATTCACATTATCCACCAGTAAATCTTGCGTTACGGGCTGGCTAATGATTCCTCAAGGACCCAGTTGGATGTTAAAGGGACACTATAGTCACCAGAAAAAACTACAGCTCGTTGTATTTGTTCTGGTGAGTAATCAGTCCCTCAGGCTTTTTGCAGGAAACAGTCTTTTCAGAGAAAAGGCAGTGTTTACATTACAGGCTAGGGACACCTCCAGTGGCCACTCCTCAGATGGCTACTAGAGGTGCTTCATGGGGCAGTGCTGCACATTTAGTGTCTCCACCCTCTGCATGGAGACACTGAACTTTCCTTATAGAGATGCATTGATTCAATGCACCTAGATGAGGAGATGCTGATTGGCCAGGGCTGTGTTTGGCTTGTGCTGGCTCTGTCCCGATCTGTCTCCTTGACAATCTCAGCCAATCCAATGCTTTCCTATGGGAAAGCATTGTGATTGGCTGAGATCACCACTTCTGATGATGTCAGTCAATGAGGCAGATCAGGGGCAGAACCAGCAGTAGCAGACTGGAAAGATGTTACTATACTATACTTTACTTTTACTATAAAATTTAAAGATACGATTTTACTATATTTAGGGGGCAAGATGGTGTTTTTAACACTAGAGGGTCAGGAATACATGTTGTGTTCCTGACCCTAAAAAAATCCTTTAAGTAATACTGCTGGAAGCAGAGGGGTTACACTCTGTATGTGCACCACTGATGAGGTCATGGTGCTTGTAGTAAACATTTAAGCACTGCAAATCACTAGGATTTTTTGCATCCAGTAATCAGGAGATGGGTAATAACTTTCACCCAATCCTGGTCTTCACATGGGTTGCCTGTGGAATTATATTGGATATGAAGCTCTCTTAGCAAAGCTGAGCATGATTTACTCAGACCTGGTGGTTGTGGTTTCATTAATGGGGGGGGGATAATGAAATTACACAGATTATTATGATTTACAGGTATCTTTTATTAACTTTCACAATAGTTTAATTAATGCATTATATAAAACCACAGGAAAGACACAGTTTTCAGCAGAAAGATGTGAGAGCTGTAAATATCCCATAATCCTGCGTGATGAAGAGATTTAAGGAAAACAAACAGCTGTATCAGAATTTCCTACTGGAAGTGTAAAAGAAAGCAATCATGTTTTGCTGTATTGAACTGGGGACTTTCACAAATGATGCTTGAAAAAGCTTGGCTGAACACTGCAGGCTAGGTATAAAAGAAACCTATAGGGTGCTAACAAAGAAATAGGGATTCACTTCAAAAGCCTGATAACATAGAGATAATTAGGGAAACATTATCGTTCATGCTGTTTATTTTACTTTCATATAAGACTGATGATGTGCAAAACTATGTAATTAAATATGGACATGAGAGTTTCAGGAAGTTTTCGTTCCTTGTTGAAGATGCTTGTATTTTTTTTCCCTTTCTTCTTTTAAAAATTATATATAATGGCATCATCCAAAATAAATAAATAGATAAAATAAAATTATCCATTTTAATTGCTGGAGAGTTCCTTTAATTCTTAGCATTGGTCTATGTAATTACTTTTTCTGTGCTGCAGAAGCTGTGAAATACTGTTCTTGACATTTTTATACACACCATCACAGCATTTATCTCTCTTCCTTCTGTATTTGCTGCTCAGGAACACGCTCTTATGTCACCGAACAAGTTTTATTGAATCCCAGAGCACAAATATATTCATGTGAATACAGCTACAATTATTTTGTCATAATAAACAGAGACTTAAAAAATAGATAATCCAGTTAAGCTCCCTAGGAGCTATTTATTAAAACAAGTTCTAATTTAAACATGTACAGGGCAATTCACTAAAGACCGATAAAATGGTTATTAATGTGTCGCTTACCTATTTATGTCACATTCCATTGAGTAGAGAGTAAATTAACAGATAACAGGCACTTTAAGAACAAAAAGCACTTTTGCTATCAAATATTACCCCTTAGTGACCAGACCATTTTAAAATGTTCTTACCATTAAGGACTAGGGCTGTTTTTACATTTCTGCGTTGTTTGTGTTTAGCTGTAATGTTCCTCTTACTCATTTACTGTACCCACACATATTATATACCGTCTTCTCGCCATTAAAAGGTCTTTCTAAAGATACCATTTACTATAAAAAAAATTATAAAATATGATGAAAAAATATGAACAAAAACCACACACTTTTTCTTACTTTGACCAGTAACATCTGTTATGCATCTCCAACCGCCCCAAAAAACAAAACGTACTAAATAGTTGCTAAACTTTGTCCTGAGTTTAGAAAACTTAATGTTAACATGTTATTAGCTTTTTTGCAAGTTATAGGGCAATATGTACAAGCAGCACTTTGCTATTTCCAAACCATTTTTTATTCAAATTTAACAAAAGTTACATTTTGACACTGATATCGGTCAGGAATCCCTGAATAACCCTTCACATGTATATATTTTTTTTAAAAGAAGAAAACCTAAGGTATTAAACTTGTGACTCTTTTCATGCAACCATTTTACCACCAATCTATGCCAAATTAAAAAAATAATAATAATAATAATTGGTGATTTTGACACACATAGAAATTTAAGAATACATGTACTGAAAACTGAAAAGAGTTACTGCCAAAGAACACCTCAATATGTGTTCAGCAACATCTCCCGAGTACAGTGATAACACCCCTGTATAGGTGTGTCGGGTTCTCTAGGGGCCAAGAGATTTGGAGGGTGCGCATTCCAGTTTTCCAACTTGAAATTTTCACAGCTGGTCATCATGCACCCATATCCTATTTGGGACTTTTTTGAAGCTGGACAATGTAATTTACCCCCATCAACCCATATATTTTTTTAAAAGTAGACACCCTAGAGTATTTCAAATGGTGGAATTTTAACACTTTCCATGCACTAATTCTACCACCAGTCTTTGTCAAACTTTTGGGTAGTCATTTTTTTCTGTTATTTTTCTCCCAAATTGTACTTTAGGCATGGATTCTCAGTTCCTGTTACTGTGTTACTGACAAAACACCCCAAAATGTGTTCATCTACATCTCCTCAGTACAACAGTGCCCCCAATGTAAAGGTTTTATGTTTTTTTGCAAACTTACAGGGGTCAAATGTAGGGCTTTCCCCTTTTCCATGTTTGCACATTGAAATTTGCCAGATTGGTCTGCTTGCACTATGTTGCCTTTGAGACCGTATAGCAGCACAGGAATAAAAATTAATCCCATCATGGCATACCATTTGTAAAAGTAGACAACCCATGGTATTTTAAATGGTGTATGTCTAGTCTTTTTATAGTAGCCACTTAGTCACAAGCCCTGGCCAAAATTAGTGTTTAAATTTGTTGTTTTGCATTTTTCACACTTAAACTGCCATTTCATCAAGGATATTATCAGTATATTACATTGTACTGCTGTTAAATATAGGGCTTGCCAATTAAATTCTCTGGACTGTCTGCCAGGGTAGTCAGGCAGGTCCCTCAAATTATAATTAATAAAATCTAATAATTATGTAGTTAATAGTTAAATATATGTGTAGAATGTGTGTGTATATATATATATATATATATATATATATATATATATATATATATTACAAATAAACGATTTGATAATATGCACAGCTAATTGGATTGAAACACAACAAATACAATTTTTTCATGTTTTTGAGACCTGGAGTGCTCCCTAAACTTCGTTTTTTGTATATACATTGATCTTGACAAAGACCCAGCAGGGATTGGATTAATATATATATATATATATATATATACACTGCTCAAAAAAATAAAGGGAACACTTAAACAACACAATGTAACTCCAAGTCAATCACACGTCTGTAAAATCAAACTGTCCACTTAGGAAGCAACACTGAGTGACAATCAATTTCACATGTTGTTGTGCAAATGGGATAGACAACAGGTGGAAATTACAGGCAATTAGCAAGACACCCCCAATAAAGGAGTGGTTCTGCAAGTGGTGACCACAGATCACTTCTCAGTTCCTATGCTTCCTGGCTGATGTTTTGGTCACTTTTGAATGCTGGCGGTGCTTTCACTCTAGTGGTATCATGAGACGGAGTCTACAACCCACACAAGTGGCTCAGGTAGTGCAGCTCATCCAGGATGGCACATCAATGCGAGCTGTGGCAAGAAGGTTTGCTGTGTCTGTCAGTGTAGTATCCAGAGCATGGAGGCGCTACCAGGAAACAGGCCAGTACATCAGGAGACGAGGAGGAGGCCGTAGGAGGGCAACAACACAGCAGCAGGACCGCTACCTCCGCCTTTGTGCAAGGAGGAACAGGAGGAGCACTGCCAGAGTCCTGCAAAATGACCTCCAGCAGGCCACAAATGTGCATGTGTCTGCTCAAACGGTCAGAAACAGACTCCATGAGGGTGGTATGAGGGCCCGACATCCACAGGTGGGGTTTGTGCTTACAGCCCAACACCGTGCAGGACGTTTGGCATTTGCCAGAGAACACTAAGATTGGCAAATTCGCCCACTGCCAAACCGGTCATGCTGGAGGATGTTGCACGCAGCAGAACGTTCTCCACGGCGTCTCCAGACTCTGTCACGTCTGTCACATGTGCTCAGTGTGAACCTGCTTTCATTTGTGAAGAGCACAGGGCGCCAGTGGCAAAAAAAAAAAAATTAGAAATTATTTTTTTAAATTTATATTACATATATAGATATATATATTTTTTTATACGTGTGTGTGTATATATATATATATATATATACACACACACACACACTTTTATTTACTTATGTATAATATATTATAAAATAATTAAAGCATTTAATAATATATTATACATATATAAAGCATATATATGATTTTATTATAAGTGTATTTTAAGATATATCGGTATATATATCAAAGTACACACTTATAATGAAATCGTATATATGCGTTACATATGTATCATATATTATAAAATGCTTTCATGATTTTATAATATATCATACATATATATATATATATATATTTTTACTTTTTAGCAGCCTGGGGGACTACCTGACAACTCAGACAGTCCCCCTGCTGGCAGCTCCATAGACTCCTATTGCCTGAAGGGCCGAGGTGGCTGGAGCTGCTGGAGTCTCGGGCAGTCCCCCCGACCGGCAGCGGCGTACATACCGCGGTCGCAGGGGTCGCAGCTGCGACCGGGCCCGTCACTCCAGGGGGCCCGGCCGCCCTGCGGACACCCGCGACCGGGTACCTGCCGCCATCTTTTGCGACCCCGGCCTGCAAAGCAAACCGCATGGGCCATCCTCCAAGGGGTCCATCGGGTGGCCCATGCTGTCAGGGCCACCCGATGGATATGGATTGTAAGGGGGCCCAGTCAGCGCTGGGCGCTTTAACAGCGCGACCGGGCCCCCTGTGATGACATCACAAGCTGAGAGGAAGTGACTGCACGTCACTCCTCCCAGCTAACACGGAGAGCCGCGTGGGAGGAAGAACAGGGAGTCAGAGTGGGAACTTTGACTCCCATCCACCTGAGCCACCACTGGACCCCAGTCACCCTCCTGCACCTAAAAGGTAAGAAGCAAGAGGGTGACTTAAATATTGTGTGTGTTTGTATGTGTGTCGTGTGTCTGTATGTATGTGTGTAAGTGTCTTTGTATGTATGTGTGCATGTCTGTCTGTATGCATGTGTCCTGTGTGTCTGTCTGTATGTGTGTATGTGTCTTTGTATGTATGTGTGTCTTATGTATGTGTCTTTGTATGTATGTGTGCCTGTCTGTATGTGTTTGTGCGTGCCTGTCTGTTTGTATGTATGTGTCTTTGTGTGTATGTGTGCCTGTCTGCATGTATGTGTGTCTTGTGTGTGTGTGTGTCTGTCTGTATGTATGTGTGCCTGTCTGTTTGTATGTATGTGTCTTTGTATGTATGTATGTATGCCTGTCTGTCTGTATGTGTCTTTGTTTGCATGTGTGTCGGTCTATATGTATGTGTCTGTGTGTGTCGGTCTGTGTGTCTGTCTGTATGTATGAATGTATGTGTGTATGTGTCTGTATGTATCTGTCTGTATGTGTGTCTCTGTTGGGGGAAGGAGGAAGGTGGAGGGGGTCCACGGATCAGTTTTGCCCTGGGGCCCCATGGATTGTGTGTACGCCACTGCTCCTGTGTGTCTGTCTGCATGTCTAATTTGGATGATTGTGATGCATTGATGGTGATTTTAACAACGCTCTGCCTACCTGCTCTGTATATGTGAGCAGTTAGACTCATAAATCTGAATTATGGACTAATCATGGTGCGACTATAAAACACTCAAAGAGACCTGAGGACAAGCAAGCTCTAGGGAGGTTTAATAAAACAGGCCAGCATTTAGAACGGGCTGGGGGTGGCGCAAAACACTGTTGCTATTGTTATTAAATATTGTATTAGTTTTGATTTACAATTTAATTTTTTAATATTACGATTATCTGTAATAGAAGAGTTTAATGTCTTCCTTGGACTGCAATCTCCACAGAGCAATGCCCTAATACTTGCTGTAGCAGTGTATCTTAATGTTCATGTTTATTGTTACTGCGTTACACCCCACTGCTATCCCTGCAGGATATATCAGCACATTACGGTTAAATAATATTATTCTGCTTCCAAGTGTCTTGAGATATGAGCATATTACTTGATTTGTAAAATGAATCTCCTTGCATTCTGCTCAGAACAAGCTTTGTATTTCACAAGGTAATGTAGTAGGACATGAGTAAACAGACCATAACCACTGCCCAATATATAAATGACTGGTGCAATGTTACAGGCAAATCTTGCAGTTTATCCAATTGTCCTTTTGCAAATATATTTTAATAGCATTTGCATATTAAGTGATATGAATAGAAGTCAAGGTTTCACTATAACTGCACTAACATAGAAAGCCACAAGTTAGAGATTTATTTCTCCAAGCCTTAATATCACTACAGCCTGGAGTAGTGGTTATGATGTCAGGAGTACCTGGTGCTGTTCCCAGATAATGGAGTAAACGGTTAGCCCTCCTACCTGGGACCAGATAGGTACCTGGTCCCCTCCCTCGGAAGCACATCAGGCTTCTGCAGAGCTGCAGTAGCCAAATGCTGATCCTGGCTTTCATTCATTCCGTCAGCTGAGCACTCCCAGCTACTGAATGACACTCACAATGTGCACAGAATTTGCTCAGAACTGACTAGAACTGACATGCTAACGACGCTGCCAGGGGTGGAGTTACACCTAAATATCTGATTCATATTGAAACACTGTACATACAGACTCCAAGCATCATGATCATTTCAAATCACTGAAGTGGTCATGGTGCTTGGAGTAACACTTTAACTAATTTCCAGCTTCCTGTTGAATTTTTCCTATAACTGCTATTTCACTTTTATTTTGTGATTTCTGGTAAAAGCAAAAGAAGATAAATCAACGCGGGATTGATAATCACGGGTTACATGAAAGGTCTCTAGCACTCTAACATGTTGTTATTATTGGCAGTGTAACCCAGTTCCCCAAGAGTGCAGATTTCATAGACTTTTCAAAGCCAGTCACTCCCTGGATATTGAGTGTGTAGATTGTGTCCAGTGAATGGGGACAAATACTCTTGTTGCATTAATTAGCAGTTGTTTGCCTAAATGAAACAGCGCATGTATTGTAATCATTATTAGTGTAAATGCTATGAGGATTTTCTTTTAGCTTTTTCAATACAATTTTTAGGTAGTGTTGCAAGATTGCCATGCATTTTCACCTTGCAAGAGAAAAATCTATATAATTGTGTTATTTTACTAAGATTTCCTACTGTAACGAATCATTTGTTTTTATTCCTTCTTATGAATACTACATACTGCGATAGAGCATTATATTCACAGATGTGCAATAAGCATCCTGCAAAAAGCATATGCATCCTGTATCGGACCGATCTCACAGATATAGAATTGCCTGATTCTGGCAACACGGATTTCAGTGTAACCGGATTTTCCATTACCTGTCGCCAGTTACACGGTAAATCTCGCCACCAACATTTAAGTCGGTTCACTATGGATTATATAAACGTAAGGCAGCATTTAACAGAGTTGTGTTTGCCTTACATTGTTTTCGTAGACCCTTTTTCCACCCATTTATTTAAATAAGAAGTGTGTGTTTATTATCATCTTCATAATTATATTACTGAATAACTTTGTTATTATATTACTACAATTATTACTGGCATTCATTGTACACCAGTTTATTTCAAAATTCACATAATGGAATCAAAGAGGATTTTTCTTTCTTGTTAGAAAATTTATGCATTTTAACCCCTACTTAACTAGAATGCAATGAATTGTAGTCATTACAAGTACTGAAAGAATTAACTGGAAGGTTATGGTTTGTTCTGTGCAGATCAGGACATGCCTAATTGCCTTTAATTCCCACCAGATGGAGGAACCCTCATATTATTTATACTCAAGGATAGGTTTACAATGATCAAAGCACCAAACTCTGCGTCCAGGCTGCCTAGAATAGCAAATTCCTTTCTCAGTATATACCCGCAAACTGTGCTTCAAGGCACTGGCTAATCTGAACCAGTAATGGTGCCAAGCTATCATGTTGTGTGGATAACCCCAGGGATTTTTTCTAAAAAGCAGACAGGAGGACACCAGGCTACGTTCATCTCTGCAAAAGCTACTGTGTAGGTAAACAGTAAGAGGGTTTAAGAAAATTAAAGTAAATATTTAAACAGTAATTTATGGAGACTGTATGTTGAGTCATAGTATGTTCTGCTTAGTGACGAGATATTGGAGATGCGGTGTAAGCACACTCAACAGCTGTACCTGAACTACAGCTCCAAGGATCCTCACTCAGTTTATGATAAGTGTGGATGTTCTCCAGGAAGATGGATCACCTAACTAACCTACTGCTGGTCTTCTTCCATCCTCTCATAAAGCCCATTCAGATAGTTTTACATATTGACAATACTGGTCCTCAAATTAGCCATAACAGACAAGGCATACTTTGCTACTGCCTGGTATTTCTATGGGAATCACAGATGATATTGGGATGTTTTACGTGGTATGTCATTATTCTCTGCCGAGGAAATTATTCCTTAACAACAACAGAACTGAAACGTCCAATCTCCATACAGTAGACTAGTGGCTGCATGCCTTTCTTGTTAATGAATATTTTTTTCCAAGCCAGCCACTTAACCAGACAGGGAGACCCGCTCCACGTAAAATTGGAGACCCGGCAGTAAATGCAGAGCTTCGTTTTGAGACAAGCTATCTATATAATAGTGCCCATGTGCTTTTTATTTGCATAGATTGTGTTGAATCTAGAAAAATGCCCTACCTAAATTCTAAAAGGTAGACACATATGTACACACAAACAGACGCACACATTTACAAATATGCATACAGTGACAAATACCTGTACACATTTAAGCCAATAGCTTCTGCAAAGATACTGACCCTGGTGCCTTGATTACTGACTGATCTGAAAAAAATATTATTATACATAATAATTATTTTATACAACTTGGATGTAGGCATTTGGGATAATATTATTGTGATTGGTGTATGGAGTTTCCTCTCTATAGCACTGATAGGGTATAGCAGTGTCAGATCACAATATAATTTTTCCTCTTTTTAAATCAATGGTAAGATCCCATCTTGAATAGATGGTGTAACCAATTTTAAAGAAGGATATTGCAGAACTATATAAGTGCAGAGGTAAGGGAGATGGAAAACATTAGTTATAAAGAAATGCTAAAAAAAAGGATTTGTTTTATTTAGGAAAAAAAAGGGCACCTCAGAGGAGATATGATAGCACTATACAAAGATATACAGGGTCATTACAAACTGCTATGTGCTAACCTGTTCATTAGCAAGAATATACGATAAGAGGTCACCTACTGAGACTAATGACAACAATAACAGTGATGCATTCTCTACCTAAAGAGGTTGTCTTATCAGATTACATAGATAATTTTAAAAAGCCTGTTTTGCAAAAAAAACATATATATATATATATTCAAGAAAATAATGAATACGTATGTGAACAGGTTGGTTGTCAAAAAACAAACTGGATTGCCATTGCCATGGAGTCGAAAAGGATTTTTTTCCACTTCTTGTAAAGGGCTACAATGGGGGGAGGTTGCCTTCTGTTAGATTAGCAGCTTAAATGGATACTATAGTCCAGGAATACAAAGCTGTATTCCTGGCACTCTCTTCTCCTGCCCTTTATTTACTTACCTGATCCCAGCACCAATGTCCCTCGGCGCTGGGTCGAAGTTCTGCCCCCTCCGAGCGGGCTCTAATGCGCATGAGACCTCTCCAAGGAAAGCATTGAGTCAATGCTTTACTATGGGGAAAAATCTGATGCTGGAGGTCCTCATGCAGAGTGGCAGGACGTCCAGCGTCAGATACCAGACCAAAGGTACATTTCAATTCAGGAAGCCCTCTAGTTTCTCTGGAACTGCAATATTTAACATTGCAGCATTAAGTGCAAAATGGACAAATAACATAGACCACTTCAATGAGCTTAAGTGGTCTGGGTGCCTACAGTGTCCCTTTAACCCCTTAAGGACCAAACTTCTGGAATAAAAGGGAATCATGACATGTCACACATGTCCTGTGTCCTTTAAGGGTTAAAGGAATGGGTGTCAAAGGTTGGACTTGATGGACTTTAGTATTTTTCAACCTAGATTACTATGTAACTATGAGACATTATACAATAACACTAACTCTCTCCTTTTACAATGCAAATTACTGTATTAGATGATTTATTAAAAATACACTCCAAGCACCAAAACCACTTAATCTTAATGAACTGTTGGTGCACAGACCATGTACCCTATCTCTGGCAATGTAAAACATTGTGAGATCTATGAAATGTTTACATTTGTAAGAGAGCAGACCTGTATAGGCCATCAGACGGACAGTCTCATGAAGTTCTTTATCATGAAGACCCTCAAAAATGAAGTATTTACCAACTATCTCATGGACAAATTAACTGCACAGGTCCGGAACACAGTCTCCACCTTCACCAAGGTATGAGAGCTGTGGGAACAATACGATGATTCAGCACTAGACGCATGAGAGATGCCCAAACACACACGCACCTCCACTCGCATTAGGGCCTGATATCTCCACTAAGAGAACGTAACGAAAGCCCTCTAGAATCGCAGAGCCATTATTGTACTTTTCCGTTTTGTTCTAAATTACTTTATTGTTTATATTAACTTTAAAAAACTGACAGACTGTGACTGTACGGCACTCCAACTGGTATTACAATGCATAACTACTCAAAGATCTTTTCAAGTTTGTACAATGCCATGTATGATGCACATATGAACATTGGCTTCTGCGCAAGCCTTGGAGTATACCTCTGTCTTACTTTCTGTCAACGCAAAACTAAAGATTTAAAAATGTAGTATTTACACTCTGTGTCATCACACCCAGCATGGTGATGAAGCATCCGATTGACAGAGTGAGGCAACTGCCGCATATCCAACATAGGTCTTCAGTGCTTCTCTATAAAAAGTATTGGCATGAAAAGGAGAGGGCAGTAGATCAAACAATAATAAAAATGCTATAATGTTATACAAATATACATATGTATATTTTATTATTACATTTATTTATTGTCATTAGCGTGTTCCTTTAACACTTTCCCAACATTAGGGAGTACTACGTCGTCCTACAAAAGGAGGGCTTTAAAGTCGTTAGGGCGGCATAGCAGACCCTAATGATTGGCCCAGCATACTTACCCTCCCTGGCAACCGCGATCGGGGGACCTGTCTGAAAACCCAAGCAGTCCCCCTACATCCAATTCACGTCATGTGATATATAAGTATATTTTTATAGATTTTTATTTATTTATTATATAGGTAGAAAGTCCAGAGAATGCAATCTGCAAGCCCTATATTTGACACTAATGTTCTAAAACACTATAGAACCTGTGGATCGGGGGCACCTTTACACTCATGAGACATTGCTGAACAAAAATATGAGTGTTTTAGAGCAGTAAAACGTATAATGACAATATTATCTGTAAAAGATAAGTTTTTCAGAAAGAAATGCAAAAAACACAAATAAACACTAACTTTGGCCAGTATTTGCGACTAAGTGGCTACTAAAAAAGACTGGACATACCCATTTCAAAATACCCTATTTTTGCAAATGGTGTGCTATGATATGGGTAATTTTCATTCCACAGTTTCAAATGCAACATAGGCCCAGCAAACTAATCAGGAACACTTCAATGTGTAAAAACTGAAATGAACAAGCCCTATTTCACCCGGCAACTTTATGTAACACCAAGAAGCCTGTACATGGGGGGCATTGCTGTACTTGTGGGACGGCATACAAATATAACAAAACACGTGTTTTATTGCAGTAAAAGCTAAAAGTATTATGAATTCCACAGTTGGAAAATCTAGATTTTATTTTGATTAAGTAGCTGGACAAATGCCTCTGTCCTTAAGTGGTTAATAAATCTAGCTGAGCGCAAAGGAAAGAAACAGAACAGTGATCACTGCAGACAACTACAGCAAGACACTGGAACAAGATAGAGTAAAAGTGTGCGGCCAAAATGAGCAGGTGGTCAAGCCAGCTCTATTGTCTCTGGATCAAAATAAATATATTACCGTTTTCTGACCTACACAGATTTATATAACAATCCTTACCACAGAGTATTCCATGGATTATCTAATTCCTTATTTAAATCATTGTTGAAATTAGAACAACGTATGGATAAGGGGCTAAAACGCAAACCCGCTTTGCAAATACTCATAGGAAGTGTGAATTAATGATAGTGGTAAAGTGGTAGCATTTTGATACAATGCAGTCAGTGAAACATATGTATACTTATGTGTAATCTCAGGTGCTATCACCTGGTCCCATCACACCTCTATAATAGCCGATTTACTAGTTACCAGAATAAAACAGCATATCTCATCAAATCAGTTACATTTGGAAGTCAGGAAAAAAAACACTGTCATATTTATTAACACAGTTTGCAGCCTGGCCAGTGTATATGCAGAACTATAAACATTAAGCTGCCAAAGTGCCCTTTTCCTAGTAATATTGTTATTTTCTGATTGTAATCAATAGTAAAATCATCAGAAACAAAACAACAAATATCTATGAGTAATAAAATGTGCCCGTTCATGCTGGTTCACTACAATGAATTAAACTCAGGGCAATAAAAACACCAATGTATAGAGGGTGGAATAACTGTTTTACACCTTAAAAATGATTCATGTACACAAAACTGGAGCAACAAAATAAAGCAAAAAAGGCAAATATCATACATAAGCCCTATCTCTCTGATGCAAGTTTGCCTATCTGTTTATAAATCTTTTCAGTGAGCTGCCTTAACCAAGACTTCCCTAAAACATTATAAGTCTGTGTTACCTTCCCCTGAGCTATAATTGTGCAAGGATCATATTCAGGTTTAGCATATAGATACAGTATAGTGTAATATCAGGAACAGGTAGTAGACGTCTGCCTGTAATGTGTGTAGTTTACCTTGCTTCACGGGGACTGGCTTTGTGAACTGGTCTAATCAGCCTGTCAGTAACCATGAAGTAGTACCACATAGACAATAGTAGCTTATGAGTGTGTGTGTTTTAAAGATAGAGCAGGTTGTGGAGTGTGTGTTGTAATTATCTGCTAAATGCAACAAAAAAAACACATTTTGTATGTGTGTAGGTACAGTGTTTTGTTTATTGTGTTGTAGCACTGTTTCAAATGAATGTATGTATCCATTATATGTTGTATGTGCCCCATAAGATGTGTGTACATGTGCTTTATGTATAATGTCCCCTCTTTCTGTAGGCAAGTATTTTGTGCAACAGTTGTTTTCTTCCAGCATTTGCAAGGGATAAAGCATATTTGCTGAACTGCTTTGAATGTTAGGATGCATGCATTAGAGGTCTATTAGTTTTACCCGGCACAATATATTGTGCAGCTGCTTTTATTGCATAGAGTTGAAATACAGCATGTTTGGCATTATCTTTGCCTTCTTATAATGAGTGTAAGGCTAGTAGCAGGCATAGATTGAAATGTAGAGCTTCCTATACCTGAGGGTTCAATGGGGATAAATCACTCTATTTTTTTTTTATTGACCAGTATCACACTAGCGGGTGATACTCAATCCACATGGTATCATTGTTTCCACTTTCCTACTAACTACCAACCCAGGTATGTACATCTAATGATCATTGTTGTGGTAAACTTTAGGTAAACATAAATGTTCTTATGGTTTACTGATTCTGCATTGCCTCCTATACATGAATGCATATATATTTTAGACATGACCTTTCAAAAGTAAAAGAAATAACATAAAATCCGGTTGCCACATAAAATCAGTCATCTAAGCAAGATTACAATACCATGTATAGACCTGATGAGACAGTGCATTTCTTTATTCTAGTACCCTCGCACTGCATCATATAAGCACTAAGATACATTACTATTTGATTGATCTAATATATCCATTTCTAAAAGGGAGCACAAGGGCATACATGAAAGGAAACTCCAAACACAATAACCACTACAACCCTCTATAGTGGTTATGGAGACAAGAGCCCAGGTGCCATCCCACAGTAAGTATTCAAACCCTTTTAGTACTGTGCTCCTGCCAGACAACTGCATCCACAGCACCTGCATAAAGTGTTCACCTGCAGGACAATCAGGCTAACTCGACAGAACTTAGCCAAGCAGGACTATGCTCAGTTACTGAGAGCATCAGCTGATCGCTCTCAACCAACCAACATGTTCCAACATCTCTTTTCCTATAGGAGAAAATCAGATGCAGCATGGGTGCCCAAGCAAGTAGGTTTTCAAACTCCTGGCACCATAAGCACTAGAGCACACTGTAGTTAGAGAGTTCCTTTAAAAAAATTAACGTAGTGGGTCCCATTATTTGTAATCCAATGGCAGATGGTATATTTTGACACATAAGTGCTATTGTATAAAAGTGTTTTTTTCCCATGGGAAAAGTGCAATTACATCACAATAAGTGTTTGTGTCTATGCCTATATATATATATAATTACCACTAAAAATACACTCATGTACACCAGCTGCAGCAAAATGGAAAAGTAATCTAATCATACTTATTTTCCCACAGATTATGTCTAAATGTAATAACAAAAAATGCACCATTTTTACGAGACTTGCCATCCGGAAGAGCATGAGCACAAGGATGAGTATCTTCTGAAGCCATTATGTACGTGTTACAATAAAAAGAGAAGGAATTACCAACACGGGAGCTATTATCACAGGGACACTGTAGGCATTTCATTGTATAGGCTATAGTACCTGGAGTCCTCTGTCCATACATTCAGTGTTAAAGGATAGCGTTAAAGATAAAACCATGTATTATTAATGCTATAGCGTCCTTGCCCGTATTTAGATTCAGACCTTCCCATGCAAAAAAAAATGAGAAAAAGGTTATACTTACCTTTTTCCCAGCGCCAGACTCACTTGTTACTGCATCCCGCAGCGCCTTCCTGGAGGCATTGCTTCCACAATGATGTGTGTGCGAGGCGACGGCACGTCCAATCATATGGTTATTATAGGGAGGCACGGAATCTAATGAGCTGCATTTGAGGACGTTCAATGTCCCTATGGATGTTGAACATCACATGACCAAGTGAATCTCGGTCATTGCAGCACAAGAGCCTATAGTGGCTGTCAAGAAGACAGTAACTCTTCAATGAAAACATGGTGCATCTACTAAACAGCAATGTTTAAGGTTGAAGGGCTAAAATTAAAGGTCCACTGCAGCCAGACCACCTAAATAAGAAAGCATTAGATAAAATCCTTTATGACAGACTATACAAAGTGTGCCATTGGTCATTAAAGGGTACCATGCTCACTACAAATGTAACAAAACCTTAAAGTGCTACTAAGAACACAGAGAGTATTTTACAGCATTTACAAATCAATGGGCAAATGTCTCCATACCTTGACACGGCTCCAGATATGTGAATTTGCATGTGTTGCTTTCAGTCAGGAAGGAGGGCGGACCAATTTTGCTAATTGCGCTTCACGCCCAGCTCTCTTACATTGCAGGATATAGCTTGCTGGGGGGAAAAAAGAATACATATGTAAAAATTGATTCACTTTTACAATTTACAGAAACATATATCTAACAAATTAAACTAGAATTTTTGCCTTTAATTTGATCTTTTTTTTACTTCTTTGATAAGAGCTTTCTATTAAATATAATTACCTTTTTTCTAGTTTCCAAATATGTCCTAGAATCAAATCTGCGACTAATTCTACAGCGTTGGGGACCTATGTAATAAGCTATAGTTAATATTTATATTACTTTTCTTTCTGTAAGTACCATTAATTGTGCAATAACATCTAAACCCAGGACATTCCAGGTTAAATACACTACTATATTATCGTATAGGAAAAATTAGTATTAAATGGAATCTGTACTGCTTAGCTGGATCTGCGCTGGGTATTACATTTCTATACTCCTAGCCAGCGCTGCCATAAGTGCAAAGCAGGGATCTCTTCTAGTTTTTGGTTTGTTTTTTTAATCCAAATCTAAATATTTGCTAGCAAAACTGCATACACAATGCATAAAGCTAAAGTTATGTGATGACTGGTTTCTTTTAAGATATTTAAACATTTTGGCCCTTCTACTAGTGTCTAGAAACATATTGCATCACACACAGGGTTATTTACAAAAATGAGAAATCAAGGTGAATTCAAAGTGAATTGCAAATTCAAGGTGAACTGGAAACGTTTTATAAGTCGGCTACTGTGCCATTACATTTGAAATTCACCTTGAATTGTCACGTTAGTAAACTCCCTTGACAAAGTTTATTGTAAAGTGCTGAGTGCAATACTGGTATCATACCGTACACACATATTTATATACTTGGATTTTGTTCAGAATGGAAATGTCAAGAATTTCATATAGAGTGTTGTGGAATAAAAGGTTTGTAGCATGAGGACAATGGTGATATAAATGTGCACTCATTGTGAACCCCTGTTATCCTAATTTGGGGGGACTACCGAGTCTGCAAATTGAGACTTAATTTTGAGTTAATTTTGTATATTGCAAGCTCCAGAATAGTCGAATAATACAATGTCATATAATGTAAATGCCACACGTCTGTTTTGTTCTAGTCCACAAAATATGAATTACAACACATTCAGTTGATGTATAGACTATTCCAATGTCTCCATGTACAGTAAAACCAGACAGTATACTCTAAGTGTGCATTGGTTGTTTGAGATGCAGAAGTATTTGATTTAATCTAACTCAATATTACCATGCAAAGCACAGTGGACTGACTGTGTGATTCGCAAACTACCATTCAGGAAATTAACCTAGAAACCACTCCTTCATGTTAAAAATCCACTCAACAGAACAGGTCTCTTATATTAAAAAGGTATCTAGAACCCAAAAATGCATGAGTTTAAGCTCCCTGGAATAGGAGACAAAAAAATCCCCTTTCCGAATTCCGATACCTTACAGCCAAAATACTAAATCTAAGCAAAGCAAATCTGTTGCAGTTTAAATTAATTTTAAAGCCTGGGTCTTTATCCATTCTTTGCATTAAAAAACCCCAATGGATTCCTGTAGATGAGCTGAAAACCACATTTAATAAAGTTATAAAACAAACACACACAAATACACACAACCAAAAGCAAAACTTATAGAATTATTCTTGATCTATGTCTGCTTTAGATATGAGTAACCCTTGCATGCTGTGGGCACGTTTTCTGGGAAGATCTATAGTCTAAATTAAGATATGAGAATGTTATCAGTGCTAATCTGGCTTGAAGAGCCTGGGGCAGATTTAAATTGTTCCCTATATTATAATGCATTTTACTAATGAACACTGCATCCTGTAGCCTCTCCACCTAGAGCAAGATCTATGCAAATCCACTCCTGTCAATGAAACCTTCTTATCTATGCTCAGTGAGGTTTCCACCACTATGTAAACATGTCCATTTTCATTTAAACAGGGATTTAGATGGACAAACTGCAACAACAGGTTTTATTATAAAATAAAGTGTTTTATTTGTTGATGGAGCAACATACTTAATTAAATAAGAGACAATAACGCATTAATCAACATCACAACAAACATGCACTGTCTGTGCACAACAAAAGCAAAGCCATGATCAGCAAGCCAAGGATACAGAGAGTGACCTAGGGATGTGCCTGTCATCTGAGGGAGGAGTCACCAAGAGTCCATAGTAAACCCTACTTTCCTAATAACACAAATCCCAACACACAGACGTATATCTACACACACCCCCAAAACCTGACCTCATCCCAGGCTGCAGGGAATTCAATCTTAATATCATCGCATATACCAATTCTGTCCCACCTCTCGCCTTTATAAATAAAGCAAAGCGGGGCCGAAGCGCAGTGAGATGGGCAAGAAGAACGGCCCATCATCAGGTCCCTTTAAATTCGAATCTCAAGTAAGAACACATTCAGTGTGTAGAACCTGCTCAGTCACGTGTAGACAGCACACTCCATGGCCACTTTGGGAAGACATAAAAACACACACACAAAAAAAAAACATTAAACAAGACACAAAGTTTCTCTTACCAAAAAGGTCCTAGTACTTCTGCTTGAGCTTCTCTCCAAACCAACCTCCTTAGCCCCGATCTGAGGCTTCTTCCTTTAATTAACGTAGAAAATGAAAATAGAGGGGAGGGGGCTTGCTGTACAGGGTAAAGGGGGAGTTGTAATTTCTTCCCAGATGAGCAGCGATCGTCCCCCGATCCGCAGTGTAAATATATATATATACAGTATATATCTGTCTTCTATGAGTGCCCCTTTGGCTGCTGTCTGCAGAGAGGGTTGTGTGGAGGAGAGGGGGTGATACAGGGGGAAAGAAATGTTCCCACCCCCTCCCAAAATAAAATCTCTCTTTTTGTGTGTGTATTGCAGAGTCCCTTTGTTCTATAATCCCAGTAAGATTGAAAGCCATTCGTCCTGTCTCTAATCCCAGCCCTGCTCAACAACAGCATCCATTGGCTGTAATTTACATACAGGATTAACAAACCAGCTTCAAGGAGGAAAGAGGAAAAAAAGACAGAAGATAGAAAGAAGAAAGGGGATAGGTGGAACTGGATTTTTTTTTTCCACAGGCTAATTTATAGCATTAGAAAGGTTGGCGAGGGTTTCACAGAATCTAGGCTAGAGGTTGAAGATATGAAAAAAAAAGCAACGCTCAGAGATTGCAGATTAACATGTGTCTATTACACACATAACTGTGTGTTTCTTTTAAAGGAAGGCTGTGTCTGTTTAGCAGTTTAACATGAAGGGTGTGGGTGTAATTCAGATTACAGATTAGTGGGCAGGTTTACAGGGGAAAACCAAACTGCAGAATTACTGCACATACTAATGACACACTGCACTCACAATTAGCCTTCTTCTTCAACAGGGGGGTTATTCATTAAAAAGAGATATTTTGATACACAATTTACCATTCTGAGAAATTATTTTACTGTAATCCTATCACTAGAATGAAAATCTGTATTTATATTCTTATGTATTTATTATTATTATTATTTTTATTATACACAGATCATTACATTGTCTGCTCTAAAATGAGTGAAATATTGTTTTTCTTCTCAAGTAAACCAGACTAGCAATCCTAATCTGGAATTATTTCCTTTTTAGAACCAGTGAATATAAATGCATTACAGGCTATACCAGCAGTGATACATCTGTTTTTTTGTTGTTTTTTTAAGACAGCAACATCTGTGCATATGGCTGTGGGCTGAATTATACAGTCTTTAAACTAATGTATAGATTTCTTAAAAAATTTATATAAGCAGTGCTTTCCTTTTTGTACGTTTTCTTTTCTCAAATATGACACAATCCCATTTAAAAATTAAAATGAGCAATTAAAACTAATATTTATTTTTAATCTTACAATGTTTCTTTATTAAAAGAACACTGGTAACCATTACAACTTGGTGTAGTGGTTATGTTGCCAAATTACCTCAGAGATCAATTCCCTGATTTACCTAAATATTTAAGAGAAGGTTTACAAAAAAAAACAGGAGCTCTCCATAGCACCAGGACACCACACTACCTATACAAATGTCTTCAGTTTCCTTCAACATGGCAGCGATTGGATTACAGAGGGAACTTTTAATGGAATGATTTTTCCATTTGCCAATTTGTCAATAAGGGATCACAGTTACTCTGGGTAATATATTTCAGCTGATTAACCATTTTTTTACATTTTAATTTCAAGCCAAACGAACTCAGTAAATAATTAACAACACATTTTAACAAACTAAGGAATACACCAAATATTATCAAACGTAAAGGGATACTCCAAACATCATAACCAGTACCACTGCAGCCTCCAATAGCGGTTATGAGGTGAGGTGTCCTGATAATGGCGCAAAATATTTTGGAACGGTTGCCAACTTACCTGGGTTCAGCTGCGCTCCTACTCTTCGTTGAAGGTAGATTTACGACTTCTGGCATTTGTGTCAGCTGACTGCTCTCAGCCAATCAATACGCATCTGTGCATCACAATTTGCACAGAATTGACAGCCAGGAGCACCTTTGGCCCCAGATGGATTAATCTTTATATGTGCAGCATTTCAGAGCAATGACCACTTATAATCACTAAAGTGCTCATGATGCCTGGTGTAACCCTTTTACAATGGCAACAATGGTAAAATTACATATTGTAAGCAAACACTACTTACATATATAGTGTGGGGGTTACAGTAGAATCCTCAGTGCCCACGATGCACATGGTGCCAAGTTATTGACTTGGTGACTTTTCTATTGGTAACCTCGCCATTTTGTGTTTTATAAACCTCTTAATGTCAGCATATCAACTTTGAGATAATGTGATTAGTGACAACATCTACATTAAGAGCAGTTTTTAATGAACACTTCAGCATACATATATGCATAATAACGGAGGGATGTATCGCCATTACAGGTGATCTCAGCCAATCCAATGCTTTACCTTAGGGAATCATTGAAGGAAGTTAGTGTGCATGCGCAGCAATCATCATCAGTGCACATCTCCTCATAGAGATGCTTAATGCACAAGATATCCAATGTAGGTCCTACAAAGATTGCAGGACTGCATCAGAAAGGTCCCTTAGTGGCAGGCTCGGGTCCATATTTCTAACCTACCCAGCTCTAGTCCTGGGTCAAGAATACCCAAGGTTGGTAGGAATACATGTTCAGCGCAGCATGAATTTGGAGGCCAAGACAACACCTTTAACTCTTAATCATGTTCCTCAAATCATTTCTGAACAATTTTCACAGTGAAAGCTGAAAGAGGCCACTGCCATCAATCTCTAGGTAGGTGGTACGTGTTAGAGTAACATCTACATGAATGCCAGGACTCAAGGTTTCCCAGCAGAACATTGTCTAGAGCAGTGCTTTCTAAACTGTGTGTTGCAACACGTTAGTGTGTCGGCGGGAGTATGTAGGTGTGTCACACGAGCGTTTTATACAGTGCATACTAATTGGAACCTGCATGAACCCATCGCGCTTGCAATGCACTATTCGATGCCAATTAGTATGCACCACGGTCGAGAGATCATACTGTGCATCAGACAGTGGAAGTGGGGCGTCATGACGTGGTCACAGACGCATGGTGCACTCTGTCCAGACAACAGGGTGGGGAGAGAAGATGAGAAAGCGCGCAGTATGCTGAACAGCCTTGCTAGATTTTGAAGTGTTGTAAGTGTGATCCTATCAACCTCATACATGTCATTAAAATGGTAAGTAGTTATTAGATTATTACATTATTTTTTCCTAATTCTTGTACATTTTTACATATTGTACTCATAAATGACCACATTCTATGTATGTTATCTTGCAAATTGTATATTTTTAAAAATACATGAAAGGTTTTCCAGATATAATTTGTGTCCCCATATATTTTGTTATTACAAATTATGTGTTTTTACAATTTATGTATGAGTACCATTAAATTGTGTAATAGTACCATCCCTTGGATGTTGGGCAAAAGTAACATTCCCAGGATGTACTTGGAAACCAGAGTAATCTGAGTGTACCTTTCCTGGTTAAATACTTTGTTGTTATTATTATTGTTATTTGTCTGTATCTCTTATAAGGGGTTAGTAGTAGTCTAACTTACATAGTTACATGGCTGAAAAGATTGCGTCCATCAAGTTCAGCCTTCTTCACATTTGTTTTTTGCTGTTGATTCAAAAGAAGGCAAACCAAAAAAACAGTTTGAAGCACTTCCAATTTTGCAACAAAAAAATCCTTCTTGACCCCAGAATGGCAGTCAGATTTATCCTTGGATCAAGCAGTTATTACCCTACATTGAAAAAGTATATCCTTGAATATTCTGTTTATGCAAGTATGCATCTAGTAGCTGTTTGAACATCTGTATGGACTCTGATAAAACCACTTCTTCAGGCGGAGAATTCCACATCCATATTGTTCTTACAGTAAAAAAACCTTTTCTTCGCCTTAGACAAAATCTTCTTTCTTCCAGTCTAAACGCATGACCTCGTGTCCTATGTAAACTCTGGTTTGTGAATAGATTTCCACACTGGTTTGTATTGGCCCCGGATATATTTGTATAATGTTATCATATCCCCTTTGAGGCGATGTTTTTCTAAACTAAAGAGGTTTCAATTTGTTAACCTTTCTTCATAGCTAATATGTTCCATTCCTTTTATTAATTTTATAGCCCACCTCTGCACTTTTTCTAGTGCCATAATATACTTCTTTAGAACAGGCTTCCGGTTTGCTAGTAAACCTGGTTTACTGTGTCACGAAATGATGCTTGTCTAAAAAGTGTGTCACCAACTTGGAAAGTTTGGAAAGCAAAGCAATGGTCTAGATCAACCGCTGCTGGCCAGTCACACACACTCACTGATTTGACGCACAAGAACACACACACACATATCCTCCCTTATTTGACGCACTCTAACAGACATACATACATTCGCTGACAGACACATACATACTGATACTGAAACACACTCACACAGTGTTTTTTTTTTATTTAAGTCCACCCAGCCTCCCTACCTTTGGGAGAGATTAAATAGATCATTTCCCTGGGGTCCTGTTTGGATCCTGTCCTGGGGTCCATTGGGGATCTTTTCCCTGGGGTACAGTGCAGGGTTGCTCTCACCTTTTTGCTCTGTTAACAGAGATCAGCGCTCTCTCAATGACCACCTACAATACGCACAGCCACCCGCCTCAGGGGTCCCTAAATGGGCCGCCGGTCAGCTCTTGATGTCGGTGTTTCCTAATGACACAAGGCTAACAAGACATCTTCAAAAGTTGCCGGGGCGTCTGGGGGCGGTGTTTAGCCTTGTTAGCCTCACGGTTAGTGATGTCCCGAACGGTTCGCTGGCAAATAGTTCCTGGCGAACATAGCGTGTTCGCGTTCGCCACGGATGGCGAACATGTGCGATGTTCGGTCCACCCCCTATTCGTCATCATTGAGTAAACTTTGACCCTGTACCTCACAGTCAGCAGACACATTCCAGCCAATCAGCAGCAGACTCTCCCTCCCAGACCCTCCCACCTCCTAGACAGCATACAATTTAGATTAATTCTGAAGCTGCAATCATTTTTTTTGTGTGTGTTTGTGTTTATTATACATTATCCTCCATAGCCAGTAACCTGTGTTTATTATACATTATCTCCCTCATAGCCAGTAACCTGTGTTTATTATACATTATCCCCCCATAGCCAGTAACCTGTGCTTATTATACATTATCTCCCTCATAGCCAGTAACCTGTGTTTATTATACATTATCCCCCCCATAGCCAGTAACCTGTGTTTATTATACATTATCCTCCCATAGCCAGTAACCTGTGCTTATTATACATTATCCCTCCCATAGCCAGTAACCTGTGTTTATTATACATTATCCCTCCCATAGCCAGTAACCTGTGCTTATTATACATTATCCCCCCCATAGCCAGTAACCTGTGTTTATTATACATTATCCTCCCATAGCCAGTAACCTGTGTTTATTATACATTATCCTCCCATAGCCAGTAACCTGTGTTTATTATACATTATCCCCCCCATAGCCAGTAACCTCTGTTTATTATACATTATCCCCCCCATAGCCAGTAACCTGTGCTTATTATACATTATCCTCCCATAGCCAGTAACCTGTGTTTATTATACATCATCCCTCCCATAGCCAGTAACCTGTGTTTATTATACATTATCCCCCCATAGCCAGTAACCTGTGCTTATTATACATTATCCTCCCATAGCCAGTAACCTGTGTTTATTATACATTATCCCCCCCATAGCCAGTAACCTGTGTTTATTATACATTATCCCCCATAGTCATTTATCGTAGGCAGCAATATGTTCAGAAACATATTAGTAATATATGTAAATCGGGTTCATGCAAAGAGGGTGAAAAGGTATTAAAGATAAACACACTTATTGCATCAAATTTACAAAGCCAAACTTTTAAAAGCTTTCCTCATTTATTTCTCGGGATGAGGAATATATCGGTTGTAGACTGAGGATTTCCATCTGCCCAATCTTTTAATAATATGCACTGGAGTGTCAGTGTTGAAGGAGACCAAAGCTGCCCCTATTCTAAATGAAAGACCCGAGACATGGATACAACCCAATCTTAGGAGTAGTGTTCTGATGTAGAAGATGAATTTAGCCGTAGTCAGAGGGATTCAGTGAGAGTAGTGGTGAAATGTGTGTGGCATGACTGAGTGTGGGTAAGTAAGAGTCAAGTATTTTAACTGGGCACTAGTTCTAGGTGGGATAAAGTGGTATAGCGGATGGATGAGTAGTTTGGTTCGTTTTAGAGGTTTGTAGAGAAAGTATATAGTGATCATGATTTTTAGCGATATCCAATATTTTTAAGGTGGTCTCAAACAAACATAAAATGCTATATAAAATTTGTGGGAATATCGAAGTCGTGTACAGTAAATCAGAGAGGGCTCAGAATATCGAACCATCGATCGGTATCCAACCTTGTGCAAATGGGGAGTTTGCGGTTGTGCAAATGGACTGTTTGCGGTTGTTTGCGGTGCGTTAAACGGGGAGTTTGGTCTGTCACTGTGAAGCGGGCGAAACCCTTACACTACCTGATCGATACAACATCATACTTGATGTTTTAAAGCACGTTATTCCAAACAATTTAGTAATGTTAGGTGATTTATGCCCTTTATGGATTAAAACCAGACTCTGCATCAACTATGTAATTTTCCATGGGAGATTTGCCATGGATCCCCCTCCGGCATGCCACAGTCCAGGTGTTAGTCCCCTTGAAACAACTTTTCCATCACTATTGTGGCCAGAAAGAGTCCCTGTGGGTTTTAAAATTCGCCTATGGCGGTTCACCCGGTTCGCGAACATTTGCGGAAGTTCGTGTTCGCAAACGGAAAATTTTATGTTCGCGACATCACTACTCACAGTAAATACAGCTCTGGTCTTGGGCGCCCATGACCCTGACGCCGGTTCATCGGTTGTCCTTGCTGGCACCAGTTTTGGTAGGTACTAACCACTGCATACCAGGAACACCTCACAAGACTTGCTGTTTTGGAGATGCTCTTACCCAGTCACCAGCCCTTGTCAATATCATTCAGCTCTTTTTGCTTGCCCATTTTCCTGCTTCCAAATGTCAAATTCAAGAACTAAATGTTCACTTGCTCCCTTACATAAACCACCCTTGACAGGTGCCATTGTAACAATGTAATCAATATTATTCATTCCACCTGAAGTGGTTTTAATGTTGTGGCTGATCAGTGTATATGTGACATTGAATACCCTTTGGATATTGGTGAACATCAGAGAAAACAAGCAGGTGTCTTCTTGATTGTACAATGAATTTTATGTGAGCAGTAATGAATAAAAAGTAATTATCTGATAACATCTTGATTTTAATGGTAGAGACATTTAGCAAAAAAAAAGGAAAAAAGTTCAAGGATGCTGCAAAGATCAAAATAAATCCTTCTAATTAGTGGATTTTACTGTTTCAGCCACACCCTTTGCTAATAGGTTAAGAAAAATAACACACAGCAATATACTCTCCCTACACAAATACCAACAGTAGAATAGGCACAGTGGTTTTCAACATAGCAATGTTTTCCCATCTGTAAGTGTAAGTCTACATACACTACATACAGACACATCCCTGCATTTAAACATGATTACTACACACAAGTACACCACCGCATTCCAATGGCAACTACATACATCCCTACATGCACACAAATACTCTACACAAAAACATGCTTACAATCAAACATCAGCCTGGTTTAAAAATATTGTATGGTGTTAAAGATTGTAAGTACTGCAAGTAGGTGCTGCAGGCAGTGCCGTAACAATACTGCAAGGGGCTAAGTGACTCCAATCGGCAGGGAAGCTAAAATGAAAGAAAGGGATAGAAAGGAAGTTGCAAGATATTAGACTGCTAACTCCTAGACAGTGGGGACTTATACCTGGCAATATATAACACTCTAGTATAGGCCTCCGTTTAATTTAGCATTAGAAATGATTCCAGTCTGTTGGAGAAAAAAACCTTTTCAAATGATTTATCCACAGAAGTCACCATTCGAGTCTATGGGAATGTTTGTAGATAAATCATTTGAAAATATTGGAATAATTGTTGATGCTGATTCAAATGAATTAAATCAAGACCGTGAACGGAAACAGATCAAGGTCAAAAATACAGAATAGTCAAAAATTTAAAGCAGTGAATAAGCGAAGAAGAAAATCCAACAACAGGTCCCAGTCAGGAAATAGAAACAGGAGCACAATTAACAAGGGACCTTTCAGGAGGCATAGGCAACCTTCGGCACTCCAGATGTTTTGGACTACACCTCCCAGTTTGCTTTGCCAGCATTATGGATGTAAAAGCCTTATGGGGAATGTAGTCCACAACACCTGGAGTGCCGAAGGTTGCCTATCCCTGAACTAGATGAAGCTAGGCACTCAGACACAGGGCTAAAGTATCAGAGTCAAATTAAAGGGTCTTTATGGACAATGCAATTCACCTGAAGACTACCAAAGATCTTGTTTGAGCACCAAAATGATAATTTATGCATGGTCACAGGTGGTATTGCAGGCTCATTGCATGCATACATCTGGAACTATGTGAAATGACCTGCGCTGGTATTGCATTCACACTTCAAGTACAGATACATCCAAAATATAAAGGATTCTTTTTTTTGTGTGTGTGATTTCATTATGACCTTTTTCTTGTATATTCCTGTGGCAAAGCTTGATGGCTTGAGGTGAGGTGATTCAGGGAGATAAAGGCCATTTTTATACATATGCGTCCATAAACCAGCTTTATATGCCTGTTCCATCATACGTCATGGACATAAAACATAATTTAGCATACTGAAATGTCAAATTATACATCATGTGCGTACAGTTGAGAAGCTGCGGAACACAGTATTAAATTAAAGGGACCCTATAATCACCCAGACCACGTCAGCTCAATGAAGTGGTCTGGGTGCCAGGTCCCCCAGGTTTTAACCCTTCAGATGTAAACATAGCAGTTTCTGGGATACTGCTATGTTTACATTGCAGGGTTAATCCAGAGTCTAGTGGCTGTCTTCCTTACAGCCGCTAGAGGCGCTTCTGCGACGCTGGATGTGAAAATCGTATTCAGCGTGCAGAACGTCCATAGGAAAGCATTGAGAAATACATACAGACAGACATACGGAACAGCCGGTGCTATTCCGCCGCTACACGTGGAAAACCTATAAACGAAATTATAGGCAATGGTAGAAGGAAAACCTATAAACGAAATTATAGGCAATGGTAGAAGGAAAACCTATAAACGAAATTATAGGCAATAGGTAGAAGGAAAACCTATAAACAAAATTATAGGCAATGGTAGAAGGAAAACCTATAAACGAAATTATAGGCAATAGGTAGAAGGAAAACCTATAAACGAAATTATAGGCAATAGGTAGAAGGTGACATAGTAGAAATAGAGGTTTAGGCAATATGTCCTTGACAGGTTATTAACAGGATATAATTGGATAATAATAAGGATATAATTGGAGTAAGAAATCTTATAGATTGAAAGTAAAGGATAATTAGAGAGATAAGTAAAGCAGAACAGAACAGTAAGGTTTCAGAATTGCAAGTAACATAGACTTGTATGGAATCAGCCCCCTGTTTGGAAGGAGCACAGATAATTCAGGTAAATAACACCATGCAATAATGGTTAGTAGTGTAGTCCAGGTTGGTATGATGCAGGTTGAGTGTGTAGTTCAAGTTGGTGTGAAGCAAGTTGGTAATAAAGCAGGTTAGTAACAGTTAGGCTCTAAGAATTTTACAGGGTCTGTAACCCTTACTTATGCAGTTAACACATCCTGCTTTCCTTAATATTTGTGTACAATTAATGCAGACCAGTCATGATGAAGTTTAAGAAAGAAGGAACTCGTTAATGCATGTGCATTGTATTTTTTTAGGGTGTATGCAACAAAAGACAAAATCAACCAATCATAGACGTGCAGTGCAAAAAGTATAATTATGTATATAACATTACGTATTACAGGAAATCTACTGCGCATGTCTAGCACGTCTTCTCTAAACTACGCAAAGGTAATCTTGACCTGAGAGACAGAGAAAAGGGCGGTTGTGCTTGCAAGATAGCAGACAGGGAATATAATTCTTGCTTTTAACCCCTACAGACGTGGAAAGGCTTAACTAAGACAAAAAGGCTTTTTAACCCTTTATTTACCTGTATCTATGACAAGTCCCCTTTTCTCTGGTACTGTAGGTGAGAGGTATCTCCGAATGTACTAATTACACCTGTGGGCCTTTCATTAGCTCTTTACCTCTATTCTCTCGCCTTCTCCCCCTCCCACCAACAAACCATCGAGGAAGACCTGTCCAGATATTTGTAGATACATGATAATACATGTTATTAAATCCACATCTCAGTATGCAATACATCTATAGGTTAATGCATATATTTATAGCTCTGTTTGTCTAAGGGAATATTCACTAAGCATTGCATAGGTAAAATAATTAATTCTCCATCAGTAACAACGGTTGATATCATAGAGCAGGTAGGTATAAAGCAGTTTGGTAAGGTAAAGTAGATTAGTAGCATCAATCAGGTTGGTATCAAGCAGCTTGGAAAGATAAAGTAGATAGGAGCCACAATCAGAAGTTCTTTCAGGAAGACCGTCAACTTCAATGTAAAGGCCCAGTATTGAGCTGGGTGTGGCCTTTTGTAGGATAAGTAATCAGTCCAGGCAGGTGTGGTAGAGAGAAGGAAAGATCAGTCCTAGTGGTTAGGGAGGCCACTAGTGGTGGAAAACTGGAACTTGTAATGAAACAGAATAAAATAAACATAATCTGGGTTGTCAGGATAGGATCCTGACATACACACTGACACACACATGCACTGACATATACACACCTTGACACACGGATACCCACACAGGCACAGACACACACAGATGCCCAAATTGATACATACAAACACAGATACACACACTGGCAGATACACACAGATACCCACACTAAACCATACACACAGATACACCCACTTGCCCAGACACACACTCAGATACCCACACTGGCAAATTTACACAGAGATATACACAGACACATACACACAGGGGTGTATTAGCCGCGAGGCAAACAAGGCATTTGCCTTGGGCGGCATTTTCCAGGGGGCGGCAAAAAAAGCCGCCCCCAAATGCCCAGGGCAAATGCCTTGTTAGCCTTGCGGCTAACAGACATGCCGGCGGGCTGCTGGGCGATCAGGCGGCACTGCCTGGCGGGCGGGCGGCCGGCCGGCCGGCGAGGGAGCACTTCCCCTGAGCTGTCTGCTCAGCTCCCTCGCCAGCCGCAGAGTGAGGCTGGGAGGCGGAGCCGGAATATGACGTCATATTCCGGCTCCCAGCCTCACTCTGAGGCGCGCGAGGGAGCTGAGCAGACAGCTCAGGGGAAGTGCTCCCTCGCCGGCCGGCCGCCCGCCAGGCAGTGCCGCCCGATCGCCCAGCAGCCACTGGACCACCAGGGAGGAAGAGACACCCCCCTCCCCAGCATTCCCAAAGGTAAGGAGGCTGGGGGGGGGGGGGGGGTGTTAAATAAAAAAAAAATGTGTGAAAAATAAATGTTAAAAAAATGTGTGAAAAATAAATTAAAAAAAAAATGTGTGAAAAATAAATTAAAAAAAATGTGTGAAAAATAAATAAAAAAAAACGTGTTTAAAAAAAATGTGTTAAAAAAAAATTAAAAAAAATGTGTTAAAAAAATAAAAAAAAATGTGTTAAAAATACATTTAAAAAATGTGTTAATGTGGGTGGGTGAGTGTGTGTCTGTGTCTGTTAGTGTGTGTGTCTGTTAGTGTGTGTCTGTGTCTGTTAGTGTGTGTGTGTGTGTGTCAGTGTTTGTGTCTGTTAGTGTGTGTCTGTGTGTGTGTGTGTCTGTTAGTGTGTGTGTGTCTGTTAGTGTGTGTGTGTCTGTTAGTGTGTGTCAGTGTGTGTGTCTGTTAGTGTTTGTGTCTGTGTCTGTTAGTGTGTGTGTGTCAGTGTGTGTCTGTTAGTGTGTTTGTGTGTGTGTGTCTGTTAGTGTGTTTGTGTGTGTGTGTCTGTTAGTGTGTGTGCGTGTGTCTGTGTCTGTTAGTGTGTGTGTGTGTCTGTGTCTGTTAGTGTGTGTGTGTCTGTTAGTGTGTGACTGTGTGTGTCTGTTAGTGTGTGTTTGCCTGTGAGTGTGTGTGTATGTCAGTGAGTGTGTGTCTGCTAGTTTGTGTCTGCTAGTGAGTGAGTGTGTGTCTGTTAGTGAGTGTGTTTGTCTGTTAGTGAGTGTGAGTGTGTCTGTTAGTGTGTGTGTGTTTCTGTTAGCGAGTGTGTGTGTGTGTATTTAGAATGCGGGGCGGGGGGAAAGGTTGGGTGGGGGTAGCGCGGGGGGAGAGGGGGGCGCCTGAGTTTTGTCCTGCCTAGGGCAGCACAAAACCAGGATACACCACTGCATACACACATATATACTCACACTGGCACATACACAGATAGATACCCACAGACACATACACACACAGATACTCACACTGGCACATACACACACACTCAGATACCCACACATACACACACAGATACCAACACTGGCACACACACAGACAGATACCCACATACACACACTCAGACAGACACACACTGACACATACACTCAGATACACACACTGACATACACAGACACGTTATATTAACTTGATTTACAGCCACCCTCCTGTTAGCTTACCTTTTGTGTCCTGGAGGGTGGCTTGCTTAGGGTCCTTTTGAGGCTGATGGGAATGAGCATGTAGGAGCTCACTCCAGCCTCTCCTCTGCCTCCATGCTACATGGGGTGGTGCTGCCTCCAGCCTCTTCCTGCTCCTCCTCCCTCCTGTGCGATACTCTGTGAAGCAGGGAGGGAGCTGTCACTTCCTCCCAACCGGCTGATATCACAGGGGCCTGGTCAGGCTCTTAAAAGGCTGCGGCACCTGATCGGGACCCTGTTTATCGATAATATCTAACAGGTGGATAATCTGTAGGGGAACATTTATCATATAATATATCCCAGTAATCACACACAATCTTACATACATTGAGTGTGTGATTTCCGGGATATTCTTTATCACTTGCGGGTGTCAGGGAGCATTATTCAAAATACGGGACTACCGGGAGACTAGGGATGTCTGCTCTGGTGTTTTCAAAAGCAGGATACCAGAGGACAAACGGGCCATGGGATGCATTGAGTGTGTGCATAGGGGTTGTAGTGTATGTACGTATTGATGGCGGAGTGTGTGTAGGCTGTAGAGAGTGTATGTTTGCTTACAGGGAATTTAGTGTGTGCATAGGAGATCTAGTGTGTGTGTGTGTAGGTAGTGCAATGTGTGTATAAGGGATATAAATATTATTATTATTTTATTATTAAAGAAGAAATTAGCCTCTGAATAGATGTCTTGGGTTTTAGAGGAACAGATAGGGAGGGGGTAACCCTCAGAGATTTAGTGACAAATTAGAAAAGGGAAAACAAGGAATATGTTCCCACTGCCTTTATTGGGTAACTAAAGAGCAAGAAAAGTAACAAAAACTTTGTTAATCTATAGGGGACACCTATCCAAGGTAAGCCCCAGCAATGGTTGCCTAACTAGATTAAAGTCACTAGCGGCAATCCAATGTTAAATTAAAGAGAGCAGTGTAAATCAATCAAGAAAAATAACAAATACTTTATAAATCAATAGATGAGTTTGACACTCTTCGTGATACACATATGTATCAAAAAAATAATAAGATACAGTGTGAAAAATCCCACAGGGCAAGTCTGCTCACTGTCATTAGAAATACTAGTAACAGTGTGTCAGAAGGAGACATGTAATAGACAGCCACAATGTGGTGATTAACAATATATTTCCGTATAGTCAAAAATGCAAGTTCAATCTATTGTAACAATAGCGATAAAAAGTATCAGTTTGACCATATCTCATTACATTTGAATCACATCGGCATAGTATGTTAGTCTCATATAATACTGCATCAGTCTAATAGTGGTAAGAAGTAATTGCAGCTAATCCCATGCCATGTTAAATAGTATCGTCAAAAAAGCGATGTCTTAAATCTTTCTGTACAAACATGGGCAAATAATATCAAAAGGATAGTGAGCTGTGACTGATGCTGAAATAAGACTCACACTATCGTCAGACATAAAGTTAACACCTACAACTAGTCCTATTGTTCATTCGTCAGAAGGGTGTAGAAACCCTTAATACAGGAGAAGTAGGAAGGGTGCCTTCATGGGCACTCAAATATAGGATAGGTAGAAAGAAAATAGAAGAATAATGCAGATGCTAGTAAATCCCTAACTAGAGGGTTAAGTAATAAAGGTCTTTTCGTCAAACAAAGCAATTGTAAGTTAATGTCCTGATCGAGATGATCGAGATAGAAGGTCTCACCGGTGGAAGATCGCCGCCTAAGTTCCCAGCCCGTGGTAAAGTATACAAGAGGGCAAGGGGGTGTCCGAGGACACACGAGTAGAACCTAATTATATCGGTAAATTCCCGATATTCGTGCCCCGACGCGCGTTTCACCTAGCTTCAAGGTTCATCAGCTTCAAGGTTCCCCCTGATGAACCTTGAAGCTAGGTGAAACGCGCGTCGGGGCGCGAATATCGGGAATTTACCGATTTACCGTTCTTTTTCAATTTAACATTGGATTGCCGCTAGTGACTTTTATCTAGTTAGGCAACCATTGCTGGGGCTTACCTTGCATAGTTGTCCCCTATCGATTAATAAAGTATTTGTTATTTTTCTTGATTGATTTACACTGCTCTCTTTAATTTAACATTGGATTGCCGCTAGTGACTTTAATCTAGTTAGGCAACCATTGCTGGGGCTTACCTTGGATAGGTGTCCCCTATCGATTAACAAAGTTTTTGTTACTTTTCTTGCTCTTTAGTTACCCAATAAAGGCAGTGGGAACAGATTCCTTGTTTTCCCTTTTCTAATTTATTTTATTATTATTTATATAGTGCCAGCAAATTCCGTAGCGATGTACAATGGGATATAATACATTAAAACTAAGTTGCTGCTCCCCTTCTACTGATAAGGGATATAATGTCTACAGTGAATCAAGTGTGTGAGGGGTGTGGTGAGTGTGTGGGGTGCGGTGCAGTATGTGTGTGTGTAGAGGTGTTGTGGGTGCTTCGCCTCATATAAAAAAAAGTAAAGCATATAAATGTAAATATATCGGTTATACTTACCAAAACCGGAATGATACTTGCATGCAAAGAAGGCACAAAAAATAGATACTATCTGTTCAGTCAGAACTAATCATGCACTAAATACCAGATCAAATAAATTAACTTCCTCATCAAAAGATGTACCTAACGTGCACCATATACCTCTTAGAAGTATCTTATATGTGACATCGTCAACTTACAATCAAGAGGTATATAATAACAGAAAATAATAAGGGTAGATAACTAAACTGCTTATTGTCTCTTCTCCAAGTAGCAATGATGATGTTTCTAGTCATTAAGTCCTTTTGGGGCTAAAGTTTGTAGGATGTGTATCTGAAACATCTCACGCTTAAGGAGTTCTTTGCCATGATTCTCACCTTTCCTAAGTGGAGGGGCATTGCCAATGCCCATGAGCAGAGATAAACCATCGGGCCCGGTGTGAAAACTGTCCTGGGGCCACCTCTGTGTCTCATTCTCCCCTGCCCCTTTATGTTTCTCATTCTCCCCCCAGCCCCTCCATGTGTCTCATTCTCTCTCCCCAGCTCCTCTGTGTATTTCATTTCCACAGCCTTGCCATGTGTTTCATTCCCCCCAGTTCTTCCATGTGTCTCATCCCCTATAGCCCCTCTGTGTGTCTCCACCCCCAACACTTTCATGTGTTTCATTTTTGCCCCACCACCTCCATATGTCTAATTTCCCCCAAACCCTCCATGTGTCATATTCTTCCCCTCAGCTCCGCCATGTGTTTCATTCCGTCTAGCTCCTACATGTGTCTCACACCCCTCCCTCAGCTCCTCCATGTGTCTCATTCTTCCCCCAACCACTGCATTCTACGTGTATTATTCACCCCCCCAGTGCCTAACTGTGTATAATAGGTCTCTTTCCTTAACTTTTTGTATCTTAGCTATTATGCCTGGTCTATCTTTCATAAGTTGGTAATACTTGCACTGGGTTTTTGAAGATGTAATACGGTCATTATGCAATTGGCTCCAAAAGGTTGTCTGTAGCTGGTACTCTTGTGAATTTTAGGAATCGTATATATAATGGGCAGCTTGGAAATTCTTTAAATAAAAAATTGGCTAGATCAGGTGATATAGCTATTGCAACCTATTCAGCTCCTTTATGATGTTACTAAAGCCTTGATAAGGATCTTTAGGGAGGATTTGATATATTTTAACGTCACTCAGTTGTATCAGTAATTCCTCACGATAATAATTATAATCCATAATCACTATGCCTCCTCCTTTCGACGCAGGTCTTGTAAAGATAGAGTTGTATGGTGCCAATCTTCAACTGTTCAATTTCCTACTTGAACAGTTGGGAGCCATTCGTAGGCACAAATTATAGTCCTTTGGTCAAAAGGTCTTATTCATGATTTTACCACATGACAGGAGGCTTCATATTTGCATAACTTTCTTTACTGAAAACTCCAGCAGCATAGAAACATAACAACCAATCAGAAAAAGTTATGATGCCCATAAAAGGCCCTGTCTATGACATCACTTCCTCTTTCTTTGCTGCTCCAGCCTACAAAGGTCAGAGTATTTTGCCTCTCTGGTATAACCTAGATTTTACATTGATTACATGATAATTATTTTGTCTTTATTTTAACTCTATTTCATCCTGGCCCTCTTATACCTGTCCCCTTCCCTCCCTTCCTATACTTGTTTTACCTTCTCACAGTCTCTTGATATTTGACTGATTACTGTTGCGGTCCGTGGGCGTCACGGCTTCCCGTGCCGCGCTCGCTACGCGGACCCACCTCATATACTTGCGGGAACTGTGTGGGGACGGGTGGAGGGAGGCCTGGTCAGTGTTTTTTGTCTCTCTCCCCGCTATGGACCCGTGACCGCGAGTCCGTCGCGCACTTTCAGACGCGAGCGGCGGCCATCTTGGATCTCACGTCTCGCGAGATACACGACAGCCGCCTTCCCTGCTCGCTCTGCGGATCGGGATTCACCCGATCGGCACGTTCTACAGTGTCAGAGCCCCAAACAAAGAGTTTCTCCCAGGTGCTGGGACGCCTGAAACTTCAGATGATTGTTTATTTATGACACGCCACATGGCTTAAACAGACCCATTTGGTTAGACTGGAATATTACTCTGCACTGCCACTCTCCTGTATACTCACTGTTTTTTCCATATCATGATGGAGGTATAAAGCATGCAAGCATTAAAGGTGACTGAGTGCACTGTTGTACCCTGCACAGGGTCATACTATATTACTGTACCTGAATGTACAAAATTAATGTGGGTGTCCTCTGGGTATTTTTTCATGGCACACCACCTGGGGTGAACCCCCAGACAGGCATGCTAGGTCAATCACAGACCATTAAATATAAGGTGGGTGGCCTCTGGGTTACCACGGCACGCCACCTGGGGTGAACCCCAATCACATGCACGTGGGCTTACACCTCTCAACATAAGTATTACCACTGATTACTAACGATCCGTGCATACAGCTCTGGTGTACAACTGTGGTGAACCCAAACTCAGCACTACCACTGACACATACCAGACTGCTCAGTACAGGTGGCCCTATTAAGACACCAGAGCCATACACTCCAAGTCTCTATTTATAAACGATTCACTAATCTGGGCGACCCCCAGTTGTACCAGGAGTCTGGCACCCTATGTATTGACCCTTTACCACTACCCCACTGACTCCTCTTTTTTTTTTTTTATTCTTTATTTGTACTCGTAAAGTATACTTTAACTGTTAGGCCACCTCGTTGTACAGAATCATGAGACAATCATACGTATTCGGAGTAATACAGAACGGAATTCACGACTCTAGCCCGGTCCCGGGCCTCTTATGGTTTGCCCCCTATCGAGGACATTTTTTAACTTTATGAGCCTAATATCAGGTTTGCCAGTGATCTATGACATCCTAGTGGGTTAGCCAAAAGGCTCTGCTGTTCCTTCAAACCCTTTAATCAGGCTAGGTAGAAGAGGGGAAAGAACAATAAAATAAAAAAAAAAACAAGAAAAGAGAATTAGGACAAAGAGAGGGGGGGTCACCCCCAGAGGTATAAGAGAAGAGAGGAGTATAGAGAGAATAGGGAGATGCCGCAGTTAGCAGAGAAGAAGAAAAAAGGAGTGGAGGGGGGAGGAGGAGGGAGGAGGGGGGCCTACCGATTATTGATCAAGGTCTCAGCTTCCATCTCAGTCACACCGGGTCATAGGCCACCGGCCTATCTTCCTCCGTCTCTATTCGATCCTAGGACACAGTTGTCCCAAGGTTCCCACAGTTTCAGGAACTTCTCTACTGAGCCTTTCACCCTTGCCGTCAAGTCGTCCATTATTCTGCAGTCCCTTATTTTGGGTACGACAACTTGTACATCAGGGCCCTCTGGCGATAGCCATGCGGTAGCAATTGCTCTGCGAGCACATAGGGTCACCTTGTGTATTAATGACTGTTCTCTTTTGGTCCATCCATCTACAGACCTATTAAGTAGATATATCCAAGGATCCAGAGGTAGGGGCCTGCCGAAGATCTGTGTTAGTATGTCTTTGACCGATGTCCAAAAGACCTGTACTTTCGGGCATTCCCACCACATATGTAGATAAGTGCCGCGCGTACCACAACCCCTCCAGCAACCGTCAGTATCTGTTTTGTGCATATGGTAAAGTTGTATGGCCGTAGTATACCAACGTAGCATGGTTTTCCATGACTGTTCTTGATATGTGGTACAAATGGAAGCTTTGGTGTTCGCTTCCCATATCTCCTGCCATTCGATTCCTTCTAGCACCTCACCCAAGTCAGATTCCCATTTATCCGTGTATGGTAGGTTTCCCCATTCTTTGTTCTCCGCGCTTAGGTGGGCATATAAAAGCGTTATTAATCCCTTGGGGGTTACTCCGTGCATGCACATAGACTCAAAAAAAGTCATCTGTTTTAGAGCTGCTTCTTTGATGTGTGATTGTCTGGCGAAATCCCGGATTTGAAGGTATTGAAAGAAATCCGCCGGGGTCAAGTGGGTGCCTTGTTGGAGATCTGTGAATTGGATTATACTTCCATTCGGGTATAGCTGGTGGATCCGTTGTAATCCGGTTCTTTCGATTTGCCGAAATTCTCTAGGCGCCATTCCCGGGGGAAAGTCACGGTTTCGTGGTATTGGGGTGAGAGGGGATGGCGATGAAGCGAGTCCGTATCTGGTTCTGCAATGGTCCCAAATTTGTATGGAGTTAAGTATGGCTGGACACGTCGCCCTTATTATCGGTCTACTTTCTTTTGAGGCCCACATGGTGAATTGAGGTACGTCTGAGCCTACCATCATGGACTCGATGTCTACCCACCTCCTCTCAGTGGGCGGGGAGTGCCACATCGCTACCGGTGTCAGTTGGGCAGACAGGTAGTAGAAGTACAAGCTCGGTAGTCCTAGTCCGCCTCTGTCTTTACGTCGGTAAAGCACCTGCCTGGATATTCTATGTCTCTTGTTGTGCCAGATGAAGTCTCCTATTGATTTTTGCAACGGAACTAGTTGAAATTTAGCGATGTGGATTGGTAGGGCCTGAAACAAGAACAGTATACGCGGGAGGATGTTCATTTTTACCGAATTTTTCCGACCTATCCAGGATATAGGTTTGTCGGTCCAATTTTCCAGGTCGCTGATCAAAGATCGTATCATGGGGGCGTAATTGGCAGCGTAAAGGCGTCTCGGGTCCGCCGTCAGATGGATCCCCAAGTAGGTCAAGGTATCTGTTTCAATCCGGATCTTGTGGGTCTCCCTTATCCTACTCGTCTCCTCTTCCGTAAGACCTATCGGTAAGGCGCTAGATTTCTGCATATTGGCTTTGTAGCCTGAGGATTTCCAGTATTCCGTTATCACGTTCCGCAAGGCTGTTATTGAGTCTTCCGGGTTCGTAAGTGTCAGGAGGATATCATCCGCGTAAGCCGAGACGGTAAATTCTTTATTGCCCACTTTAACTCCGCAGATCCCGGGGTGGCGGCGTATAGCTTGTAGAAGAGGTTCCAATGCTAAAGTAAAGAGTAGGGGGGAAAGAGGGCACCCTTGTCTAGTCCCATTAAAGAGTCTGAAAGGAGACAGTGGGGCTCCCATTATCTGTATTTGGGCTCTCACATTGTGGTACATCGCCTGGGAATCCCAAGTGTTTCATGACCGTAAATAGGAATTGCCACCGGACCCTGTCGAAGGCCTTTTCCGCGTCAATAGAGACCACTAATGTTGGGGCAGCGACAGTAGTTTGTTTCCATATCAAGTCGATATTCCTCCTGGTGTTCTCGAACAATTGCCTGCCCTGTATGAAGCCGACCTGGTCTGCATGTATAAGTGAGTTCATGAGTGGATTTAACCTATCTGCTTGTATCCTCACCAGTATTTTCAGGTCGTGATTGATCAGTGATATGGGCCTAAAATTCTCCGGATTTAGGGGGTCCTTGTTCGGCTTGAGCAATAAATATATGGTGGCCAAGGTCATGTCAGGATTTAGGTGTCCTCCCTTCCTTAGGTCCGCGAAGAGTCGTACTAATTGTGGAGTTAGCTCCTCTCTAAAGGATTTGTAGTAGGAACCATCCATCAAAGCCATCTGGTTCCGGCGCCTTGTTGCCTTTCAAGCTGGAGATGGCCTTGTCCACTTCTTCTTCCGTGATGTCTGCGGCTAGGCTAGATGCGGCCTCCCCATTTAGTCCGTTCATCTCTAGACCATTGAGGTAAGCGAGGACGTTCTGTTCCTCAGCTAACTCGTTCACATAATTTTCTGGTGTGTGGTTGTAGAGTCGCTTGTAAAAGTCCTCGAAGACCCTGGCGATCTCGCTCAATTTGGATGTGGTCGTGCCATCCGGGTGTTTAATTGCCGTGATATGTGGCCTGTTTTGCCTAGATCGTAATGTTCTGGCCAGGAATGTGTCCATTTTGTTTGCGTTTTCAAAGTACGTGCGTCTGGTCCAGGTCATAGACTTAGCCGTGTCGTCTAGCAATAGCGTACGAATAGACCTTCTCACTGTGCTTAGCTGTTCAAATGTGTCTCTCCCAGGTGCAGCTTGGTGTTTTTGTTCCAGGGTTCGTAGTTGGCCCAATAGGTTTTCCAATTGTTGGTGTTTCAGCTTTTTCTTCCTTGTGGCCAGTTTAATTAGGGTTCCTCTTATCACTGCCTTATGCGCCACCCACACCGTGCCTGGGCCCATATCTGGGGTGTTATTCGTGGCAAAGTATTCCGTTATCTCCCTGCGTACCTGCTCTGTGATTTGAGGGTCTCGTAGCAGGGACGCGTTTAGTTTCCACGTCCACGGCGAAGCTACGCATAGGTTCCCTAGGACTATGGATACATCGGCATGGTCAGACCACGAGATATAGCCTACCATCGACTTTACAACGCATGCCATTCCATTCCCATTGGACAGAAAGAAATCTATCCGGGAGTAAGTTCCATGAGAAGCGGAGTAGAAAGAGTAATCCTTATCATCCGGGTGGTGGTCTCGCCATACGTCTATCAAACCAGTATCATCCATTAATTTTTTGAGAAGGCGGTCTTGACTGCCCCGTCCCTGTGACCGTGGCCCTCCGTCTCTTGAGCTCCTGTCTGCAGCTGGGCATGGGGCTGCGTTGAATTCGCCCCCCATGAACACCATACCATGCGGTAGTCCCGTTATCTTTTCCCGTAGTACTGTCCAGAACTCGGCATCAGGTCTGTTCGGAGCATATATGTTCAAAAAGTGCACGGTATGGGAGTGTAGGGTGCCTGAAACCGTAACATAGCGGCCCTCTGGGTCGACTTCATGGGATGTCACTTGAAAGGGGCAACTGCGCCTGACAAGAACAGCCACCCCATTACATTTGCAGTGAGCCCTAGCTTCATATGTTCCAACGTACGTTTGGTCTCTCAATTTAAACCGTGCAATTTAAACCGTGCCTGTTTGGGTAGATGGGTCTCCTGTATGAACGCTATGTCCGCTTTCATTCTTTTAAATTCTTTAAACATGAGACGGCGCTTCTTAGGGGCATTGAGCCCATTCAGAGACACTATCTTGATCTCCATCGCGAAAGATAGTAGTTGCTCGCGTCAATAATAGTTGCATCTGGTATCCTATCCTCTGCACGCCCGTAATCTCGGTGGGACCCCGATCCCATCCCCCCGAGCCCCTCAGAGTAAGGTAAAGGAGAAGGTAAAAGAAGGGAGAAAGAAGTATAAAAAGAAAAGTGGGCAAGAAGAGAAATAAAAATAGAAGAGCAGTGGCATCTGGACAGAGTCCATTGCCAAAGGATTCTGGACTTACCGCCCGCCAGAATAGTGTGGGGAGCATGAGCCCACTTCCCAGCCACAATCAACGTCGGAAGGAACAGTGGGACCCCGGCTCCGTCTCCTATGCGCCCTTTCAATTGCAATAAGGACCATATGTTATAAAGTGAGATTTGAGAGGTTAGCTGTCACGAGTGAACCCCATTAGATCACCCAACCTTAGTGAGAACCAAGGGTACCCTCCTTATTGTTTAGTTATAAAATTGGATTTTCAGGGTACAGCCGGACAGTAACTCATAAGCACATAAATTGTTATTGTAACCTAATCTGCGATGTTATGTGGCATATTTTGTATGCAAAATAAATAAAGAATTAGGAAAAAAAAGACATAATACATGTAACATATGGAAAGCCATATTCAAATACATTTCATAGAGCTAACAAAGGCCTAGTATTTATTTCAACCGCTTTCAATTGCACTGGAGATGTGAATCTAAATTTAAAATAAAATATTGTCAATAGTTTCCAAGTTACACAGAAACCTAAAACCTATAACAATGGGTTATAAGAATTGTGTAGGAAGTCTGATGGTAAATCTATGACTTGTAGTGTATCCCTACAGATTAACGCTTAATCCTGAAGGGCCCATTAAGTGCTGGATGTTGAGAAACACGTTTCTTGGTATCAGGTTACGAATAAACAGGATATCATTAAAGATCAATTACCTTATAGTTGTGGAAGCCAGCAACAGAGAGGAAGAGAGAACCTTATGTGGTAAATAAGATCTGGAGAGATGGGGAGGAAGGCAGTTTAAACTGATGGTGCAGGTGGAAACTGATTTGCAATAAGGAGATGACTAGAAGCTTTTTTTTTAATGCAGAGGCAATGAGACAGAGGGCACTGATATGAGCTTGATAGAATATTTAAATTACGTTAGGAAGTGGGAAAGGGAGAAAAAGAGGAAATAGGTAGGTGCTCGTATCAGATATGGAGAAAGAATATTCGCCCCGCACTTACTCTGCCCGGGCCAGGGCCGCAACACATGGCGGCTGGCACCTGGTCGCAGGGGGCGCAGGGCTGCGACCCTTGCGACTGCTGTATGTACGCCAGTGCATGCAGATACACACACACTTAAAGAACCACTACAGACACCCAGATCACATCAGCTCAATGAAGTGGTCTGGGTGCCAGGTCCCTCTAGTTTTAACCCTGCAGCTGAAAACATAGCAGTGTCAGAGAAAATGCTATGTTTCACTGAGGGTTAATCCAGCTTCTAGTGGCTGTCTCACTGACAGCCGCTAGAGGAGCTTCCGCAATTCTCACTGTGAAAATCACAGTGAGAAGACGCTGGACGTCCATAGGAAAGCATTGAGTAAATCTTTCCTATGGGTGGTTTGAAAGCGCGCGTGCGCGCGACTCTAGCCGCTCATGCGCATTCGGAGCTGAGAGGCGGATCGGGGCGGAGGGATCCCCAGTGCCAAGGGAGTCCGGTGCTGGAGAAAGGTAAGTTCTGAAGGGGTTTTAAACACACACACTCTTACAAACAGACGCATACACATTAGCTAACAGACACACACATTTACTGACAGAGACACACTCAGCGACATGCATACATACTCACTGACAGACAGACACACATACACACTCACTTACAAAACATACACTCTCACTGACAAACACACACTCACTAACAGACACACACAAGCACACTCAGTAACAGACACACACAATAACACACTCACTGACACACACACTGACACACAAACTAACACACACACACACACACTAACACACATACACATGTTTTTTTTTTTAAATTTAATCCCCCAGCCTCCTTACCTTTGGGAGAGCTGAGGGGATTCCCTAGGGTCCAGTGGTGCTGCTGGACGGCCGGTCACCGGGCGGCTGGCTATCTGGCGTGCGAGGGAGCACTCTCCCCTGAGCACTCTCTGCCCAGCTCCCTCGCGCACCACGTACTGATGCCAGAGCCGGAATATGACGTCATATTCCTTCTCCGGCATCAGTAAGCGGCGCGCGAGGGAGCTGGGCAGAGAGCACTCAGGGGAGAGTGCTCCCTCGCGCACCCGCAGGACTGGCCGCCCAGTGACACCAGCGCCAGCCTCGGGGGGTCCTGAGGCTGACCACACTGGAGTGCATCCTGGGTCGCAGGGCACCCCGGTACATATGCCACTGTGTGTGGAAATAGAAAGGGAGAGCTGTTTACTATGAAGTACAAGAAGCAGATATGGATATTAGGACTATGCTGTCTCCCTAAGGCCACTAGAGGTGCTTCCTCTTTCAGAGAGAGTAAAACTCGGTCTGGGAATCAAATGATGCTGATACCAGCATTTGCTTGAAGGAGTAATAATCCTAAATATTACTTAAATTTATGCCACAAATACAGTTATACAATACTATGATTATTGGTTTCTAACCAATACACCTCTATTATATTAACTATCAGAGCTGTTTTTTTTCCCTATAGTCATATATTTCTATAGAATACCCATAGCGGGGCGTGGTCTGACCGTCGATGAGACTAGACGTGTCTCACTAGAGCTCCGCTTAACCGCGCATAAAAAGCTTACAAAAGCGACCTTTTTTGTCCGCAAAACTCCCCAAGATAATCCCTGCCATGGAGAAGAGACCCTCCAAGAAGCAACCAAAGAGGGGCACTGAATCTGGGGGGACAGTCCTCGATCTAATGTCGGCGCAAAGGCTAGGCCGACAAGGGACCCAAGATGGCGTCGACCAGTCACCGCAGTCTTCGCCTCGTGCGGGCAGAGAAGAATCCCCAAGGGGCCAGGATACCATCCTGGCGAAACTAGCAGAGGTGAAGGCCTTTCTGGCCGGTGAAATCGCTAAGTCCACCGCGGTTCTCCAGGCCGAGATCGGGGCATTAGGTGACCGCACCGCCAGACTCGAAGACCGCATGGAGACAACCACACTGGCCCACAATGCCGTGATTGAGCGGTTAAACCGGGTAACAGCACACCTGGTCGAGACGGACCTAGCCATCGAGGACATGGCGAACCGCTCTCGGAGAAATAACCTCCGCCTACGAGGCTTACCTGAGGGCCCAGATGACGACCTGCAAGGGCTTGTACTCACCATCCTCAAACCGTTACTTCCGAATATACCAGAGGAACATTGGCACATTGAAAGGGCACACAGGGCCCTGAGAAGCCAAAGGAACGATACAACTGCCCCGAGAGACGTAATTCTCCGATTCCTGCATTACAGGACCAAAGAGGCCCTAATGAAGAAATGCCGTGATGGACCCATACGACATGCGGGGGGAGTGATATCCCTTTACCACGATCTGGCGCCCTCCACACTGCAACGAAGGAGAGACTGGCGCCCCATCACTGACGCCTTGAGAGGAGCCGGCATCAAATACGCTTGGGGCTTTCCCTTCAAATTGATGGTGTTCTGTGGGGACAGGGCGCACATCCTGGCCCCGGGAGGTGATCCGCATCGACTGCTCCGTGGTTTAGGCGTCCAGCCGCCACCCGACCTCCCCAACGTAGCGATGTATCCGGAGGGCCTTCCCCAGCTGCAGACGGAGTGGCGCGAGTCAGGACCGAGAGGACACAACTAATTGCGGAGGGTATCGTATTATAGGGCCCCAGGATGCCACTCTCTCCAGGGGGTATCACGCCCAGGGGTGTCCGGGGGATGGCTATGTCCTATGGGGAGGGGGATATGTTGAGGGGTGCTCCTGATCCAGCCCCGGGCCATAACTTTTACACGACTCGATTATACTCAGTAACGCTCCTTGTACAATCCGAATACAGGGGCTACTGGCCATGAAGGCCTGGGTGGACGCCTCCGCTCCTTATACTCATGGGTTGCAGTGTGACTAAGGTAATATTCTGCCTTTATTCGGGGTCTTGCTCAGGCCGCAGTGGCACCGTTGGAGTGGTGTTCATTTGGGGGGGGGGACAGGGGGGATACCGCTCAAACTGCCCGAGTTTTGGTTCGCCCAGTCTGGGTACCGACACTCTAACACGAGCCATGGGGTTACATGTTGACTGACCCCCCAAGTGGGACTTTCGCCTACCATTGACATTGTTATGTAGTTTTTTGTTATGTGTTTTTCCTTTGCTTATACACGGGTTTGTATATGGGACCCCCATGGGATGCGGTCCGTATGTTAGCCATGGCCTTTACGTGACCTTTTGCCCACCTTGATTGGGAGCTTATAGTTATTAGTTAATAGTACGGCCGAGTGGATTGGGACCCTAGCATACCCGCAGGGATTTTCAGCTTTGTTGACATTGTAGGGCGACCCTTAAAACACACATAAAAACGGAACATGTGAGGGGGGGAGAAAACAATCATAATACAAAAACAGTTAAAAAAAAACAAAAAAAAAAAAAAAAAACAAAAAAAACATACGTATCAACGAATAAAGCGGTCTACGAAACTCTAAAAGCATAAAAATATATAAAAATAACATAAAAATATAAAAGATGTATAATGTCAATAAACATGATTTACAGCGCTATTACGACTGTTGCCAGAGGTACAGCAGACAGGGAAGGGAGGAGCAATCCTGCTATACTTCATAAGCTGTTTATATGAACACCAAACACTACGTTATACTGTTGCTTTGTTGGCAGGGGGGGGAGGGAGGGGCGCCCACAGGTAACACCTTACGTTGGCGGGGGGATAACACACGACTGTTCCGGAATTGTGGATATACGGGCATGTGCGAATCTAGTTGACACTACAATTCACCACATCCCAGATAGGCCAAGCATTAGAACCCTGAACTGCCCATGCTCCAAAATACACATAGCCGTAGCACTTACAGGATCAAAGGGGAGTTGAAACCTACAATATATCACCCAATATAGGCGTTAACCTTATGTCACTACCCATTATTTCCAAGTTGGATTCCGAGATACCCCTAATCCCAACGTCTGATGCTAGAGGCCCTATTGCCCGGCCCTGAACGGGAGCACCTTTGGTTTATTAAGGGAGATATGGGATGCCCTCAGACGAGTGGGGTGGTTGCCAAGGGAGGCCACTGGGAGGCGGGACACCTGCGCACTCACGACAGCCCTTGCAGAGGTCAAGCATAGCGGGACTGGGAACCTGGAGCACATCCTATTTGTTGGGACCCCTATTAAGGTAGATGGCACTGATCTTGGCTGCCTCAAAATGGTATAGGGACACTGCCCCGAATTGGGTAATATGTGTTCTAACGAAAAGGGGGCCTTGTGATAAATCATTTTAATATATGTTTCACCGAGATTATCGGGTTATGTTATACCTTCCATTTTTGTATTAATGACAGAGGATTGTTTTGAATATACTCAAGCCACGCATATGGTCACTGTTACTGTTTATACCTGATGAAGCACAAGATTAGGACCCTAGACCACCTGCCTAGTGTGAGTTCTAGGGGCCCCCATAGGTGTGAGGTGGGACCGAGTATAGAGGCGCGGGAGTGGAGGTGGAGCCTGGAAAGCCGCCTCACCTCCATATCCCCCTACTTTCCCCCTATGGGGAGTAGGGCTTATGAGCTTAGGATCCCCGGAATTTACTAAGCAACTGTCGCAATAGAGAGTAGTCACGTCAGAGGGGATGGGGATTTGCTCCTTGAAGCCTAGAGGTCAAAACCGTATGCGATGCGCGCGTAGGAGTAGGAGCTTTGGGGATCCTCAGTTTCCTCCTTGCGTTGAGCGTGGCGGAGACGTGGGCAAGCGCTACCCACTACATTCTGGCGATTAGTGAGTCCAGAATCACTGTTGCATCCGGCTCAGTCCAGATGCCATTATCTTTTTTATCTTCTCCTCCTTCCCTATCTTTTTCTCTCTCCTTTTCTCCCATTCTCCTTCTCTCGGGGGTGGCGTTCGGGGGGTTGGTACCTTGTGAGAGCCCTGGGGCGCGGCTGCAGCTCACCAGACGTCTGCAGAGAATCAGTAGCATTGTAGTACTAAACATACTCCATGATGGAGCTTAAGGTCACCACGTTGAATGTTAAGGGCTTGAACGCCCCCAAGAAGCGGCGCCTCCTCTTTCAGGAGTTAAGGAGGATGAACTCGGAAATAGCCTACTTACAAGAGACACACCTCCCTAAACAGGCCGCCTTTAGACTTCGGGACCATACATTCTCGGGTTCATTTGAAGCTAGATCACGACGTAAACGTAATGGAGTGGCCATCGTCATTAAACGTACTTGCCCCTTTCAGATGTCAACTCAAGATGCCGACCCGGAGGGACGCTATCTTTTTGTTTCTGGCACTTTGCACTCACACTGCGTACATCTAATTAATATATACGCACCGAACCAGCCGGACGCCGCCTTTTGGGATGGGATTAGAGGCAAGATTGCCGCACTGCCTCATGGACTGATTCTCATGGGAGGGGATTTTAATGCCACCCCATGCCCGGCTGCGGACAGGAGCTCGAGAGACGGAGGCCCGAGGTCGCAGGGGATGGGAGGGCAAGACCGGATACTGAAAAAATTTATTGCAGGTACAGGATTAGTAGACGTCTGGAGGGCACAACACCCAATGGATCGGGATTACACGTTCTACTCGGCCCCCCATGGCACCTATTCCAGGATAGACTTGTTCCTGGTCAATGCAACGGGGTTGCCCAGGATAGCTCGATCGGAAGTTGGTAATATATCATGGTCGGACCACGCGGATGTCTCCATTATACTTGGAAACCTATGTATAGCGAGCCCTTGGACCTGGAGACTAAACGCTTCTCTATTGAGGGACACTGGGATAATGGAACAGATTCGGAAGGACATTATAGAATACTTTGTCACAAATACCACCCCAGACGTGAGCGTTAGTACAGTATGGGCGGCGCATAAGGCAGTGATTCGGGGGAACCTCATTAAATTGGCCACAAGGAAGAAGAAACTGAAGCACCATCAACTCGACACTCTACTGAAACAACTGAGGAATCTAGAGCAGAAACACCAATCCTCGCCGGATGTTACGACATACGAACAGCTGGGGGCGGTTAGGAGGAACATACGCACCCTACTACTGGACGATACGGCCAGATCTATGGCGTGGTCGAAACGCACGTTCTTCGACAAAGCCAACAAAATGGACACCCTGCTGGCTAGAACGCTACGGCCTAGACAAACCCGGCCCCACATCACGGCCATTAGACACCCGGACGGCACGACTAAAACTAATCCGGCGGAAATCGCGCAGGTTTTCGAGACATTCTACGAACACCTATACAATCATACTCCAGATGACAACACCCGGGGGGAGCAGGGGGAGGGCGACATCTTGCGCTATCTGGAAGACCTCGGTCTGACCAAACTGACCGGAGAGGCAGCAGCTAACCTAGCGGTGGAGATCAGCGAGAAAGAAGTTGATAGCGCTATCTCGAGCCTGAAGGGTAACAAAGCGCCGGGACCGGATGGCTTCGACGGGTCATACTACAAGACCTTCAGAGAGGAGCTTGTCCCTCACTTGACTGCACTATTCAATCGCTTAAGACAGGGTGAACATCTAGGCTCTGAGATGGCACTAGCCACTATTGTATTACTGCCCAAACCTGAGAGGGACCCGCTCCAACCTGAAAACTACAGACCCATATCGTTAATAAACCATGACCTGAAAATATTGGCAAAGATACAAGCGGAAAGGTTGAATCCGCTTCTGAACTCTCTTATACATGCGGACCAAGTCGGATTCATTCCAGGACGGCAATTGTTCGAGAACACCAGGCGGAACGTCGACCTTATTTGGAAACAAGTGGCCACCGGAGTTCCTTCTCTAGTGGTCTCCATCGACGCTGAGAAGGCCTTTGATAGGGTCAGATGGCGATTCTTGTTCTCAGTATTGAAACATCTTGGCTTCCCAGAAGAATACATACAAGTCACCAAAGCGATGTATCACAACGTACGGGCACAGATACAGATTACGGGAGCCCCACTACACCCGTTTCAGCTGCACAACGGAACCAGGCAGGGGTGCCCTCTCTCTCCCCTACTATTCGTGCTGGCACTAGAACCCTTACTACAGGCAATACGTAAACGTCCGAATATTAGAGGGGTCAGAGTAGGGGATAAGGAGTTCACAGTCTCCGCCTATGCCGATGACGTCCTTCTGACAGTCACAAACCCGATCGAGTCCTTGTTAGCATTACAGGAAGAGATACGGGTCTATGGGGAACTATCCGGGTACAGGGCGAATATCCAGAAATCCAGTGCAATGTCAATAGGGTTACCGGAAGCTGATATCTCCCTGATAAAGGAAAAGTATCAAATCCGGATGGAATCGAACTCCTTAAAATATCTAGGCGTTAACCTAACGGCAGACCCCGGAAAGCTATACGCAGAAAACTATGAACCCATGTTACGGACATTGATAGGGGACCTAGACAAGTGGACGGATAACCCTATTTCCTGGATAGGGCGTATTAACTCCGTGAAAATGAACATTCTACCCCGCCTCCTATTCCTGTTTCAGGCTCTGCCAGTACGAATCACGAAATCTCAACTGGTGCCGTTACAGAGGGCGATAGGCGATTTTGTCTGGCAAAATAAGAGACATAGGATAGCTAGACAAGTCTTATATAGGAAAAAGGATAGAGGGGGACTAGGGTTGCCGAACCTGTACTTCTACTACCTGGCAGCCCAGCTAACCCAGGTGGCCATGTGGCACTCCCCAATGGGGGAAAGAAGGTGGGTGGAGATAGAATCCATGATGGTGGGTCTAGATGTCCCCCAGTTTACCTTATGGGTCTCGAAGGACAAAAGGCCGATGATAAGGGTAACATGCCCGGCCATACTTAATTCCCTTTACCTATGGGATGCTAACAGCGTCAAATATGGGCTTACTTCATCCCCCTCCCCTATGGCTCCGATACTCAGGAACAGAGACTTCCCTCCTGGGATGTCCCCTAGAAACTTCCGAAACATTGAAAAGGCTGGATTACAACGTATCCACCAACTATATAAAAACGGGGAACTTATACAATTCGAAGAACTTCAGCAAGGTAACCACTTGACCCCAGCGGACTTTTTTCGCTATATCCAGATACGAGACTTCGCTAGGAGACCTTGCATTAAAGCAGCAGCCCAGTGTAAGCTATCTTTCTACGAAAGATTATGTCTAGAGGGCACCACACCCAAGGGCATGGTCACGATCCTATACGCTCACCTTAGCACTGAAACTAAGGAATGGGGCAGATTGAAATACATTGATAAATGGGAAGCAGACTTAGGGGAGGCATTGGAAGGCATAGAGTGGCAGGAGATATGGGAAGCAAACAGAAACGTCTCCATCTGTGTTACGATGCAAGAACAGGCATGGAAGACCATGTTCAGATGGTATTCTACACCGGTGACCCTACACAATATGCGGAAAGTAGATACAGACGACTGTTGGAGGGGATGCGGATTAAGAGGCACTTACATCCACATGTGGTGGGAATGCCCCAAAATACAAGGCTTTTGGAAATCAGTAGAAGGTCTGCTGAAACAAACGTTCGGTAAGCCTTTGGACATGAACCCGTGGATATACCTACTCAACAGGTCCATCGAGGGTTGGACGAAGAGAGAACAGAAACTGGTACACACGATCACTCTAAGTGCGCGCAGAGCGATAGCCACGGCATGGCTCTCACCCGAGGGACCAGAGTTCCGAGGGGTTATATCCAGGATACGGGAAAGCAGAGTCATGGATGACCTGACCGCTAGATTGAAGGGGATGGCTATATCTTTCCAGAGGACCTGGGAACCATGGGATAACAGTCTGGTGGGCTCCAGTAGCGACTGAAGGGATACGAACGAGTGAATAACTAGGTGCCAGGGCCGCGGGATACTGACGGTGTCCTAGACTCTGTTTACCTTGACCGGCCCTCCCCAGGCCCCCCCCCCCCCCCTTTTTCTTTCCCTGGCTACACCTGCTTTTTCTCTTTTTCCTTCTCTCTCTATTCTTCTTCTCCTAGTCTTTTCTATTTTCTCCTAATTCAGTCCTATTTCAGGCCTTGATCTGGCCTATATGGGCTTCGGCCCATCAGTATATAGGGGTATATCTCCTTCTTAGGTCTCATTCCTCTTAGTATTTTTCCTTTTTTGTATATTATTTTATCTGTCTCCCGGGCATGTTTCAACAAACGGAGAAACGAGGATGCTTAAAGGTAGACCTGGCGCATAGAGTTAGAGCTCCATATTCAGCTACATAGCCTGGAATAATTATAAAACCCTAGATAGGTGGCGAAGAACGAAGAAACCAAAGAGAGGCTTATTTATATGTACTCTTGTGCACTATATCACTGTAAGATTCTATTCAAAAAGGGCTTCTGCGCTAGCCTAAACATTACTGAAATCTTGCTGCTCATATCTTGGGTAAAAATGAAGAATTAAAAATTAAAAAATCCTCGATAGGAGGCAAGTAATGTAGGAAGTATAGAGTGGCTTGTCAGGTGTGCTGATGTTAATCGTTATGGTTGCACTATTATTCTTTGTACTTCGGCTTCTGCGCAAGCCACACAGTTGTATTCCTCTTGCCTTACCTGTCGTGTGCAAAAATAAAGAATTAAAAAAAAAAAAAAAAAAAGAATACCCATAGCATGCTAAATGGCCATTTGTGCTCATATTTAGTCGTCGGTCATTCATATACACATCAGATATTTATCATCCCATTTGTAACTAGAACAGCAAAAACAAGAAGAAAGGGTGCACCTTTAATACAGAAGGTTTATGTATAAATAATAAGCAAAAATAATTACAGATAAAGTCCAGAATAATAGTCCATAATATGGGAACTTCTTGTAGGACAACGATGATTCGTCTCAAATGTAGATAGTATTTTTCAGGGTGCCATATGGGAAGAAGAACAGAGAGAAAGGAAATCCAATGGTACAGTATGTAGGTATAAATAAAAATGTAAGAATATATAAATATTACTCACAATATCCAGAGCTAAAATCCAGCTCTGGTATGAAATGCGTGAAGTGGAATGATCCCCACTCAAGTATATATGGAGTATCAGCTTGAAGTACGGTGGTTCAACGTTGGTTCCGGCCGAAAATAAAAAGATAAAATATATAGTGCTCTCTGCTTTAACTGGAGTAAAAATTAAAAGGAAGTTTCAAATGTACTCACAATATGTTGAGCAGGCTTATACTGCTCGGTGTATAGCGTTTGGGTGGTATAATCCCCACCTAAGGATTCTTTTTGGCGTTTCTTCAGATGGTAAAATCAAAGGAGTCAGGTTGAAGTTAAAATAGAAATAATAGTAGCTAAATAAAAGGAAAGTGGCAACTAAAATATTTAGGGCCAAAATTCCTTTATTATAACAATGATTTAAAATATTTAAAACAATCTCTAGACGCGTTTCGCCAAAAATAGGCTTCTTCAAGTAGAGTATAGTAAAAACATAAACCTGACTTACATTGCTTTATATAGGATACCTTAATTGTGTTAGAATTCAAAGTTTCCCGCCAAAATGACGTCATCATTACTTTAATACATATCAAATTAATATTATAATAATGTAGATAATATATAGATATATATATAAAATAAATTTACATATGCAAATATACATGTAACTACCCCATGAATATATAGTTTTTTCCCCAGTATCAGTAATTTATACGCTATTTATAACATAATAAATTATGTGATTCTTTCACACAGTAAGACCAGAATCTTTATAATTTTAATGAGCATATTTAAACTCTTACCTTTTTGAAATATAGCCGAGCCATTACTACTTTACAGATATATGAGATGAATAAAAGTTCTAAATACAATGATCATCCTTGTAAGAGGTGGGGCTTTCATTTGATTTCATAGTTTTCTTTGGACTCAATAGAGACTCACACCACCAGCGTTTGGAATGCAAAGTATGCCATTGTGACAATACGTGTGTTCCAATCAGATGCGCAATTAGCTTATCCGAGATACCAACGATGGGACACCGCCGCGTCACTTCTGGTGTGATGGGTGCATTTCAATGAGAGAACAGAAATCCAGAAATTAGCCCATCAACACTATCAACGTAAGAACACCGATGCGTCACTTCTGGTATGACGCGTGCACCTTAACGACACCGGAAATTGGACTCACCAGAAAGCCATCTGCAATATAGATCTTCATATATAAACGGAACACTGTAAGGACTGATTCACACTTTTGACAAAGCTGTGGAAAGGCGAAACACGTCAAGTGGGACTCCTTATTTTATTTTTAGACCTTTTTATGTTTTTTATTATTTTGGTTAAAATAAAAGTTTGCTTTTTTTAATCTTTATTTTGGCAGTGCATAATCAATACAGAAGAGCTTGCATTGCCACAACAGCATGTGCAAGTCGGCCATTCAACATAGTTTAACAGTTAGTGGCATTGCTAGTGTAGCACATTTTTAATATAGTACATGACTATTATAAGTAACGAGTGAAACCGGTAGCTAATGAATATACAGCTCCTGCCGTGGGGATGTAAAATATCTATGTATTTGTGCAGGGCAGGGTGCTTTAGATGCCTCAAATACCATAGAGCTATATCAAGACTGGTGTACTGGGTACATGTTAGAGAGGCCGGATCCCCCTTACTTAGTGTTAGTAGTTCTACAGTGAGAAAAAAGGGGGGGGGGGGGTAACTGGAGTAGTGTGTAGAGGGAGATAGTGAAAGGTTCAATACTATTATCACATGTGATGAGCAGTACAAAGAGAATTATAATGGTAAGCTTTAAATAAACATGAGAGACAACTTGACAACAGTTCAGGGCACCAAAGTGGATGCTGCTTCTTTCCGTTGTGCTGCCGGTATGAATGGGCGCACCGTCGCTGGATTCCAGGCTACAGAGGATGTTGGTGTCATTGGTTCGGCTTGCTCTGGTAGTTGTTTATCCAATCCAGTTTCTGCAGCGGGGCTGGAATCTCTGCTTCTTCTTGTACCTTGATGGCGCCAGTGTCCCTGGGTATTATCAGGCTTTTGGGCATGCCCCAACGGTATGGTATGTTGTGAGATAAGAGCTGTTTGGTTAGGGGTGCAGGGACCGTCTCCAGTCCATGGTGGCTTTGGTGAGATCAGGGTAGAAGGTCAGGGAATAGCCCTCAAAGTGGAGGGGGGGATTTGTTGTGTGTGGCTGCCATGAGGGCGAGGCAATCTCTGCCTTGTTTGAAGCGGATGATCATGTCTTTTCCACCCTCTGGGGTGCTTGTCGTTGGTCTGGAGATCTGATGCCAGCTATCCAGTGGCATAGATTTGGCCTGCTTAGCTGTGAAGAGAGTGCTAAACAGCCTGCGGAATAGGTGCGGTAGTTCTGTGGTCTCCACCGCGTCAGGCAGGCCGCGGACTTTGACATTCTTCCAACGCCGTTTGTCTTCTGGCGCTGCTAGCTGATCTTGCTGTTGCTGGTGGGCCTTTTGCAGGGTTAGCACTTGCTGTCACTAGTCTTGTTTTATGTGCGGCCGTGTTTAGCTCTGTATTTTGTAGTCGGGCCGACACTCCACTTATTTCCTCGTGGAACGTGCCGATGTCAGCTGCAATATTGTGGCGCAGCTCACCAAGCATGTCCCTCAGCGTCTCCTCCTTAATCGGTGGCTTTGCAGGTAAGTGGGTCAATTTGGTCAGTGCCCGGGCGCCATAGTCATCCTCCTCCGACCCAGATGCCTCGCTAGACAAGTTGTACCTGTCTTCCATCTGCAGCGCCACTGTAGGCCTCTGCGCGGTTTGGGGCCTCCGCAGGAGATTACCGATATCTGCGGTAGCCGGGGGTCTATCCGGCTTGGATTTTATGTTGCGTCGCCCCATACTCTCAGAAGGCTTTGCTGTGTCCAGGAGTGCTCTCAGATCGGCTTTTTCCACTGTATTTCGCCTTATTTGGGAGCTCAGTGCATGTGCATCCTCTCAGTATGGCTGCTAGCTCCGCCCCCCCAAAAGTTTGCTTTTTATAGCTATTTACCTTTTATTTTTCTTTGCTACCTTGTACCAACATATCCATTGGTGGGGATTATACCGCCCATGCTGTTTAAACTAGAGAAAGTCCTGCTCTAGTCAATGTAAGTACATTACCTTATTTCGTTTCTGCTTACAAGTACTTACTTCACCATTGGAGTTTTTTCCTTTCTATATTTGTCTCTATATATATCACGCACGTTGCATTGCATTTGGAGTACCTGTATTGCCAACATCACCACATATCCTTAGACAGGGATTATACCGACCATGCGCAACACAGCAGAGCTCTAAGATAGCTCAATTAAATGTGAGTGGATCTCATATAGTGCCATTATCTTAATTTGTATTTTACTACACTGTTTTGCACTATTACTGTATTCTTTTTTGTTATTCTGAGGTATACAGTATTATACCATTTGAATATTTATGTACGTATATTTGTGGCACATTTAAATTCTGGTTGCGGTATGCCCCATTTATTCTACCATTTGTTCATTCACAAGGTTTGGGAATCCTTGTACTGTGAACTGCAGCCCACACAAACACACTTATTAAAGGATCACTATAGGGTCACGAACACAAACATGCATTCCTGACCCTATAGTGTTAACACCACCATCAAGCCTCTCTGGGCCCCTCATGCCTCCATAAATATAGTAAAAATCTTACTGTGTTCAAGCCTGAAGCTGTAAATCTGCATGCTGTTAGACTCAGAAAAACAAGCAGTCTGCTGACATGTGGTAGTCTGATCCAATCACAGTTCTTCCTCATAGGATTGGCTGAGATTGACAAAGAGGCAGATCAGGGTCAGAGCCAGCATGATTCAAACACAGCCCTGGCCAATCAGCATCCCCTCATAGAGATGAAGTGAATCAATGAATCTCTATGAGGAAAGTTCAGTGTCTGCATGCAGAGGGAGGAGACACAGAATCACAGGATGCTGTGCACAGTGCTGCCCTGTGCTCTGCTGACAGCAGATCTGAGTGGATGGAGGCATATTATGCCTCCATCAACTCTGAAGTCCCTCTGAGTGACTGCAACTGGAGGTGTTCCTAGCTTTCAATGTAAACACTGTATTTTCTCAGAAAATACAGTGTTTACATGAGAAAGGCTGCAGGAAGCTATAGTTCTCACCTGAACATCCTCATTAAGCTGAAGTTGTTCAGGTGACTATAGTGTCCCTTTAAGCTATAGTGAGCGCCTACTACCCTTGTTGTTTGTGTCAAACTCAAAGGCTAACACGGGCCAAATAAACAAGATTTAAGTTTATGTGGGCCGCAAAAAAGATATAAAAAAAATAAAGAGTTCTACCTAGACCAACACAAACTAAAATTACTTGTATCATTCTCATACAAATAATATGTAATCCTGGGTACATATATATGATTTACTCAAAAGTTTAACTTCAAGTTACTTACTTTTGCCCCCCAATCTAATACACAGCCTCCCGCAGCCCCCCCAATCTACTACACTGTCCTTTCTCACTCCACTCTAATACACTGCCCCCACTCTAATTTAATACACAGCCCTCCCTTCCCCGAATTTAACACACTGCCCCACTCCCACCATTCTAATACACTGCCCCCACCTCATACCCCCAAATTAATAAACTGTCCCCCCAATTTAATACATTGCCTCCACACCATGCCCCCCAAATTTAATACACTACACTAAAGGAAGGTTCCCCTAAGCCCTTTTTCCTCCTACCTTAAGCCGTCTTCCAGTCCAGGCCCTGCATGATCTTCTCTGCTCTGCACGCAGCCAGCCACTCTGCACACTATATTGCCGCCGCGCAGCTGGCAGATATGACTATATACGATAGAGCACGTGATCGCCCGCGGGACCACAGCATGAAGGCCAGGGCAGGCAGCCTAATAGGGATTTCCCAGTATCCTGGTAGGCCAGTCCGGCCCTGGGCCGCAAAGATACCCATTGTGGGTGTATGTGTCAATATGTGTACGTGTCGGTGTCTATATGAATTTGTGTGTATGTATATCTGTGTAAGTATGTATGTATGTGATAGTGTATGTGCATACATCCAAGCAGTCATACATCAGCACGACATACAAACACACTCCTGCAATCTAACACAAATATTACATACAAACACACCCCTGCATTCAAACTCCAAAAGGATATACAAAAACACCCCTTCACTCAAACAAAAATACTTCACACAAATGTACACCCGCATTTAAAAGTGAACATAACATTAAAACACACCCCTGGGGGGCGGGGCCTGACAGCCGAGCTGGCCAGACGTGCTTGGAGAGAGCTCTGGCACAGCTAAGCTTAAAAGCAACGAAAACTCGCCATAAACGTGGTTTTTATAGACCAATATAACTGAAGCTCATTGCTGCATCGAGTGGGAGCTCGTGGATACCCAAAAAGTGCCTTTCTATCGAGATCAACCACACTCCACACCCAGTGGCGTACACACAACCCATGGGGCCCCGGTGCGAAAACTGATCCGGGCCCCCCCCCCTCCCCCCGCGCGAGCGCTTACTCTGCGCAGGCTGGGGCCGCAACACATGGCGGCGGGCACCTGGTCGCAGGGCTGCGACCCGTGCGACCGCGGTATGTATGCCAGTGCATGCATAAACACATACACTTAAAGGACCACTACAGACACCCAGATCACATCAGCTCAATGAAGTGGTCTGGGTGCCAGGTCTCTCTAGTTTTAACCCTGCAGCTGAAAACATAGCAGTTTCAGAGAAACTGCTATGTTTCACTGAGGGTTAATCCAGCCTCTAGTGGCTGTCTCATTGACAGCCGCTAGAGGATTTTCTGCGATTCTCACTGTGAAAATCACAGTGAGAAGACGCTGAACGTCCATAGGAAAGCATTGAGTAATGCTTTCCTATGGGCGGTTTGAATGCGCGCGTGGCTCTTGCCACGCATGTGCATTCGGAGCTGAGATGCGGATGGGGACGGAGAGATCCCCAGCGTTAAGGGAGTCCGGCGCTGGAGAAAGGTAAGTGCTTAAGACACACACACACAAACACTCTCATGAACAGACGCACACATTTACTGACAGACACACACTCAGTGACAGACGCACACAAACATACTCAGTAACAGACACACACACTAACACACACACACACACACACTCTAACACTAACACACTCACTCACTAACACTAACACACTCACTCACTAACACTAACACACACACTCACTAACACTAACACACTCTAACACTAACACACACACTCACTAACACACACACTCACTAACACTAACACACACTAACACTAACACACTCACTAACACTAACACACTCACTAACACACACACACACTAACACTAACACTAACACACACACTCACTAACACACACACTCACTAACACTAACACACTCACTAACACACACACACTCACTAACACTAACACACTCACTAACACACACACACACACTCACTAACACACACTCACTAACACTAACACACTCAAAGTTTTTTTTTTTTTTAATCCCCCCAGCCTCCTTACCTGTGGGAGAGCTGAGGGGATTCCCTGGGGTCCAGTGGTGCTGCTGGCCCTGCTGTCACCCGGCTGGCTGGCGGGCGCGCGAGGGAGCACTGTCCCCTGGGTGCTCCCTCTTCAGCTCCCTCGCGCGCCGCGTACTGATGCCGGAGCCGGAAGATGACGTCATCTTCCGGCTCCGGTTTCAGTGCGGTGCGCGAGGGAGCTGAAGAGGGAGCACCCAGGGGACAGTGCTCCCTCGCGCGCCCGCCAGCCAGCCGGGTGACAGCAGGGCCAGCCTCGGGGGGGCCCGGAGGTGGCCGGCTCCTGGGCCCCCCAGCAGAAGAGGCTGGCCCAGTGACCTACATACCTGGGTCGCAGGGCGGCCGGGCCCCCTGGTGGGCCGGGCCCGGTCGCAGCCGCGACCCCTGCGACCCCGGTATGTACGCCACTGTCCACACCTAAGGCCTAGCATGACAGACGGCCTGATGGCTGGGAGAAACCGCCGATCTCCCGACACGGGACCCGAGCCGAGCAGCAACCTTGCCAACACCCTGCATCCCCCCCCTCTGGACCGGTGGGGGTCATCCCGGTCCCAGTTGGAGAAACCCTCAGATCTGCAGCAGGGGAGTACCCGGCCGGAACAAAGCTTGCATGCCGTAACCAAGATGGCCGCCGAGCCACAACCCCAGGAGAGCCTGCAGGCCTGGAGAGAAGGCTTTGAGGCCAGGTTCAATAGAGTCTGTGAAGACTTTTGGAGGCGACTAGAGTGCAGACCCAAAGCGAGTCACCCACCCGCCACACTGCCACTTGAAGCAGAAACGACAGTTCCCCGAAACGACATAAGGAAGGGGCCAAGCAAGGAGAAGCGCCCACCCCGCCACCCGACTTACCAGCTGTCACTCCGAACACCCAGACGTAAAGCGGCACCACATCGCCGCAAACCCGCCTTACCGCACAGCCGACGCTTTGCCGTGCAGTACCTCGGAGGGGCACGAAGATTCACCTGCACACAGCCCTACCGAGAGAGTCTCACCGGGCAGCACGGCTCACAAGTGCTGAGAAGGCTCAAAAGCCACAGCCCAGATGATCATCTCCACTATTTGCCGGTGGACAAAGTGAAAATGCACACTGGACTTTGGGGCTGGAGGCGTCCATGCACGCAAAGAGGTAGACTCAGGACCCCCAGAGCAGACAACCCGCTACACTACCCACCAACACGCTCCTGGCTCTTCCAAAACATGGGAATCGGATGACTGGTGATTTACTGAACAAGTTCTAAATAGCCATCACTGGCTCTGATTTATACTAACTTTATTTTATATACCATGCTTCTGTGCTCCTGGTTCCTTGTTTTTTCTTTTTTATTTCCTGTTTGTTTCTCTTTTTCCTAGCTGTTATTGTGCAGGGAACTGGAGCGAGGTGGACATTTAGCTCGAACAATAGCCGACATTGAGTAGACATAGTCTGTTCTCACCTTATATTGTATACAATGCTCAGTTCTCTGTGCCTAAAATATTTCATGTATATCGGAATTTTAACAAAAACGTATATTTACAGCTCATTGTCAACATGCATGCTTTAGCCAATATACAGGATAACGCTGCTGTGCGGTTTCAGGCAGAGGAGAGGGTGGCTTACTCAACTGTTCCCTTAAGGCTACCATAAAGCTGCTCAGTAAATGTATCTTTAGACATGCTGCCTGTTCTTTCAAAGTTACCCCCTCTGCTGAAGCCTGTATAGCATAGCATTACTGTCCCAAGCTCTAATGGTCACCGGCCTGGGGCATTACTAGGAGTTTACTCCTGTCTCCAACCGTTACATACCAATCTTATTAATCTGTCTAAGACCTTCTTAGCCGTAGCGCCATACGTCATAACTTAACGATCATAGAAGGTGTTGCGATATAAACTACTGTCTTTTTTCACGTGTTCACTTTATAACAAAAAATTTGCTGTTTGGATCTGCCATGAAAAATGTTTGTTATTGAAATGCTCGCTTCAGCTGTCGTGGCGAAGCAAAGTTGATTGTTATCTTTGTTACCTTCAGCACAATAAAATAAAGAATTTAAAATACACCCCTGCAATCAAACACAAACATTACATACAAACACACCCCTATATTAAAACACTAAAACTATATATAAGCACCTCTTCAAACACCAACATAGTACATTACACTACAGCGCCAGTAAATGCTGCAGCGCTGTACAGATATACAACCTAGACATTTTGGCTTGGGGTGCCCTGGAAAAATAATGAAATATTAGGGGTGTCTTTAACCTAAAAGGTTTGGGAACCACTGTGTTATACATAGGCGTGCGCACGGGGTGTGCCGGGTGTGCCTGGGCACACCCTAATCCCCACAGCACGCCTATGTATTGAGACCGGCAGGGGAGATCTCAGGATCTCCGCTGTCGGCTCATGCAGAGCCGGCGCTATCCGAGCGCCGGCTCTGCTCTCAGCCTCCCTCCCCACCGACCCACAGGCAGGGAGGGAGGCAGGAGAGGACCGGCGGAGCTCTTGCCAGCAGCTCCGCCGGGTTCCTCTCGCGAGATTTGAGCGTTGCCGCAGCAACGCTCAAAAGTTATAGGTAACAAGGGAGGGGGGATATTAACTAAACGGCACCTCACCTCACCTCCACTGGACCACCAGGGAAGGCAGCAGGAACAAGAATCCCCCCTCCCTACATAAGGTAAGAAGGGAGGGGGGATATTGAGTCATGTACCCCCACCTCCACCCCCCACAATCACCACACACATACAGCACACACACACATACAGCACCCTCACACAGCACACACACACATACAGCACACACATACAGCACCCACACACACAGCACCTACACACACAGCACACACATACAGCACCCACACACACAGCACCTACACACACACAGCAAACAAGGACCTACACACATACAGCACCCACACACACAGCACCTATACACATACAGCACCCACACACACATACAGCACCCACACACATACAGCACCCACACACAGCGCAAACACACACATACAGCACCCACACACACAGTACCTACAAACATACAGCACACACACACACAGCACACACACAGCACCTACACACACATATAGCACCCCCACACACACAGCACACACACAGCACCCACACCCACATACAGCACCCACACACATACAGCACACACACACACAGCACCTATACACATACAGCACCCACACACACATACAGCACCCACACACATACAGCACCCACACACAGCGCAAACACACACATACAGCACCCACACACACAGCACCTACAAACATACAGCACCCACACACAGCGCGCACACACACATACAGCACCCACACACAGCACCTACACACACACAGCACACACACACAGCACACACACACAGCACACACACAGCACCTACACACACATATAGCACCCCCACACACACAGCACACACACAGCACCCACACCCACATACAGCACACACACACACACACATACAGCACACACACACACAGCGCCCTTACACGCACACACACACACACACAGCAGTGTGTGTGTGTGTATAAATAAATAAATATATATATATATATATATATACACACATACATATACATGCGGCGTGTGTTTGTGCTTTAGGGTGCACACCCTAATGCAATAGGCTGCGCACGCCTATGGTGTTATACCCAGATACAAATAACAACACAACCATTATACTGAGATAAAAAAAGATTTGCGATGTTATCATTATCACAGTATGTGTACTGTACATGGATCACTAGATGAAAGTTGGAAAAGTTTGTTTAAAAATATGGACACAATTGCAAATTTTCATTTCAAAGTACATGTGCAGAAATGACAAGAGAATTACAAAAATTGGATGTTATCATTAACAGCTCCAATATTTAGCCTAAAATTTTCTGATCCAGAACTTAATTTCCACATTAGCTGTGCTGCAGCAGATGAGCCAGGCTTTAGATGCTCAAAGATGAATATTTTGTTAAATTACTCAAAAACCGTTTGACATAAAGTCAGCACAACACCCAAAAACTCTTTGCATTATAACCCCTACAATGAGCTGTAGTGGTTATAGTGCTGACAGTGCCAATTTCATCCCTTCCAAGTACCATAATGTAATTATTTAAAACCTTTGACTACCCAATATCATAAGGGGCTGAATTGGTTATAGTGTTTACACTGCCCATTTAATGCCTTCCAAACACTGAAATGCAATTATTTGAAACCTTTGACTCCCCTCATCACAGTGGGCCAAATGTAGTGACCTCAAACTGATTGATTGACAATATGTAGTTCTAAAATGTTTACAGGAGTATAGCAGTTATGATCAACTCACTATCTCGCTATTTAACACATCGCTAACTTAAGTGCACGGTGACAACATTACAATATATGACATAAAGATTAGGGAATGTCCAATGTAATTATTGTGATGTTGAGTTGAGCTATTAACAGAACTCCATATTAAACCAACATCTCCAAAACTAAATGAAGGGAGGGAAAGATAAGGGGATAAGAAGAGGGGAAGGAGGGCGATGAGAAAATATTTTAGCAGTAGCTGGTAAAACATCTCTAATAGCCTCTATTAACAGTAATATTTAACCCTGAGAGCTAGATTTTGCAAGATTCCAATTAATATCTTAAATTTTGATGTTATTAAACGGCTCAAAAATGTGTAATTAATCGGCTTATAGTAAACAAAAAATTTAGTGAAATTCAGTAAATGAATTAAATACAAAAGTAAGAAGAGCAAGCAAGAATCTATGCATGCATGGTTCCCACAGTTACACTAGCTGATAGACACTCGAGCTATGTGCCCAATGCACCCAAAGGAAATCCAGACATGTTTCCAAGAAGAAGACAAGTATGATGGCAACATCATTATATGTGATGTATGACTGGTGGATTTATTTATTGTTGGCAACACAAGGCATATGGCAATGAAATAGAGCACAGAGTGACTACTAAGGCATTTGAGTCTTTCATCCCAACTAACGAGCTGGCAGGTTTACCTGGATAGATATCTAACACACGGATTAATGCAAAAAGCAAGGAACTTCTTACTACAGTATTTATCCTCCATAAATAAAATATGAAAGGCTTTCATTGAAAGCTAGTGTCCTAATTCTTTTAAGCAATCAGGTAAATTATAAAGGGAAATTATTGATGAAGAAAAAAAACCAACTGATATTTCATTTTCTATTTGAATTAATTGTATTGATTCTCAAACTTTGCCGTTTCCCTTATTTGTATTTTGGATACATATTCCCATTGTTTTATATTTACGCTAATTGGGACACCTTATTAAGATTCAATTGAATGTTTCTAATGTTTGCATAATTCTCTTTTAATTTACACTTCAAAGCCTTATCACTTGGGGTGATGAATACAATTTTGAGAAAGCGGAGTTCATTATAACATACTGAGAACTTCCTCACGTGGATTATTTTGTTTGATGATTTCTATCAAGTCTGTTTCTCCTCACATAGCACTTCCTGAGGAATAACAAAGTTTTTCATGCTAGGTGCTATGAAAATTTTTATAACAAAAGACTTATTTCATCTTAGTTTTAAGAGGTGATTACCACATGGTCAAATATAAACGGCTAATTATTTGTTTCTTATTAAATATAGTATGAACATTTGAAAAGTATGTATAATAATTAGGGTCGTTTGTGAAAGTGGTACAAACAACAGGACTTATATCCAGGGCCGGCCTTAGGCCTTTAGACACACTGTGCTATAAATCTTCACAGATTGGCCACACCACACCCTGACCACTTCCCCTCGTCCAATACCACCCACTATATGAAACCTCCAACTTCAGGGGCTCCAGTCTGTGTGTATATATGTACAGTGGTTGCATAGAGGGTTTTCTTTTATTCAGAGCTGCAGTGTGTTTGTTTATAAGGGTTGTAGTGTTTGTGTGTTGGTGTACTGAGTGCATGTGTGTATATGAATTGTAGTATGAAAGCCTTTCATATTTTATTTATGGAGGATAAATACTGTAGTAAGAAGTTCCTTGCTTTTTGCATTAATCCGTGTGTTAGATATCTATCCAGGTAAACCTGCCAGCTCGTTAGTTGGGATGAAAGACTCAAATGCCTTAGTAGTCACTCTGTGCTCTATTTCATTGCCATATGCCTTGTGTTGCCAACAATAAATAAACCCACCAGTCATACATCACATATAATGATGTTGCCATCATACTTGTCTTCTTCTTGGAAACATGTCTGGATTTCTTTTGGGTGCATTGGGCACGTAGCTCGAGTGTCTATCATCTAGTGTAACTGTGGGAACCATGCATGCATAGATTCTTGCTTGCTCTTCTTACTTTTGTATTTAATTCATTTACTTAATTTCACTACATTTTTTGTTTACTATAAGGTATAGTTTGTAGAGTGGTAGTAGTGTGGGTATTTGTAGATGGTGTAGTGTAGGGGTACAGTGTGCATTTAGGGAGTATAGTGTATGTTTATAGGGAGTGCACTATGTGTATAGGGGTATAGTGTGTGTAATGGGATAATGCATGTGTGTACAGGGGTACAGTATTTGTATAGGGGATACATTGTATGTATATGAATTGTATTAATGTAATAATTATTAAAAAATAAAAGCATTAATTAAATCCTCCCCTCCATGTTGTTGGGTGGGTATTATGACAAGTTGGGTATTATACGGCATAATGGGTATTTTGAACAGATCACTACATACAACTTGACTGACACACATACACACAAGGTCACTATGCACAGGCTCACTGACTCACATACACACACAGATACAAGGTCACTACAAACATGCAGGCAAACACAAGACCACTACACACAAGCTCACTGACACACATGCCCACAAAATCACTACTCACAGGAGTATTGACACACATACACACAAACACAAGGTTACTACACACAAGTTCATTGACACACATGCACACAGAAACACAAAGTCACTACACACAAGCTCACTGACACACTTCCACACAAGCTCAATACATACATGCTCACTGACACACATGCACACAGGTGCAAGGTTACTACATACAAGCTCACTGACACCCATGCACACAATGCCACTACACAGAAGCTCACTGACACACATAGACACAAGGTCACTACACACAAGCTCAGTTCACTGACACAAGCTTATTAGCCCCTGACAGCAGTGTATTGCACTGTGGTTGCTTCCCAGGTCCTTCCTGTTGGTTGGAGCTTGCTGTTTCACTCATTAGTGAGCTATCCCTTGCGGCTCTGGCGCTCAGTGAAAGGATACAATGAAAGAAATTCCAAAAAGGTAAAAGCGCACACCAAAAGGTGGAAAATTAGTTACCTGTAATTTGATATAATAACTGGTAACTGATAGTAGATTTTCCTTCCTTTTGTACGAAGAATATGTTCAATAATACATGGTACAGTTTTCCTATACAAAAAATATAAACATACAACAGAACATAGTGTAATCTGTATATAATCCACAATAATATGAACATTTTTTGAGCTGAAACCACTCACACTTTTTTGAGCCGTTTGGAAGTTGGCTGAGAACTTATAGCGCCTTTATGTCACTTTCAAGGACATTGAAAAACTCTTCCTCCTTTCAAATGGATCCAATTATTACAGTAACCATTTAGTGGAAAGTTGGAGTCAGGAGTCAGGAGTTGAAGATATATTAACAAAGGTTTATTACATATAAAATAAAATTAAAAATGCACAACGCCTTTCAACCATTTACATATGGTCTTCCTCAGGTGATGTTCAGCATTACAATGAGCCTAGTACCATTTATATATGTTTTAACATGGATACTTAATTATCTCATTTGTTACACATGTAGCAAAAAATCACACCCATTTCCTTATATGGTCCGAACCGGATGTGAAATGCCACCTCCAATATGGCTACACATCCGGTCCGGACATCTCTAGTGCTGTATTAATGCTTCCAACCTATTATTGTGAAGAAAGATACTAAATGACACATAAAATCAAGCAGAAAAATAAAATCGAAGCTTTTCCCTTTCTATCCGAGACATCCATCATGAGATAAATCACTCATAGGTGTCTCGGTGAGTGGGGAGACTCCTGTGTGTCAGTGTGTGTATGTATCAGTGTATATCTGTGTGTCTATGTGTGTAACTGTGTGTCTGTCTACTTTCATGTATGTAGGTTTGTTTGTCTATGTATCAGTGTGTATGCGTATCAGTGTGTTAACACTACACAAAAATGCATGCCTGCATTCAAACACCAACATTCACACAAACACATATACACAGGTTTCCATGGCAATGCTCCACACGACATGCAGATCGGACTCACAAGAGTTGGAAAGAGGAGCTACCAGAAGCTGAAGAACATGTTGGCTTGGCCCCCTCTTCACTACACTGCACCTGTCAGCCTGCACAATGTCACTGGACCACCAGGGAGTATAATGTCCCCTCTCCCTGGCCAAATTTAAAAGGTATGGAGGGGGGAATAAAGTTAATAAATGAATGATTAAAAAATATTAAATAAAAAAACAACTTTTTTCCCCACAGAATGCAGCCTTTAACCTACCCTACATATATACTCACATACTCTGCATCCACTACACAAACACCCACACTGCATCCAAACACTCTGCATCCCCTGGGCACACACTCTCCATCCACTACACACACTGCATCCGCTACACAAACACATCCAATGCATCCACCACACAAGCATGCTGCATCCACTCTACACACACACACACACTACATCTTTGAATATTGAATGTCAGTAAATCCATGCTCTTGCAGATGTCTAAGGAGATAATACTTCAGATCACCATGTTTTCTGAGATTGAGCCTCTTAGTCTGTGCAAAAATTACAAATCCTTGAATGTCTTCAATAATTAAAAAAATTGGATTTGATGTGCACTCTCATATCTACAAGGAGCTGATGTATCCAAATTGCCATCTGACAATATTGCGTTGCTGCGGTGTATTTCAGTTCAAGTGAAGAAAGTGTAACAGCGACTTGCTTTCAACTATAAGCTAATGGTTGCAACCTATGGTATCACAGGTTGAATTAACATTGACAGATCCAGTTAACTAAGGATTTGAGGTTTCTAACAATAATAACATAATTTGGATTATCCCTTCTAAATACTTCATTACCATTTTACAGCATTCCAGTCATGTTCGTAGGACACTGCATCCTTTCCATGCAAAATTCCTGTAATGGCAATATGTGTTCTAAAATAGAAGGTATGTATAGTATTTCTAATTGCTATTGAACATAGCTAGGTAATGCGTCCTTTGTTCCATCGCCTTTAAGAAAACTCATGCTTGTGGTTGTTTTGAAAAAATGTTTTCCTTCATCTGTAGATCATTCCATCACCTTCTCCATTTGGGTACCAAGCTTATTAATAATCTGATTCATCTCATTCACAGAACCCAACATGCTGAAAACAGATGATGAGTTGTCATCATAAATCAGAATGTTTGTCCATTTGTCACATTAAGTTTTGGAATATAGGCATAGGTCTGCTTTATTCCATGAAAAAGCTTTTTAAGAAAACACTCGATTCATCGTTTCATTCCTTGTTTTTAGGACCCTGTCATGATCTTTTGCGTTTACACGCATGATTCCTTGTTTTTTCCATAAATCACAATGGCTTTTTCCTGTAGATGTGCTCATTCGATATCTAGGTGCTTAATTTTCGTTGTCTGCTACACTAATTAATTGCACTTATAATGTTTTGCATCACTACTGGAACAAATTGTTCATCGTTATCTTCTCCAGATTTCTGTGAGTAGCCTTAAGCAATTAATATTAACATTTATCTGTTGTCATTTTGTTTCTGCATTGATATTGAATGTTAATTTGCTCTTAGTAATGCTGTGTACAGATGGAAGCTCTAACACACCTCCCATCACACACTGTAGTGATAAACATGTCTCACATTACATATGCAACCTCTACACACTAACAAAAACAACTCCCAGCTCACATTTATTCACACTGACAACAAACTTTCATCACAGACATGCAGTCACTCACTTCTCATCACACTCGTGCAGCAAGCCCTAAACATAACTCTCGTCACACATGGAAATTCAAGACACTTATACACAACTCCCAACACACACAAATCCCTCACAACTACACACAGCTCCCATGCCATCACACATTAATATACATCTACCAATTGACACATTCAGGTACATGCAAATACAATGATGATCACACATAGTAGTAGATGATTGGAGAGGAGACTGGAAAAATGCTAAGGATGGCTAAATAGAAATTGTTGAAGTGGAGGTCAAAAGTTAGGGTAAAAAAAGTAGGGCTAAGGATAGAGAGGCTGGAAGAGAAATAATGTGAAAAAGGGAAAACTAGGGGCAGAGAATGAGAAGCTATAACAAAAAAAGAAACATAGTGGAGAGTATAGATAAATGAAATGTAAAACTGAGGGATATATATAAGTGCAGTGTGAAACTGGGTAAAAGAGGTTAATGCGGGGGGCGGGGCCTGACCGTGGAGCTGAGAGGATGTTAGCCTCAACAGCTCCGGCCAAAGGCGGCAGAAAAAGTGGCACTACATGACTAAAACGGCAACCAAATGGCAAATAAAGGCTACCAGGCGAAAGGGGATACCGGGACTCACACAAAGATACCCTCCAAGCTATTGCTCCCGCATACACCCAATACCCTGGCGAGGCCTCCCAGCTGGTGGGCGTGGGAGAGACGGCCGCTCTCCTACCGCCGGGAACGGCTGGAAATTTGCCACAGAGCCCTCGTTCCCCCCCTCTGGACCGGCGGGGGTTAATCCATACCAACCCCACCCAATCCCCCTGACAAGAGGAAATCCGACAAACCGAACAGGCAGTATGGAGGTCGCTGGTGAGGCCTACAAAATGGCAAACGGCACACACACCGCAGTCCTAAGCAAAGCCTGGAGGGACACAGAGCTCCGACTAAACGGCATATTCTGCTCCTTCTGGGAGAAGCTGGAGATGCTCACATGGCCCCCGGAATCAAAGAACCTGGCTGATGGCACACCACAAGGCCCGCCACGGGAAGCCCAAAAGAGAGACACGGCACACTCAGACTCCCACCCCAGGCTAAGCAAGCACCTGAGAAGGGCCACCCTGGCAACAGATGCCCGGAGCCACGCTAGCAGCAGATGCAACCAGACAAAGGCGATGAAAACCAACGAGATTCCCACAATGCAGCGCCAAAAACCACCTCGCTTACCAGCAGCGTCCCAGCACAAGAGAGCAAAGGCCAACACAACTGAACAAGAATGAGGCGCCCCACGAGGCCCAAAATGGCGACAGCAGCAGACCGACTACACTGTTACAGCTGCAGCCGCACAGAGACACTCCTCTCCCACAATACCAGACCACAGGCATAGAAGTGCGCACCAGCACAAGACGCCCACAAGACCCCGCAGGGTATCGGCTGACGGACTCGATAAAGGGGCAGCCACAAGAACTCTGGGACCGCTGCCTCCTTCACGGATGCATACTACACACGTTCTTACAGGTCCACCACACATATCCCCGCAGACCTACAGCAGAGTGTAGGCTTACCTCATGCAACTATACCCACCAGGCCTCAACAATTAGACACATACACCCGCTACACCAGGGATCAGTGGGGGGTATAACCCTTACGATATACATATGACCCCAACACGAGATAAAACCTATCTGGATGCTTAATACACACACACTAACACACACACACTCTAACACACACACACACTAACACACACACACACGCGCGCGAGGGAGCTGAAGAGGGAGCACACAGGGGAGAGTGCTCCCTCGCGCGCCCGCCTGCCTGCCGGGTGACACCACTGGACCCCAGGGAATCCCCTTAGCTCTCCCACAGGTAAGGAGGCTGGGGGGATTAAATTTTTAAAAAAACGTGTGTGTGTTAGAGTGTGTTAGTGTGTGTGTGTGTTAGAGTGTGTGTGTGCTAGTGTGTGTGTGTTAGAGTGTGTGTGTGTGTTAGTGTTAGTGTGTTTGTGTGTTTGTTTGTGTGTGTGTGTGTTAGTGTGTGTGTTAGAGTGTGTGTGTTAGAGTGTGTGTTAGAGTGTGTGTTAGAGTGTGTGTTAGAGTGTGTGTGTGTTAGTGTGTGTGTGTTAGTGTTAGAGTGTGTGTGTTAGTGTTAGAGTGTGTGTGTGTGTGTGTTAGTGTGTGTGTATTAGTGTTAGAGTGTGTGTGTTACTGTGTGTGTCTGTTACTGAGTGTGTGTTTTGTAAGTGAGTGTGTATGTGTCTGTCTGTCAGTGAGTGTGTATGTATGTCTGTCACTGAGTGTGTGTCTGTCAGTAAATGTGTGTGCCTGTTAGCTAGTGTGTATGCGTCTGTTCGTGAGAGTGTGTGTCTGTTAGCTAGTGTGTATGCGTCTGTTCGTGAGAGTGTGTGTGTGTATCTTAAGCACTTACCTTTCTCCAGCGCTGGACTCCCTTGGCGCTGGGGATCTCTCCGCCCCAATTCGCCTCTCAGCTCCGAATGCGCATGCGTGGCAAGAGCCACGCGCGCATTCAAACCGCCCATAGGAAAGCATTACTCAATGCTTTCCTATGGACGTCCAGCGTCTTCTCACTATGATTTTCACAGTGAGAATTGCGGAAGCTCCTCTAGCGGCTGTCAATGAGACAGCCACTAGAGGCTGGATTAACCCTCAGTGTAACATAGCAGTTTCTCTGAAACTGCTATGTTTTCAGCTGCAGGGTTAAAACTAGAGGGACCTGGCACCCAGACCACTTCATTGAGCTGATGTGATCTGGGTGTCTGTAGTGGTTCTTTAAGTGTATGTGTATCTGCATGCACTGGCGTACATACCGCGGTCGCAGGGGTCGCAGCCCTGCGACCAGGTGCCTGCCGCCATGTGTTGTGGCCCCAGCCTGCGCAGAGTAAGCGCGTGCGGGGGGGGGGGCCACGGATCAGTTTTCGCACCGGGGCCCCATGGGTTGTGTGTACGCTACTGATTGATTCAATGCATCTCTATGATGAGATGCTAATTGGCCAAGGCGACATTTGGCCCAGTCACCGCCCCACTTCCTTGGTGATCTCAGCCAATCCAATGCTTTCCCACAGGGTAATTGGCCGAGATTATCACTTCTGATGATGTCAGCCAAATAGGCAGATTGAGGGAGCAGCAACTGCAGACCCTTGGAGAGCTGGAAATAAGTTACTTTTTAACCCTTTGTAAAGGAGTAAGGGTGAGCAAGCTACCTAAATGTTTTTTGTTTTTTTTAACTCTATAGGGTCAGGAATACATGTTTGAGTTCCTGACCCTAGAGTGTTCTTTTAACATATTCATGTTCACTTTTAATAAATTTGAAATTGAAATTAAAATCTGTTTTGTTTTGTTTAACTAAATGCTTATACTGGTTTCTTCTTCTGTGGGAAACCATGTCTGTCTCACTTAGCTACAACTAAACAACAACCTTTTAGTCACATGGGTAGATTAAACTAATAGCTTAAGTCCTCATAGTAGCAGTTGTGGTTTGTGAAATAGGAGTCCGGGCATAAGATGTTGCCACCAGAGTATTGTGTAGTTAACAAGTCCACAGCTGTGTATTTAAATGCCCTACAAACAAGGCAGAATATCCAAAAACGGCTGAATTTTCCCCCTTCTCAGATATTTACAGACCACACAGTTTAAAGGGAGAGGCCACTGTGAGTCCATGAAAACCCTGAAGAATTTTGGAGTCATTTAAAGGCCACTTTAGTACCCAAGAGCTAAAAATTCATCATATGTATATTGTGAAACTGAGTAAGAGAAAACAAAATATGTTTCTGTGATTTTTCTTACCTTTGAAACAGTGGCAAGCAGTTGGAGTTGTATCTAATCACAGTGCCACAGTTACAAGGTGTCAAATGACATAAGCCAGTTTTCATTATTTCTCACAATATTCTAAATAGTTTTCATTTAACACGTCCTAATTCAGGTGTATTAAAATGACCATAAAAAAAAAACACAAGTAACTACAGCCAACTGACAACAAGCCACTACAGCAAAATAAGGGACAAATGGCCTACCCCCGCTTAAACAGTGAACAATTGGAAAAGGAGTTTGTTTTTAATTTAAAATCATATTTAATCTGTAAAGCATAAAATTAGCCTCTATGAGTCCTGGAGTGATGGAAGTGTACACAGATACACACAAACGAGACCAGTACCCATAAACTAAACAATAATTATAGGTATAAAATGATACTGGTTAAAGAGAAAAAAAAACTTTTAACATTAACAAGTTTCCGTGTGTTTCTGTGAATTGTATTTAAAAACAATGGCATGAAGATGGGTGTTGTATCTAATACCAGTGCCATATATCCTCCCTTAACCTTCCACAAGTCTTCTTTACTGCAATTCCTTTACTGCCAGGAATTGCATCCCTTCATTTTTTTCATTGATATAGGAACTAGCTTTCTTAGTCCCTATACAGCATCTGACCACAAGGGGGCAAAAAGGTCCTTTTGTAGAATAAAAGATAGCTCCCTCACATTAAGCAAGCTATTTGCTTTCCTCAGAAGACATGGTTCTTCTACTGGATAGGAAATAGTCGCAAGTAATTGCCAGTGTCAGGAACTGGACAATGCATGGCTGACAGGTACTTGTGTAAACAGCTAGGGAGGCGAAAGGAATGGTGTAGGGTAGGGCTATCAATGCACTTGGGGCTTCAGAGACACCACTCACCCAATTATTTAGGGAAAGATGGCTTTCTGAAGATAAAAATAGTATTAATAAAAGAAAACACCAGCACTTGCTGCACTCTTCATTTGCAACTGTAGATCCATGCCTCGTTGGCCTAGTGGAGAATATATTATTGAATATAGTAACAGGTTTACTAAATGCTGCATCTGTTCATATAACAGGAATTTGCTCTGTTGATTGTTCAACAGAATTACTGATTTTTCAGAGACAGAAGGAAGCAGTGACCTCTAGTGGTTGCATGTTATATTAAAATATATACATTTAAAGAGGAACATTTATGAAACATTAACATATGTTAGATGGCCACATACATTAAATGGCATGTCTAGCTCCAAAATACATTTCTGATCCCTGGGCCCGACTTGCCTACTTTGTGGCAGCTCTGTGGAGCATACCATGATGTGCTAGAGTTGGAAGAAATCTTCAGAACCTTCTGGCTTAAACTGCAGGATCGTGTACTGGCTTTGGCCTCAGCATAAGATGGTTGTTCGGAGGAGCATTGTGCCGAGGGGCAACACTACTGTGCTCACTTAAGCTGTAACCCACCATCTAGGGCCGAGAGCCTCCCAAGGCAATGTCCTCAAGCATCAACCAGGCACTTATTACCTGGATCTTCTGGCTACCCCTGAAAGGGAAAGGACTTGGCGCTTCTGAGTTTCCAGGTCTGTGGTTCATGTATACTGACATAGGCAGGAAATCAACACAGGGATAAGTGGAAGGGAGGTCAGAAAAAAGGTATAGACATACAGTGTGAGGGATAAGCATATCTAGAGTCTGGCCTATGCACTCCCAGGGCGGCATATCAGGCATCTTCTGCCACCTGGGCAGTGTCCGGCTTTCCAGGATTCCATAGCCCAACACCATGACCAAGTGGCCAGAGGGGATTATTTCCAGCCTCTAGTATAACTTTTTGTGTGAAAATGATCCTTGTCTAGTAGTGCTTAACAACCTCCATCTACTCCCTTGGAAGGTGATGCATCTTGGGAGCCACTGAGGCAAATTCCTCAAGTGGGTTGATATCCAGTGCTCTAAGGAACTCTTGAACATCTGAAGACAACTGCAGAGTGATGTTTTTTCTTCTACAGAATGCCAGCAGTTTAAAGAGATGTCCCTATGTAAATCTGATGTTGAGGCTTCTAGATGGTCTTCTATGAAGACAGCATCTCTGTAGAAAAGCTGGGCATAAGTCCTGGAATGCTCGAAATGTGGTTTCCTTGGATAGAATGTGTGTATCTCTGCTCATCTTTAGGAAAGCTGCTTTAGTAAGATAGTAATTCAAGCGGACTATAATGCTCCTAGGCTGTTCTCCCTCTGACCTGCAGGCACGTAGCACGCTGGACTGGATGTCTGACACCATGGGCCAAAAAATCTCCAATATCATGTATTGTAGCTGCCTCTCCTGAACTCTTTCTAGTAGGCCCCTAATTCACAGGTTGTTGCATCTGGAGAGGTTTGAGATGTCCTCTAAAGTAGTTTCTACCTCATTCAAATGAAGCTTCAGGGCTGTGGAGTGATTCATTATTTGGTTGTGTGCCACCACTTCACGTTCCACTCTTGTCTGAAACTTGGCAATCCACAGGCCCAGACCCAAATTTCCTCCTTTACTTCCTGTGAACCACATGCAATTTCCCAGAAGAGGAAACTCTTCACATCTGGTGTAAAATGTGCTCCAGGTCCGCCTCTTTTCCAGGGGTCTGAGGGGTTTCCCATGCTTCAACAGAGGCCACAGAACCCTCATTCACCTTTTGCATGTGCTTCTGTGGGGTTTTGGTGCTCATGGCTTCCGCCTACACTGTCTCTACCTCAGTGTGCTCTGGTTCGTGACATGAGAATGGGTGGTTGGTGCAGTTTGCTGGGTGCTTGGAGCAAAGCTAGAAGGTTATGCCTCCATTCACTTCGGCGTCCAATTTTTAAATGGTTTAAAATATTATTTAATAGTGTGTTATGTATACATATAGAATATCAAAAGAAAGCCATTTTTCTCCTTTAAAAATGATATATAATATGTATGGATGCACTAAAACAGAAAGAGTGAGATTGTGGTAAAATGAAAGCAAGTTGCGAAAAGACCTTGGTCACAAACATGTTGCATCTCAAAATAGCCTTTGTCGTTCAGGGCTTAATTATATTGCCAGCTGCAAAGGTAATAAGGAGTCAATAAGTATTCTGCTGCTTTAAACATCTGCACACTGTATGCTGAGAGCTAAAAGTGAGTCAGTAGCAGGTGGCATGTCATAACAACAATTACTAGAAAGCTAAAGTTGTCATAAAGAGAAGGAGCACTACTGAAGTTAACATCAGGTAAGGGAGAGCTAATAGAGAGGCCGGATTTACCTTCTCTCCTGCCTCGAGGCCGGTTTCCTCAAATTGTTCCAGCCCATCATATATATGAAGCTTGGTGTATGTGATTGGATGGTTATTTCTTGTTTGACCTGGTGGATAGGGCAATGTGATCGGTTCGAAGTATATGGTTGGTTGAGTGACTGAATGGCAATGTGTATGTAGGAGCATATTTGTGTGGATTGTTAATGAGTGAATGTCGGGTGTATTTGTGTAGAGTGCTATTGTTTGAATATAGTGGAACATTTAAGTGGAGTTTTTGTGTTGGTGTATAGGTATTTGTTGTGTATGCGTAGGCATCTGCAGCTTTTTATCTCTCTACCCCCCCCTATTGTTTTTTATCTCTCCCTCACAGTGTTTCTTTATTTATGCCCTCTTCCCATAACCCTCCCTTTCTCCATGTGTCCCCCTCTTCTTGTTCCCTCTTTCCTCACTTGTTCTCCTCCTCTTTTTCTCATTCTCTCATTCTCTCACCTATTCCTCTCTTTTTCTCCCAATCCCTCACCTGTTCCCTTCTTCATTACTCATAAAATACCTGTTTCGCTCCTCTGTCCCCCTGCTTAAGCAACTCTTAATTTATTTTCTCCCATGCAGCCAGAGGTACAGAAGGTACACGCATGGTTATGGAACTAATGTCATCTCCTGTGCGCTCTCCTGCATTTCCTTTGCCTGTCTGTGTGGGGGAGAGGACCTGTTGCCATAGATGCCAGACAAGAAGGGTAAAGAGCTATTCTCCTTCTCACTCAAGCACTCCTGATGTACCACCAAAGATATAGAGTTCCAGGGGTGCACTCCACTACTTCTTTTACAACCCCAGGCCATGGCCCTGCTAATAGACAGCTACAATGCTAGAGTTAGAGACCTTGAGCATTTTTCATAGGCATTGTACTGTGTGGGGATCTCTATTTTGCAGCTCTGTGTAATCCTTAACATTGTCCTTGGTTGTGTGGGATAGTTATGTTATCTACTTGTTGTGCCCAACTCTGTGTGTGGTATCTCTGTATTTTATTCACCTCGACCTGTTGTATGGGTATCTCTGTAGTCTATCCAGCTCTATGTATTTTATAGGTATCTATGTGTTGTTTCCTGCTCTGTGTATTGTATATCTACTTTTTCTCAACTCTGTCTGTGGTATGGTTATTTGGTGGAAGGGGACAGAGGGGCAGGCCAGTGATGCCCCAAAAGGGGCAGACATGCCTCTTTTCATAATACATGCCAAGCTTCCTGCGTATCATGTTAGGTCAGCCCACTGAGTGGGGCAAGAAATGCAGAGAACAGTGTTTCAGTGAGCATAGCGCGACTGTGTCTAATTATGTGCTTGCGCTATACTTGTTGGGGACAGTTCACTGGTTCCCACCAAAAGCAGGATACCAGGGAAATAAATCGAGATTGCGGGACAGAACCCAAAATGTGGACTGTCCCACCAGAAATGGGACGGTTAGGAGGCATGTCTCTGTATTTTACCTAACTCTGTGTATGTTATAGGTATATTTGTATTGTGTATGTATAGGTATATTTGTTTATTGTATGAGTATCTCTGCATTATATTCAGCTCATCGTACTGTATGAGAATCTCTGTCATTAGGTCATTAGGGTGGGCACCTGAGAATATTTTTAAATCATATGCGAGTTAGCTCTTTCGCTTGTCTCAAATGAGGGTGTAATGAAATATAAAAGTAAAATGTACTAAAACCTCTAGGGAATATAACAGAATCTTAATAACAAGGCTCTACACGTGCCCCTCCGTCAAGTCTTCAACAGGAAGGCGATACTTCCTACTGCTTCCATTTAATCCCCAGCCCATCTCCCATGGGACATGACATTTCTCTGGCCGCCCTCTGTTATCCTCCAAGGTTATGGGGGATCAGGATATGTGGGGTTAAGGCTGAGTACGAGTGAGGGGTACTTAGGAGTGGAGCAAGGTGAGAAGAAAAAAGGGGGGTGAGTGGGGTGGGGAATGGGGGAGAGGGGAGAGGGGCATTAGGACCTGGCTCCTCTCTGCAAGAATTCTAGCCACGGGTCCCAAATCTTCCTGTATAGGGAGTATTTGTGAGAGGTGGAGAATCCTAGTTCTTCCATGACTCGGATGGAATCTACTTTGTGAATCCATTTCCAGACAGTGGGCGCTGCAGATTTTTTTCCAGTTTAGTGGAATCAGAAGGTTGGCTGCTATCAGGAGGTGCACAAGCAACATTGATGTGTGCTTAGGTGGCAGTATGTGGAATAGGTATTGTGGAATTGGGTCAAGTGGGATGCGGACTGCAGTGATGGTGTGGTTCAGTTTCGTGATGTGTTCCCAGAATTTTTTAATGGTCGGACACGTCCACCATATATGGGCTAAGGTGCCCCCAGTCTAATCGCAGCGTCAACAATTGTCGGTCGTTGTTGGGAAGAGGGTATGTAGATGAGCTGGTGAGTAGTGCCATCTCGTGATTCTTTTATAGTTTGCCTCCTGAAAGTTAGAGTTTATAGAGGTCTTGGGCACTTGGATGAGTAGTTTTGTCCACTCCTCCCTGAAAACATCTATTGTTAGGTCCTTGGCCTAAGATTGAGAGTGCGTGGTGGAGTTCTTGGCTAATAAGTGCAGTAAAGACAGATAGGTGTTTGTTTGTGATCTTATGTGACATACAATGTGTTTCAAAATGGGAAGTGTCTCGATGAGAAGCCTGGAGATCAGGCATGGAGGAGATGAAATGTGTCAATTTAGTATATCTAAATGGTTGCAGGGTTGTTGGGTTACCCTCAGGTATCAGCTACTGGAGTGGAATTGTCCCAGTAGATCGTTGCATTGTACCCAAGGTTAGGTATTTGGAGTCATGAAACGCCTCGTAGGCAGTGGGGGAGAAATTGAGGGTTTTGGGTTAATGAGTAAAGAGGAGATGGGTGGGGGGAAATCGATGGAAGGTGTCTCACACCCAACCAGCTCCACAGAGTGGGAATAATAGTTGGGTGAGTGATATGTTGCGGGAGTACGAAAGCCGTGCCCGACTTGTGGCAAGGGATGGTATATATTGGTTCCTGGAACATAGACTCCTCCAGTTTCACCCATTGTTAAGTAAGATCAGACCACTCGTAAACCCAGGTAAGAAAGACTGCCTTTTGGTAGCTTTCCAGGTTAGAAAGTCCCAGGTGTTTAAAGGCCCAAATAAATGACGTGAACAGTTTTCTAGCCTCTGTGAAGAATGATTCAGAGAGATTTAGCGGGAGAAATATTAACCCAGCATAGCCAACTAAAAGAAGAGTTTATAGTACTTGGCTATAAATCCATCTCGGCCTGGACTTTTGCCAGGTGGAAGGTGTTTAATTGCCATGTGCAGTTCATTAGGATGGAGTGGTTCATCAAATGTTTGTAGAGCATTGTAGGGAATTGTGTGCTTGATACTAGATTCTAGATATTGAATCATGCGCTCCTAGGGAGGAGGTGTGTCTCTCAGATTGTATAGGGATGTGTAGAAAGCGTGAAATGCTTTCATGATGTCGGGGATCAAGTACGAAGGGTTGCCAGAACCCGTTTTGATTTTTTCTATAAGTTTTGATCTTTGCTGTTGTTGGAGAGCCCTAGCCAGGAGTTTTACACATTTACCTCCCTAGGAGTAGTATTTATATTTGGTAAGCAGTAGTCTCTCTGTTTAGTTTGCATATTTAATAAGATTTGAAGTTTGAAACGCACATTAATTAAACGGTTATAGTCACTAAGGGATAGTGTAGCTTGATGTTTATTTTCTAGTTCCCTGATGTCCAAGACAAGCTGTTTTACTTCAGCTTCTCTCAGTTTTTTCTTCTTGGATGCTAGTGCTATCAGGACTCCCCACACAATTCTTTTATGTACTTCCCAGGTCATGGTGGGAGTGGTGGAGGAAGTAAAAAATGGGTCGCAAGAAAATACTGAGAACGGCAGCAGCTGAAATAGCCTGTCCTTCAGTTGGTCCCCGCTCAGTTCTCAAGCTGTTTTTTGCTCATCTTGTGCCATTACAGAGAGAACTTCTCTGAAGCATATCAGACTGGTCCCACCCATACAGGGAGTCCAGATCCGAAAAGCCAGCAAGTTTCCTCTGCACGAGAGACACAGCAACCCCAGACGATCGTTTCAGCCTTGATAGGCATCATCAGTGAGGCATAGCTGATATCTCCCTAGGCACCATGAGCAAGGGGTCCACGTCTGGATTATCCCTTTAAACTTGTGGAGAGTAAAAAATGGGTCCCAAGAGAATACTGAGAACGGGCAGCAGCTGAAATAGCCTGCCCTTCGGTTGGTGCCCGCTCAGTTCTCAAACTGTTTTTTGCTCATCTTGTGCCATTACAGAGAGAACTTCTCTGAAACATATCAGACTGGTCCCACCCATACGGGCAGTCCAGATCCGAAATGCCAGCAAGTTCCCTCTGCACGAGAGACACAGCAACCCCAGACAATCGTTTCAGCCTTGTTAGGCATCATCAGTGAGGCATAGCTGATATCTCCCTAGGCACCGTGAGCAAGGGGTCCACGTCTTGATTATCCCTTTAAACTTGTGGAAAGTAAAAAATGGGTCGCAAGAGAATACTGAGAACGGGCAGCAGCTCAAATAGCCTGCCCTTCGGTTGATCCCCGCTCAGTTCTCAAGCTGTTTTTTTGCTCATCTTGTGCCATTACAGAGAGAACTTCTCTGAAACATATCAGACTGGTCCCACCCATACGGGAAGTACAGATCCGAAATGCCAGCAAGTTCCCTCTGCACGAGAGACACAGCAACCCCAGACGATCGTTTCAGCCTTGTTAGGCATCATCAGCGAGGCATAGCTGATATCTCCCTAGACACCGTGAGCAAGGGGTCCACGTCTGGATTATCCCTTTAAACTTGTGAAGAGTAAAAAATGGGTCACAAGAGAATACTGAGAACGGGCAGCAGCTGAAATAGCCTGCCCTTCGGTTGGTCCCCGCTCAGTTCTCAAGCTGTTTTTTGCTCATCTTGTGCCATTACAGAGAGAACTTCTCTGAAACATATCCGACTGGTCCCACCCATACGGGCAGTCCAGATCCGAAATACCAGCAAGTTCCCTCTGCACGAGAGACACAGCAACCCCAGACGATCATTTCAGCCTTGTTAGGCATCATCAGTGAGGCATAACTGATATCTCCCTAGGCACCGTGAGCAAGGGGTCCACGTCTGGATTAGCCCTTTAAACTTGTGGAGAGTAAAAAAATGGGTCGCAAGAGAATACTGAGAACGGGCAGCAACTGAAATAGCCTGCCCTTCGGTTGGTCCCCGCTCAGTTCTCAAGCAGTTTTTTGCTCATCTTGTGCCATTACAGAGAGAACTTCTCTGAAACATATCAGACTGGTCCCACCCATACGGGTAGTCCAGATCCGAAATGCCAGCAAGTTCCCTCTGCACGAGAGACACAGCAACCCCAGACGATCGTTTCAGCTTATTAGGCATCATCAGTGAGGCATAGTTGATATCTCCCTCGGCACCGTGAGCAAGGGGTCCACATCTGGATTATCCCTTTAAACTTGTGGAGAGTAAAAAATGGGTCGCAAGAGAATACTGAGAACGGGCAGCAGCTGAAATAGCCTGCCCTTCGGTTGGTCCCCGTTCAGTTCTCAAGCTGTTTTTTGCTCATCTTGTGCCATTACAGAGAGAACTTCTCTGAAACATATCAGACTGGTCCCACCCATACGGGCAGTCCAGATCCGAAATGCCAGCAAGTTCCCTCTGCACGAGAGACACAGCAACCCCAGACGATCGTTTCAGCCTTGTTAGGCATCATCAGTGAGGCATAGCTGATATCTCCCTAGGCACCGTGAGCAAGGGGTCCACATCTGGATTATCCCTTTAAACTTGTGGAGAGTAAAAAATGGGTCGCAAGAGAATACTGAGAACGGGCAGCAGCTGAAATAGCCTGCCCTTCGGTTGGTCTCCGCTCAGTTCGCAAGCAGTTTTTTGCTCATCTTGTGCCATTACAGAGAGAACTTCTCTGAAACATATTAGACTGGTCCCACCCATACGGGTAGTCCAGATCCGAAATGCCAGCAAGTTCCCTCTGCACGAGAGACACAGCAACCCCAGACGATCGTTTCAGCTTATTAGGCATCATCAGTGAGGCATAGTTGATATCTCCCTCGGCACCGTGAGCAAGGGGTCCACATCTGGATTATCCCTTTAAACTTGTGGAGAGTAAAAAATGTGTCGCAAGAGAATACTGAGAACGGGCATTACAGAGAGAACTTCTCTGAAACATATCAGACTGGTCCCACCCATACGGGCAGTCCAGATCCGAAATGCCAGCAAGTTCCCTCTGCACGAGAGACACAGCAACCCCAGACGATCGTTTCAGCCTTGTTAGGCATCATCAGTGAGGCATAGCTGATATCTCCCTAGGCACCGTGAGCAAGGGGTCCACATCTGGATTATCCCTTTAAACTTGTGGAGAGTAAAAAATGGGTCGCAAGAGAATACTAAGAACGGGCAGCAGCTGAAATAGCCTGCCCTTCAGTTGGTCCCCGTTCAGTTCTCAAGCTGTTTTTTGCTCATCTTGTGCCATTACAGAGAGAACTTCTCTGAAACATATCAGACTGGTCCTACCCATACAGGCAGTCCAGATCCGAAATGCCAGCAAGTTCCCTCTGCACGAGAGACACAGCAACCCCAGACGATCGTTTCAGCCTTGTTAGGAATCATCAGTGAGGCATAGCTGATATCTCCCTAGGCACCGTGAGCAAGGGGTCCACGTCTGGATTATCCCTTTAAGCTTGTGGAGAGTAAAAAATGGGTCGCAAGAGAATACTGAGAATGGGCAGCATCTGAAATAGCCTGCCCTTCGGTTGGTCCCCGCTCAGTTCTCAAGCCGTTTTTTGCTCATCCTGTGTCATTACAGAGAGAACTTCTCTGAAACATATCAGACTGGTCCCACCCATACGGGCAGTCCAGATCCGAAATGCCAGCAATTTCCTTCTGCACGAGAGACACAGCAACCCCAGACGATCGGTGGAGGAAGTAGAGTTGTCTGTGAAGTAGTGGTGACTAGTGTCTCTGAGTGAGCTCAGGACATCTGGGGCATTGAGGAGCGTTTCATTCAGCTTCCACTGAATCAATCTAGTCGGGAGGGATGGAATGAGAACAGCAGGGTGCATGATCAGACCACATAATTGGTCCATATGAGCTCGATTGTATCAAATGAGAAATCTGTGAGGCATAAATAGCATATCGATACATGAGTTTGCTGCCGGGGAATACAAAGAATAATCTTGCTTGGACTGGTGCAGCATGCGCCAACTATCGTAAATTTGCACCTTATCAAGTATCTCTTTGAATCGCTTTCGTGTGGAGGATTGGTAGGAATGTGTTGTAGAGGTCGAGTCGAGAGCAGTGTCCAGTGTGGTATTTAAGTTGCCCCCTAGTATTCGTATCCCTTCGGCAAATTCATCCACTCGAATGAGATATTTGCGTAAGGACTTGCCTTGTTTTCTATTTGGTAAATATAGGTTAACCATTGTAACCATTGTCCTTCCCACTTGACCCTTAACCATAATATATCAGCTCGTGTCATCCAATTCATGCACTTTAACCCCTTAAGGACACATGACATGTGTGACATGTCATGATTCCCTTTTATTCCAGAAGTTTGGTCCTTAAGGGGTTAAAGGTGAATGGTAGGTGTGCTGCAAGCAGTATGGCAACACCTCTGGATTTGGATTCGGTGTAGTTATTAAAGAATCCCTCTGGGAATCTGTGGTTTCGTAGTGTTGAGGCTGCCCCTTCCCGAAAGTGGGTTTCTTGGAAGAAAGCCACTTCTGCCTGTAACCTGTGAACCTCTGACAGCGCCAGACCTTTTTTTCAGGGGAATTCATTCCCCGAACGTTGAGGAAAACCACTTGAATGGTTGCCATTGAGGGTCGTGTAGTATATGGGGTCTGTGGGTTCCACTTCCCTGATAGTAGAGTGCCAGAAAGAGAGGAAGAGGGGAAAACCAGAGGACAAGGTAATGGAGGTGAGTATCAGTAAGCAAGGATTAAATGCTTATCAGTAGAGAACGTATAGAGCATGTGGGTTCTGCACAGAGAGCTTTGGTGTCAATCCCAGATTGGATGAAATGCCACCAGGGACACAGGTATGATACTGCTCTGGTTATTCTAATAATCAATACGTGGGTACTAAAGAAGGGGGTGTATCAGATAGTGTAGCCAGATGAGGATTCAACGGTAAGAATCTCTATCTCGGAATGATGACGTCAATAGTAGTGGGCTAAATAGGGATGGCATGGATGGCTTGGTATGTACTATACAGTCGCCTGTTTGATCCCTTCGTGCCTAGGGAACCAGAAGTGTGACATGTGATCCTGACATATGGGAAAGAGAATCTAGTCGGTCAAAACTGTGAATGGGAACACATGTCCATATTACAAATGGACAGTGTAATATAACCAAACAATGGTAATAACATAAACACAACTGGCATTTTGCTTAGAGTTGGACAGTTAGGTGCAGAATATTGGAACATCCCATGCTTAACGACTTGCCCATTTGTTTTTGTTTTTAGTTTTTTTGTTTTGTGAATTATTATTTCTTTTTCTTTTTCTAGTTTTTTGTTGTTGTTGCTTTTTGTCCCCTCTCATAACAGGAACCTGTATTGCACCCCCTCCCTCTCCACCCAGAACATAAACATGCATAGCCCGCCCACCCCATCGTAGCTGGGAAGGGGTTAGCATCCCCTTAACCAGAAGCTCAGGTAAACAACTATAAATATAAATATAGTTTGTTTAATTTTTTATTTTGTTTGTTTAGTTCATGGTTAGTCAGTTATTGATTTGTGTCTTCCCCTTCCTAGTGTATAACCAGATAACCCCTATCACGGTCTCCCAATAGGAAGAAAGAAGGGATGCGGGGAGTAGCTGTTCATCATACGCCTTGCGGGGCAGTGGGGTTGGTTTACTGTGGGTACCAATAAGGCCCGTGTTCCCCCAGTGAGTTAGGTGAAGATATATGTCATTAGCATTCCTAAAATCAGCCTCACTAAGTGCTTGAATGTGGTTAAGACTACAGGGGTGTTACTTTGGTTTTGTGTGCAGACCCCTCAGCCGGGCAATAGGTTACATAGGGCGCTAGAACTATGGAATCTGGAGATTAAGGAAAGCCAACAATACAAACGACCTGAACCCGGGTATGATCACACATCGTGTGAGAGTCCGAAACCGATTCTGCAGCAATCGAGGACTTCCAGTGCTGTGTTTGTGATCTTGGTGGAGAGTCCAGTTTTTGATTTACCCATTGCTGAGGTGGGTGATGGTGCGTGAGACTAGTCAGGCGGCGTGGTCTAGGAAGCGAGAAGTCCTAGTATGTCCAAACCTCTCTAAGCAGAAAATATGGGTGCATACCATGTAGAAGGGCACGGTCGTCCAGAATTGTAATCCTTAGGCTAGGGGAATTGGCAGTCCAGGAAGGTTGCAATTATGCCAGTGAGTGTTATCAGTTGTAATCCAAAGTGAAAGAAATGTGGTGACACAGTCCAAATATCAATAAATAGTAGTCACGAAAGACCATAGGAAAGTGACCCTTTGTGGCCTTCCCCCTATTACAGCGAGGGCTTTTAGGATGTTGGAACTATTAGGGAGGTTGGTGTGGGACAGCGTTCCTGTTGTTCCGTTCCCCTCTTCTTTGCTGCAGATTGCCAGTGTTGCCGCTGAGGGAGGTGCTGGGCGGTGGAAGGCAGAACTGGCGAGTACCATTCAGGAATGTGCACGTCCAGAGCTCGCATGAAGAGTTGCACATCTTGTGGGCGTCGAGACAATAAGAGTGAAGGGGAAGCCCCAGCGGTAGCATATATTGCGGGCTCGCAGCTGGTCATTGATGGGCTTTAGCACTCTGCTGGCTTGAAGAGTCATCCAAGACAAGTCAGGATACATTTGCACAGGACTGCCATGGAATAGGAGCGGTGGGGTGGATTGGCGAATATGTCTAATCACCTCTTCCTTGTGGGAGAAGTAGTGAAGGCGTCAGATTACATCTCCTGGCACATCTGCAGATGCGTTTCTGGGCCGTAGAGAGTGGTGCGACGGTCCAAAAACACAGGAGTGTCTGCTGGCTTGTCCAGTAGTAAGTTGAATAGTTCTCTGAGAATTCCATGCAGGTCTTCTTTGTCCTGTTCTGGTAACCCCTTAATTCCCAGGATATTTCTCCTTCCCCTATTATCTAGATTATCTAGGAAACTCTGGTAGAAGAATAGGGACATATTTTGTGCTTCTATGGCTGATTGTAGCTGTTGCACCTGGGTGAAAAACACGTCCCTGTCGTCCTCCAAGGAACTCTCGCCAACATGGCGGATATCTGACCCCAGTCCATACATCTTCTTTTGGAAAGAGGATTCCAGCTTGGATAACATTTCAAGAGCTCTCTAATGTCAGGCTCTTGCTGCGATAGTAAGCTCTCAAAGTCTGCTGGGCTGGAGGGTGTTCCGGCGCCATTTTGGAATCACCTGCATCATAATGAAGGTCCAAGGAATCTCGGAAATATTTGGTGAGCGATCCCCCTTTTGCGTAAGGGATGTTCCCTGATGCATGGTGGCCACCCAGACCTTTTTTTGGGGCTACCCATGTCGCTGCCTTTAGCCTTGTTTATAGCGAGATTCTGCATTCAAGATCAGGGAGCTCAGCAGAACACATCAATGCGGCTCCGTAGTTGGCCACGCCACCCCTTGTTGTATGTGTTTTTGTGTCATATGTGTGGGGTGGTATTGTGGAGCAAGAGTGGGTTAGGAGCTGCAGTGGGTTGTTAGAGGCTGTAGTAAAAATAGTTTGTAATGAGGAGGGATAGGGGCTGCACTGGCAGTGATAGGGGGATAGTGGCTGCAGGGGGGATAAATGGATTGTAGTGGGGAGGAAAGGGGGTTAGGGGATACAGATTAGGATTTTCCCCTCCCTGGTCTATTGTAAACTTTAAGAAGGTGGAAATATACTTTAGTTTTTTAAATAACTTTTTTTCCCTGCACTCCCTATATCCCCCAATACAACCTCTAACACCTTCACTGTACCCTTTATCCCCTGACTCCATCCCCTAATCCCCTGACTCAATCCCCTAACACTGCAGCATCTGCCCCACCCCACTACAGCCCCTATCCCCCTTCACTTCCGTCCATACCCCTTTACTACAGGATCTAACTCTGCTGTGGAACTCTGCAGCTCCTCCAGGGGTACATTAGGTCTCTGTGCTGCCTCTCTGATTAATTCCCTCCTTTCCCGGTCTGTGAATTTTGGTGGGCGGACGTCTCTTGGCAGGTTTGCTGTTGTGCCATGTTCTTTCCATTTGTTTATGATAGATTTGATGGTGCTCCTGGGGATCATCAAAGATTTGGATATTTTTTTATAACCTAACCCTGACTTGTACTTCTCAACAACATTGTCCCTTACTTGTTTGGAGAGTTCCTTGGTCTTCATGGCAGTGTTTGGTTAGTGGTGCCTCTTGCTTACGTGTTGCAGCCTCTGGGGCCTTTCAAAAAAGGTGTGTATATGTAATTACAGATTATGTGACACTTAGATTGCACACAGGTGGACATCATTTCACTAATTATGTGACTTCTGAAGGTAATTGGTTGCACCACAGCTTTTTATGGGCTTCATAACAAAGGGGGTTTTATTTTTCTAAAAAAATAGTTTTATATATATATATGTTTCTCATTTCACTTCACCAACTTAGACTATTGTTCTGATCCATCACATAAAATTCAGATTAATAAAACATTGAACTTAAGGATGTAATGTAACACAATAGGTAAAAAGTCAAGGGGGGTGGTGAATACTTTTGCAAGGCACTGTAAACCCAAATCTGCTAGTTTTCAGTGCCCTGTCGTGGTTTCCACTACTTTGGTTATCCGAGAGCGCGCTTGGTATATTGTTATCCTGGTTTTTGATCTTGGCTTGTTCAGACTATCTGGATTTCCCTGACCCTTTGGCTTTGTCTTCTTGTTTATGCTCCTGTCTGTGTCCCTGACTTTGGCTTGTTTCTGACTATTCTTTCCACTGTAAATTGAACCATTCTAAGGCCTTGTGATACGATTATCACTTTGACTTAATTCTGAGTGTTGGGGCATAGCCCCATCCTGCATGCACTATACCACCAATGGTATGTTACGCAGAATTAAATAATACATAAGTGCCAATCAAATCTATTTTTAAAAAACATATATCAGAAAAATGTTATAAAGCAAACACAGAGAAAAATTCATTATATCAAATACAACATACATCAATATGTCATTGTATAAATTGTATAAATAGCTAGGGATAGTATGAGGTATAAATAGAGAAAACCCATGGCAACATCGAAGGTAGATAATTGTACCCAGATGTCTCCCCAGGTAACTTACCCATAAGTGCCCAGGAGTAGAAGAGAAGAGAAAAGAAAAGAAAAACATCAAAATAAGCGAAAAAACAATATCTTAGAGCCACTATCTTCTGTCCGCGGCTCACTTCCGGGTCTGTGAAACGCAAATGACGTCACTGAAACGCAAATGCGGCACTTCCTTGAAAACGGATCGGCATCAGGTCCAAAGAGACCTAACAAGCTGGGCCCATTGGAAACGTAGCCACGGAGGGAGCCATACCTGCACTGGATCCAATCGCTAAAACCCCAGACCCTGATGGGAACCCAACTGACAACAGAGGAGGCAAGTGCTCTAACACAGCATGCTGCAAGTGCATTACATCGCCCTGACTTTCGCCTATCTGCGCGGGGGGCGCACTAACTGCTTGCCGCGCACTAGCACATGCACATGAATACTCACGGTTTTGCAGAAGGGTTCTGAGCCCAGAACCCGGGTCTTCTAAAACCTGCTGTCTCTCTTCCCCGACACCAGCTTCACCACTCGTTCAGTAGTCGAATTGCGGCAATTGGCGTCTTTCACCTTCCTCTCTCGAACCAGCACCAATCTCCACCCAAAGCCACTGTTAAAATCCTGCTCTCCCTCCAAGTTTGAGAGATTCAATGCGAACTTCTGGGTTCGGGACCTATGACGCTAGCACATCTGAGTGCCTAGATGTCACGTACACACCCCGCGATGATGACACAGGGGCGGAGCAATGGTTCAACGCCCGGCTGTCCTGACGTGGCCTCGTGACTTCCTGTCTTGCCAGAAAAGAAGGAGAGCTGCAAGATCTCACCGAGCCCTGGCCATCTTGCGACCCTGAACCGCCATCTTGGTTGACCCTTCGGGGCTGAACCTTCATTCCTGGCACTCCATCTTCCAGGTTTGGCTCTAGCCATCAGCACTTGGTCCTGGACTGGCACGTCTTGAACCGCCACTGGATCTCCCCACCGGGCTCGACAAAAGCTGAGAAGGAAGCCTGGATCCTCTGGCCCTCTGCCCGGACAATGCAGAATGGGCCCTCCTATCCTTCGAACCAGTCTTTGAGCCAGACTGGATGCCCTGCATCAGGGAAGTCAACGCATCCTGCCCTTGTGCTTCCTGAAAGGCCTCCTTTAACGCTAGTAAGGCCTCCCTAGAATCGCTGGCAGCCATATTCAAACAGGTAAATGGTGCAGCTATATATCCAGCAGCTGGATAATTTTATATATATTAATATTTATTTTACTTATTCAGGGAAGAAACAGAACAGAAACTGTCAGGCTCCCTCAATAGTTTCCAGACGTCGTCTGTCAGTACATTTCCCAGAATCCTTTGGTCCAGGTTAGGTTTTCTACATAGTAACCTTTTTGGTTACCATGCTAACCCCTGTGGCAGCAGTCATGTCCCCACCCCCCTTCCAGTTGTCACGGTGGGGGGAGTCCACTCCTGTACTTTTGTGGCACAGCCCTTTTTTCTTTGTTGTTCTTGCTGATCTCCTGAAGGGTAGAGGGATCCTCTTCTTTTGGTTTACTGCCTTCATTTTGATTAGTTAGCACTAACCTGCTCCTTTTTTTTCATGTATTCACCAAACATCCACTACACACACTACATCCACTTCACAAACATGCAGTCTGCATTCATCACACACACTACATCCACTACATCTACTACACAAACACACTGTATTCACCATACACACACTACATCACTACTGCACATTTTAGAGTGGTCTTTTATTGTGGCCAGCCTAAGGCACACCTGTGCAATAATCATGCTGTCTAATCAGCATCTTGATATGCCACACCTGTGAGGTGGATGGATTATCTCAGCAAACGAGAAGTGCTCACTAACAATGATTTAGACAGATTTGTGAAAAAGATTTGATAGAAACAGGCCTTTTGTGTACATAGAAAAAGTCTTAGATCTTTGAGTTCAGCTCATGAAAAATGGGGGCAAAACAAAAGTGTTGTGTTTATAATTTTGTTCAATGTATGACAGTTATTAGACCTAGCTCCGGTGTGGATGGAGTCCGTGTCCGTTAAGGTGACCCACCCCTATAGGAAATAAATGTCCTGCAGGGAATGATTATACTCACCAGTACAAATACATTAAGCTGTAGTTGTTCTGGTGACTATAATGTCCCCTTCAGTGGACAGATGTCACAGGTCAGAAGATGTAGCGACAGAAACAAATTCTGGGGCATGAGTCTGGTATCTCACCATCTTAAAACTTCACCAACAACCAGTGCCGGCGCTTCCATTAGGCCAGTTAGGCAGTGGCCTAGGGTGCTCTGTGAGAAGGGGAGCCCGCAGGGGCTGTAATGCAGTCTGAATCACCTGTCAGAATATGCTGGCCGTGTTCAGTCATGGAGACTCCGCCTCCCCTTTGATACAACCACCGGCGCCCTCCCCTCACTGCCTCAGCCCTCCTTGTTGTAATTAGGCTAGATACAATTATTGCTCGCCCACAAATCCTTAACGTCGCCCCTCCCATACGTAACCCCTCTTTTCCCTGCTTCAAACATTTTAACTCCACCCCCAGCCTGCCTCAGCCTCCTCCTCCCAAGTCCTACCTCTAGAAACTAAGTATTTTGAAGAGGAGAGCAGTGGGAGGGCGCAGCTTCCATGTGCTGCTGCCTCCTGTCCTGTACCTGCTAGGAGTGACCATGGGAAGACTGGAAGCATTACAACAGAGCAGGTAACACTGACTGACTGTGCTGCTTCCAGTTCCCCCAGCCCCTACCTGAGCATGTGAGAGAAGAATGAGGGCAGCTTGCTGTGTGTTTGTGTATTAGGCAGTGTGTGTGTGTGTGTGTGTTTGTGTGTGTATTAGGCAGTGTGTGTCTGTGTATTAGGCAGTGTCTGTGTGTGTATTAGGCAATACCTGTGTGTGTATGTGTATTGGGCTGTGTGTGTGTGTTTATTAGGCAGTGCCTTTCTCTCTATAAGACTATGTGTCTGTGTATTAGGCAGTGTCTGTAAGTCTTTTGGACTGTGTCTGTGTGTATTAGGCAGTTTGTGTGTGTGTGTGTGTGTGTGTATTAGGCAGTGTCTGTGTGTGTATTAGGCAGTACCTGTGTGTGTGTGTGTGTGTGTGTATTAGGCAGTGTCTGTATGTCTGTTAGACTCTGTGTGTGTGTGTGTATTAGGCAGTGTGTGCCTCTACTGGACAGTTTGTGTATGTAGTAAGAAGTTCATGTATGTATGTATGTATTACATGTATGTAATCATCATATATTGCAATTATGTATTAAGCACGCAGTTTGTATCAGGGATGTGGAATATATCGCCCAATGCTTGGGACATGCAGTTCCAGTCGTTGGACAGGAAGATTTTTCTTTTAGGGCTGCTTCTGGGGTGTTGATGCCAAGCAGGGAGTGTACCTCCGGCATGGCATACCGGGATGCTCTAACTGGGCCTAGCTGCAGCTCACTGGCAGGTGTAAAGAGCGGAAGCATCCAACTGCTCCTCACAGCGCTCTAGACTCATGGCAGCTGGGGTTCAGTGTGACGCCATACCCGGCAGCCAACACGCTATAAAGGGCAAAGTTGCTGCAGGTAATCTGTACTGAGTGTGAGTTTCAGAGGATGTGTAATTTGTGTGTATGTATGGGTCAGTGTGTGCCAGTATGCAGTGTGTTTGTGTATGGGACAGTGTTAGTGTGCAGTGTATGTGTGGGGGTCAGTGTTAGTGTCAGTGTGTGTGTGTATGGGTCAGTGTTAGTGAGTGTCAGTGTGCAGAGTGTTTCTGTATGGGTCAAAGTGTATGGGTCCACTTTAGTCCCTTGGACATGTAGATTTATCTATAAAGCAGTTTGTGTGTGTGTGTGTGTGTGTGTGCGTGTGTGCGTGTATTACGCAGTGTGTGAGTGTTATGCAGTGTGCGAGGAGGAGACAGTTTGTCTGTTGGTGCATGTATTACATGTGTGTAATAATCATATCTTTCAATGTACATTGTGTGTGTATATGAATGCAGTGTGTGTGTATATGAGTGCAGTGTGTGTGTATGAGTGCAGTGTGTGTGTATGAGTGCAGTGTGTGTGTATGAATGCAGTGTGTTTGTATGAGTGCAGTGTGTATGTATGAGTGCAGTGTGTGTGTATGAGTGCAGTGTGTGTGTATGAGTGCAGTGTGTGTTTAAATGCAGTGTGTATGAGTGCAGTGTGTGTGTATGAATGCAGTGTGTGTATGAGTGCAGTGTGTATGACTGCAGTGTGTGTGTATGAGTGCAGTGTGTGTATGAGTGCAGTGTGTATGAGTGCAGTGTGTGTATGTATGAGTGCAGTGTGTGTGTGTGTATGACTGCAGTGTGTGTGTATGAGTGCAGTGTGTGTATGAGTGCAGTGTGTATGAGTGCAGTGTGTGTATGTATGAGTGCAGTGTGTGTGTGTATGACTGCAGTGTGTGTGTATGAGTGCAGTGTGTGTATGAGTGCAGTGTGTATGAGTGCAGTGTGTGTATGTATGAGTGCAGTGTGTGTGTGTATGAGTGCAGTGTGTGTGTATGAATGCAGTGTGTGTGTGTATGAGTGCAGTGTGTGTGTGTGTATGAGTGCAGTGTGCAGGGGCGGGCTGGGCCGGGGGGCAGGGAGGCAATTGCCCCCCAGGCCGCCCGAAATTCTTTTAGGACCGGCCGCGGCGGGCCGGCCCTTTTAATGCTGCAGCCGCCTGAGCGCTCTGTAAAGAGCGCTCAGACGGCTGCAGCAGCTTTTTCCTCCCTCCCCTCCCCTGTAGCGTGGCCGAGCTGGTCTCTGGTCCGCGGTCCTGGCCGGAGTGATGGGAAGGTGCACCCTGAGTGTGCACTTCCTGTCAGTCCGGCCGGTTACAGGAAACAGAAACTCCTGTTCCGCGCGGAGTTTCTGTTTCCTGTAACCGGCCGGACTGACAGGAAGTGCACACTGAGCGTGCACCTTCCTATCACTCCGGCCGGGCACCGCATACCGGAAAGCAGCTCGGCCACGCTACAGGGGAGGGGGTAAGAAGAAGGGAGGGGGGTAAGAAGAGGGTGGGGGGGAATAAGAAGAGGGGGGGGGGAATAAGAAGAGGGGAGGGGGGAGTAAGAGGGGAGGTGGGGGGAATAAGAAGAGGGGAGGGGGGAATAAGAAGAGGGAGGGGGGGAATAAGAAGAGGGGAGGGGGGGAATAAGAAGAAGGGAGGGGGGAGTAAGAGGGGAGGTGGGGGAGTAAGAGGGGAGGTGGGGGAGTAAGAGGGGAGGTGGGGGAATAAGAAGAGGGGAGGGGGGAATAAGAAGAGGGGGGAGTAAGAAGAGGGGAGGGGGAGAGTAAGAAGAGGGGGAGAGTGAGGGGGGAGTAAGAGGAGGGGAGGGGGGAGAGTAAGAGGAGGGGAGGGGGAGAGGGAGGGGGAGTAAGGAGAGGGAGGGGGAGTAAGAAGAGGAGAGGGAGGGGGAGTAAGAAGAGGGGAGGGGGAGTAAGAAGAAGGGGTGGGGAGTAAGAAGAGCGGAGGGGGAGAGTAAGAGGGGAGGGGGGAGTTAGAGGGGAGGTGGAGAGGGAGGTGGGGAGTAAGAAGAGGGGAGGGGGAGTAAGAAGAGGGGAGGGGGGAGTAAGAGGGGAGGTGGGGGAATAAGAAGAGGGGAGGGGGGAATAAGAAGAGGGGGGAGTAAGAAGAGGGGGAGAGTGAGGGGGAGTAAGAGGATGGGAGGGGGGAGAGTAAGAGGAGAGGAGGGGGAGAGTAAGAAGAGGGGGAGAGTGAGGGGGGAGTAAGAGGGAGGGGGAGTAAGGAGGGGGGAGTAAGAAGAGGGGAGGGGGGAGTAAGAAGATGGGGTGGGGAGTAAGAAGAGGGGAGGGGGAGAGTAAGAGGGGAGGGGGGAGTAAGAGGGGAGGGGGGAGTTAGAGGGGAGGGGGGAGTTAGAGGGGAGGGGGGAGTAAGAGGAGAGGGGGGTAAGAAGAGAGGGAGGGGGGAGTAAGAGGGGAGTAAGAAGAAGAGAGGGAGGGGGAGTAAGAAGAGAGGGAGGGGGAGTAAGAAGAGGGAGAGGGCGAGGGGGGAGTAAGAAGAGGGGGCAGTAAGAAGGAGGGGAGATAAGAAAAAGGGGGAAGAAGAGGGGGAGGGGGAATAAGAAGGAGGGGAGATAAGAAAAAGAAGGGGGTGAGTAAGAAGAAGGGGAAGTAAGAAGAAGAGGGGGAGGGGGAGTAAGAAGAAGAGGGGGAAGGGGAGTAAGAAGAGGGGGGAGTAAGAAGGAGGGGAGATAAGAAAAAGAGGGGGGAAGGGGAGGGGGAGTAAAAAGAGGGAGAGGGGGAATAAGAAGGAGGGGAGATAAGAAAAAGAAGGGGGTAAGAAGAAGAAGGGGGAGTAAGAAAAATAGGGGGGAGTAAGAAGAGTGGGGAGTAAGAAGAAGAAGGGGGAGTAAGAAGAAGAGGGGGGAGTAAGAAGGAGGGGCGATAAGAAGGAGGGGAGATAAGAAAAAGAGGGGAGAAAGGGAGGGGGAGTAAGAAGAGGGAGAGGGGGAGTAAGAAGGAGGGGAGATAAGAAGAAGGGGGAGTAAGAAGAAGAGTGGGGAGTAAGAAGGAGAGGGGGAAGTAAGAAGAAGAAGGGGGAGTAAGAAGAAGAAGGGGGAGTAAGAAGAAGAAGAAGGGGGTAAGAAGAAGGGGGGGTGTAAGAAGAAGTAGGAGGGTTAAGAAGCTCTAAGGGACAGAAGGGACAGCTCTATAGGACAGGGGGCAAGACAGGGAGCTCTTTCACACTATGCGCACACACACACACACACAATGCATCCCTATACATACACAGAAACACACAATGCATCCCTATACATACACAGAAACACAACATGCTTCCCTTACACACAGAGAAACACACAATGCATCCATTACACACACACACAATGCAACCCCCACACAAAGACAATGCATCCTTTGCACACATACACAGAAACAGACAATGCAAACACACACACACTGCTTATCTTACATACACACAGAAACACAATGCATCTCTTACACTCAATGCACACACAAACAGACACACACCTTGCATCCCTTATGCATACAAACACAGATTCACACAATGCATCCCTTACACACAACCAGAAACACATAATACATCCCTTATACACAAATACACACTGCTTCCACTACACACAAACACACTGCATCACCTGCACAAACTGGTATCCCTATAAACTACATACCATAAGCACACATATTAGATCCTCTACAATAACTCATAACACATCCCCTACACACTCCACTCCCTGTGAGCGAACTCATGGGTGGGTGGAACATATAAGTGGACTTATGAGTGGGCCTTATGGGCATACCCACCGTCAGGCCCTGGGGCCCAGACCTTGAGCTGTGTAAGAGGCCCCCCAAAAATGGAGCTGCTTCTAATTCTCCCAGAACATTGAATTTTGTGACCACAGTTGCAAACAGCCTCCAGAGATCCTGTTCTACACCAGACCAGTGGAGCCAAACTGCAGCTCATCATCATCCTCATCTAATTGTAAGTAGGCAATCTAGTATATTATTAGTGACACTAATCTATAATTTACCTTACATTAAAGGGACACTATAGCTCAATGAAGTGGTTGTGGTGTCTATAGCCGGTCCCTGCAGGCTTTTTAATGTAAACACACACTGTGTGCAGCACTGGCGTTAGTTCATATGGCAGATCATATGGGTGGGGCATTGTGATGTCACATGGGGGGGCGGCAAATTTATATTTTGTCTAGGGCGGCAAAAATCCTTGCACCGGCTCTGATCCTGGGCAGGTGCACCAGTCTACTGGTGACCCACAGGAGGGGAGTTCACTGATTGCACTGCACTCTCCTCCTGCCCAGACCCGTCTTGACCGCAGTGCAAGTGCCCTCTGCCCTCTGCCCCTAATTTACAGTGGCTCACACTCACAACAAGCAGTGCCTGGAGCCCTTTGCAGAGACGGAAACAAAGAGGTTCTGCGGAAGCTGGCCGTCCTGCAAGCATTACATTAAACAGCTGTTCCCCATGCAGCCACAGGTGGCGTTGTGCTGGGAGACTGTGATTACTCTTCACTTCCTCCCAGCCTACAGAGCAGCGCATGGGGGAGAGAGAGGAGGAGGCATGATTTAATCTTACAATAAATCCTCTAAGCAAACCTTTATAAATTTTTATAAATCAGCTCTGTTTCCACAGTTTATTGGTGTTTACTCTGATGTCTGTATTAATATTAAGGGATGTCTAAGTAGTAACGTCAGTGTGTGTCAGCAGGGCCAGCCGTTGGGGTGGGCAAGCTGTGCGGTCACGCAGGGTGCCATGACAACAGAGGCACCCGGCGGCCAACACAGCTCACAAGTTGGGTACACCAGCATATTTAATTTAAACAATTCGCTGGTGGTCCACTGGTGCGCACCAGCAGCAGGTGCAGTCAGATCATATCCTCTCCCTCGTGGTTCCAGCGCTCAGTTAGTGAGTCAGAGCACAGGCTCAGAGATTCTCAGCCTGTGCTCTGACAACATTGAAAGTCAGAGCCGTGAAGGAGTGGGTATGGCAAAGAGCTACTGATTAGCATAACATCAATATCCGTTATAAAACCAGGAAAAGGTGGGCATGGATGGTGAACTGATTTGGTGGCGCAATGGGCCACTTGACTGGTTTTGCCCCCCAGGCCTAAGGCTGCCAGCCCTCCCCTGGCAGTGTGTGTGTGTGATGCAGAGTGGGATGCAGAGCCTTGGTGGGTGGTGGGCATTTTTAATATTTTTTTTATTATTATTTTAATTTTTTTTTGTTATATTATTATTTATTTAATTGTATTATTATTTTTATTATTATATTATTATTATTAATTTATTTATTTTTCGTCCCCCCTCCCTGCTTGATACATGGCAGGGAGGGGGGCTCTCCTTCCCTGGTGGTCCAGTGGCATTGGCAGTTCAGTGGGGGGGAGATGGGGGCTGGCAGAGAGCACTTACCTCTCCTGCAGCTCCTGTCAGCTCCCTCCTCCTCCGCGCCGGTCCGTGCAGCTCTTCTGTCAGCTCACACTGTAAGTCTCGCGAGAGCCGCACTATGACCCCGTGGCTCTCGCGAGACTTACACTGGGAGCTGACAGAGGTGCTGAACGGACCGCCGCGGAGGAGGAGGGAGCTGACAGGAGCTGCAGGAGAGGTAAGTAACCGCACACAGCCCCCAGTCTGTATTATGGCAATGTAAATTGCCATAATACAGACAGTGACTCGAGTATAAGCCGAGTGGGGTTTTTCAACACAAAACATGTGCTGAAAAACTCAGCTTATACTCGAGTATATACAGTATCTCAGCTTGCTGATATAAAAGGTATAAAAGGGCTGATTTTAATAGAAATTGGCACTTTTATAATTGGTGTTAAAAACACCTCCTTGACTGTCATACAGCTAAGAAGGTTTTCTTCCACTTCCTTTAGCTACACAGAACTAACAGAAGAGGCAGTAGTAGCATGCACCTGCTTCATGAGCTGTACTAGAGCTCAATGGGAAACATAGGAAAGCTGTGATTGAGTGTGCATGTGCACAACTTTAACTCCAAAACAGTAATAAGAAGCCTCTGATTGGAGGGCTTGCAGAAAACAGTAATAAGAAGCCTCTGATTGGGGTTATATCTGCTAAATTGTTGAAAGAAATCTGTGAATTGTTGAAAATAAATTTGTGACACGATGGAACTATCTCATGAGGGGGTGGCATAATTCCTTGCACCAGCCCTACCAACAACCACTCAGATTGACCATGGAACTTTTGCTTTACTGTATTTCTTTGCATTTTATGCATGCTAATGTGTATGATGTACATTTCAAAATATGTAACAGTTTCACTAATTGTAGTTAAATATGTAATTTTGTGTGTTCTATGGAGTGTTTCAATCTTGGTTGTATTGCAGAATATATAAAACCAACTTTTACTATTTATGCTTCACACACACTACATACATTCACAAACTGCAAACATGATTCTTACTGTGTAAGCAAACCCACCCACATGAGTTAATTTTGCACTGAATCTTGTGGAATCATTTATTTGGCACTTAACTCTAAAATGCTGCAAATATCCAACAGAGAAAATCTTACCGTGTAAGTGGCATCTCTCCAACCTCCCCCCAAATGTTGGGCTGGGTTGGAATAGCTAATACACTGGGCCTCACAGACACACACTCTTATATCCTATATTCTTCTGAATACCCATATCGGAGACGGTCGGTCTTACTCCCCAGCGGCAGTATGTGTTACAGGGAGAGGAGCATATCGCCCTCTCTCCGGGGTGCCAGGTGGTCCGTCACAGCATTAACACTGTGTTCAGTGTTTTGTTGTGTTTTTGATCCAGTTAGCCCAAACCATTTCTGTTATCTTGATCCTTGGTCTTGATTTATGGTCCCAGATTTTCTGAGATCCTCTTGACTACTTTTAACTATATTATTTTGTTTACTTTTACCTTGCCACACTAGAGTTTCTTTATGTTGTGCCTGGCCACCCTAAGGATCATTACTATATCTCTTAGCATATTACATATTGTTTTCCAGACTTGTTAGGCTTAATCTGTTGTCATAAGATTGTGCTATTCCCATCCTTAGACTTTACTCACATTGAGTTTATTTATGGCACACACTAGATGTGCAGGACTGATCTCCCTGATTTAAATATGGATCTTCCCCATTCCCCAAACACATAGAAAGTCAAATATGAGATTTTACAGTTGTCCGTCCTCCTGAAAAAATCATAAGCTACCCTGGACAATATGCATACTACATTCATCCCTATCTCAGCAGATGGTTCTAGAACTCCATGAACTCTAAACATATTTTCAGCTCTTGCACAAGTCTCCACTACAGAGGATATATCTTCCTTGATTGTCATATACATGGAGGGTGGTCTTGATCTCATGGGTAACATTCTATCTTCTAGCCTGTCTTGACTTAATAAACATTCAAATCAGTATCTTGTCATGAGTGCTGTTTGAAGTGTGAGCGCAGCTCCTGAGAATCAGGAGTCAACTAAATCAAGCATCCCAGATAAAATCATAGTGAGCTAGAAGTGTGTGGAGATGTGAAATGGTGTGGCTGTCTAAAAAGGTCAGTAGCAGCTGAAAAATAATATACAAGAGGACACGATATGTGTTCACCTAGATTTTAGAGTCTTTTGTAGGTTGGGTGTGCTTTGCAAAGACCCACAGATTTGTAAGTGGACCTCCACAGATAAACACTGTCATCATCAGTGGTCAGGGAGACTCATGTAGTTTCTGTTAGCATGGATTTAACTGATGGTACCTATTGAAATGGAAGCAGGAGGGTAGACTACAGTTTGAAGTCTACAGAGTCTTTGATTGTTTAGAGTAACTGAGTGACCTTTGTGGGTTTGAAGGAGAAATCACAGGTTTTAGATTAGTCTGTTGAGGATCTCGCATCACTTGTGCAGCAGATCCTGAACAAAACATAGATGTAGCAGGTAACCTCCATGTGGACATAAAGATGGAGGAGGGTTGTCTTGGCACGCATCCTGTTATTTGTAAAAAGATGCCAGCAAGATCAAAGGAACCTTCACTAGCCTCAAAATACAGAAACATTTTTGGAGTTGCATATCAGGATCTAAAATATATCCTAAAATTTGAAAGATGCAGAGTAAGAAGTAAGAAATTGCAGAACCAAATATAATTGAGATCAGCTTCACGAGCAGCAGTTACCTCACCAAGTCTTGATTCTTAAAGCAGAACCGTCACTTCTCTCCATATTGCACCACTGAATTACATTTTGAAAAATCACCCATAATTGAAAAATGTGTTAACTGTTTTTTCATGTGTTCATGTTATGCTTCACTTTCTTTTAAAATGTATATAAAAAATTTAGCAAGCACAATCCACTTCAGTCCAGGCACAGCCAGGGCACATAGTACAAATCAGCATGATAATAGAAATATTGTTTAATTTCTACTTGTCCACCATATTCAATGGTAGAAATAGGTAATACGTAAACATAATATTAAAAGTCCCGGGAAGTAATAGTTCCCCTATTAGACAGCTAACAAGGTCTGCCCCCCACACACAACTTTGGCAATTTGTACTTTTTGAAAAAATACTTTTATTTATTTTTTTTTAAGCATCATTAATAGATGCAAAATGTAGCAATTATACTTTGTTTTTTTTATTCCACTTTAGTTTTCATTTTTGTTATTAACAAATGGAATTTATCTACATTTCTAAATTTCGTATGCACTTTCAATCAGGTAGAAACAATACTTTTTTCCATTGGGATATTCATTTCTTTTTCAAAGATTTCCTGTGCATAAACTGAAGGCTCATCCCAATATTTCATATTATATTATCAACATGCAACACTTTGTTGTATAAGTTGATACAAAGCTTAAAAGCTGGACATAACCATATTTTAACGCATGATTCATATAGTGTATTAAAATGAGGGTCATCTTCAGCCTGTGATTTCTCTTAACTATTACAGTGGAGTCAGGGTATTCAGCAATTGCTATAATAAAAAACAAAAACAAAATAAACAACAAATGTATTCTATGTTCTCTTCTATTACACTTGACGAATCAGTGAGAAAACATTATTTATTCGGAATTAAAACATGAAACAGTTTTTTACGAAAAGGATTTTAATAATATGGTTGGATATGTATCAACATGATGCAGTATAATTGATTTGCGTTGTTAAAGAACTTCTTTTTGGGTTTTTTTTTCCCACACACCAGATTCCTCACTGACCTTTTCTTATAGCATTTTAACATATTAATGCAAAATGGACTTGACTCTCTTAACATCACATTGATATAAAATATCATTTTGTCTTTTCAAATAATTCATACTTAATAGTAACAAGAACTGAAGAACACTTTGGTGTGACCTTCTGAGTAAGATAAAACCAGTGGAAGCAAATTATATATAAGCAATTCAGATAATGTCTGTTCCTTTTTGTGTGGTCCAAAATTATTCAAACATCTTTTTGCTACTTGATCCATTTTGTGGTTTAGATACAATAACCTGTTTTCCCTAACGTGCAGTCAGTTCAAGTTTTATTGGGTAATTAGCATATAATTAACTGCACTGCAATTAAAGGATAATTTGCCTAAATACGTATTATTTTACAACAAAGAATATGCAACACCTATTTCTTTGGAGAAAGCAGTATCACAGAGTAGTAATATAAAGATTGCCTGTCACAGCTCTACGGGATGACTTGCCCAAATAATTAGCCATTGCTGTGGGACTAACACATTCAAATTCCAGAATCTGTAGACAGGTACATTTCTGTTCTAGACATATACAAATATCTAGCCCACAGTTATATAGAGGTCTGCCTAGAAACATTTTAATGTCAAATGAAAATGATTTGATGCAACTAGTTATTCAATCTCTTACTTAGAATCCCAATTAATCTGTGTAGTCATTATGGAATTCAAATACAGCAATTGCTCTAATGTAAGCTATAGTATGAATTTACTGTAATCTTTATAATCCTGCTTCTCCAAAAGACAAGTTACATTCTTATTTTTATTAAAAATAATTAGTTTTATTTTATGTTTGAAGCACCTAAGAGAATCCAGCTCCAACCCTAAAATATATTGATGCGTTAAGTTAAATTAGATAAATAATGCTTTACACTAGAAAAAAATAACAACAATAAAAAAGCAAAGTTTATATGTTTGTGTTTAAAATCTAAAGTGTTTAGAGTTTTTAAAATGAAATACACTTATCTGTAAGCTATGTGTAAAAAAAAAAAAAGAAGAATCATATTGAACAGCAAAGACATACATCAACTGTTTGGGCTACATAAAGACTCAGTGATTAATGTGAAGAATGTTTTGCAGTGTTTAGGAAAAAAAAAACAATTATACAAGAACCAGGTGTTAGGCATCACTGAGATAACTGACCATATTTGCTTATTTGCAAAATAATAAAATGTACTTTATCTTGTAACGTACAAAAAAAAAAAAGAGAACATTGTTTAGCTTATAGTTTGAACAACTGACATTATAACAATAATATAAGTCATTTACAATAAAATAAAGACGCACGTGTACCGTTCCTGTAATTAAACGTTGCTTTGCAATGGCAGAAGGTATTTTTTCAGAATGAATTGGGGCCCTTGATTTGTAATGCAGTTCCATTTATGAAATATCTTAAAGTGCAAGAGGACAACACCTCTTATCACCTATTCTCCTGCACTTTTTAAATGTAACCTGGTAGTTTTACTTTTTGTGTACATTCATCCTTTGAGCAGGCTTGTTATTGGTCATTGTTTTTTTGTTTTTTTATTTTTTTTCCTGCATTTCAGCTACAAAAAAATATTGAATGCATTCAGCCTTCAAAATGTTAGAAGGCTAGATAACAGGTAGAATAACTGGGTCATTTTGAGATGTTTGTAATGAGATCATGTCCGGATTATACAATACGTATGGGTAGAGTGACTTGGTCCAGCATGTCAAGGTTAATGCAAGATTAATTCTAGAATTGGAAAATGCATGATCTTTTGTCCAATGTTTCATTTCTTGGTACCTCATGAGTTTAGAGTCATGAGTGGTGCACTCCAAATGATTGTCCTCAGAATATCTAGTATTACATGATCAACAATGTCTTTCAAACCAAAATACTATATAAACTCTTTCTGTTACGGCAGCCATACTAGAAGGTTTCCATCCATACATGCCAAAAGTACATATATTATGCTGTGCTCTTGATGGATATCAATGATTTTCCTGAAATAAAGAAAAATACAGGTTAAAGTGACAGTCATGCTCATGAAAATCTGTTTACTAGCATTTTAGTTTGCACTTGATACACTTTGGTTATTATAACAAAAAGGAGCAACTTTCACTTTATATATATATATTTTCTGATATATATTTGAATTGAAACTGAGTATAATCAGTATGTATTGCAAAATGTTCTATAGTCCAGGTTTTAATAGATACCAATCTCTGCAACACAGTTGGCAACGCTTACAAAATGCTGAAAAGGAATTTGACTATGTGGATTGGGACGAATGGATTAATGGTGCCCTTTCCCAGCCTGTTTCCATCCATAATGGTACGAGACACGGTTGCCCCTTACCCCTCTTTCTTGTAGGTCATTACATAACATGGTGGGATTATGATTTTTTTATGGAAGGAGCAGATCTACAAGAAAGTGGCTTATGCAGAACTGTTGTTTTTCTTGGAGCAGCCTAGAACCTCCTTATCAAATATTTTTGATGCATACTCCAAATTCAAATGAAACATGAACAAATCAGAAATCGGAATACCTGACCCTATAGTATTAAACTAACAATTTAGCCCCCTTGGACCGACCGTAAATCTAGTAAAACACACCTTATTTCCATCGCCGCCTGTGGAGACACTGAACGTCAGTGCTGCAGCCCCAGGAAGTACCTCTAGTGGCCGTCCGAGTGACTGCCACTGCTGAAGGTGTCCCTAGGCAGCAATGTATAAACTGCCCTTTTTTCTAAAAAGGCAGTGTTTACATTAAAAAGCCTGCAGGGATTGACTATACACACCATAGCAACTACATTAAGATGTAGTTGTTCTGGTGAATATAATGTCCATTCAAATGTTTCTCTCTCTGTCCAGGAGTCTGCCACCCTGTAGGGTCTCTTTCCATTATGTGGGTGCAAAAATTTGTATCTAAAGGGCCATCAGGTGTACCTTGAGAAATTAAATATTATTGTTGATATATATTTCTTTCTTCACCGATCTTGTGTTTGACCAGTCTTAAGGAAACATATGTCATTAGTGCATCACAATAGTCACACTAAGAGGGCAATAAAATATATTATATATAATTATATATGTTTTATGTTATTGTGCATTTTCTCTGAGTAGTTCATACTCACATCTATGACCTATAAATCACATCAATTACAGTTGGATCGCTGATCTTCAGTACTTCAATAAACTGCACACCTGCACACACAACTGCTGCTCATTGGATGAGACTAGTCTCATATTTCAAAGTATGGCATCTGCACATGCAGAATAGAAGTGCACTCACCTCTTGTTTATGCGTTATATCTTGTTGATGAATCCCATTGGCTGAACCTGAGTTACCAGTCACCTATTACAGAGAAATAACATTCAAATTATTATTATTATTTTAGTATTTTATTATTTATATAGCACCATCACATTCCGTAGTGCTGTACATTGGAATGTTAAACATAATGGAGCTATTATTACTGTATGGTACACAATATTAGCATACTGATTTTTAATCCAGCACAACAGACAAAAACTTTTACTTGGAATCCATTCAAATTTTCAATACTAGAAGCATGACATGCTTATAAGTTCATATTTTATGGTGTGTTGCTGACCCCAACATAGAATGTAATCGTCAGAAAACACCATATCTTTAAATAGATATAAACACACCGGCCTCTCTTTTTGAATAAACATTTTAAATTAGTTTAGAATTTTGGATAAACTTATAATCTTAGTGTTTTGAAAAAGTCATTTATAGCATATATAAAAATATAGCAATATATAAACAAATAATCAAAATATTAAAAGCCTGAAATATTTTAAAAAAAATAATAAATCAGTTAAAATGTTTAACAAAAAATATTAAATCATTTAAAAAAACTTGTAAAAAAATATTAAATCTAGGTCATTATTAGTAAGGCTCCAGCTGGTAAGTTAAACACCAATTGTGCATAAATATGTTGACCCATATAAAACAGGGCTAGATAAACCTACAAGCGCAAAGTATTACAGAAGCTGAAAGTACTGCTACTCCAGACTGTCTATACATTGTTATGCATGTATTATGGCAGTATTGTAATTTATAAGATAAATATCCTCATTTAAGCAACAAAATAACTAATCATACCTACACTAATGAATAAACTACACAACATTATTCTTTTCCACTTTGAAAATCTATATGTTAATGATAACAATATTCAAATCCATAGGCTGCAATTCAATTCCAAGAATGCCACCAACTGTTTTTTTGCAAAAATGCTAGCGTCCATGCTTACCATCTCACCCATTGAAGAATCTGACTCTTTCTTAATATGCCAAAGATACAGCCACCATTGCCGCTATGAAGTTTACATGGACGTATTGGCTGATAGCAGCTCAGTGTTTATGAAAAGCTGATGTTAATTTTTACAAAATTGTGTGTCGATGAAGTTGACAGATCTTGTTTTTTTTTTTACCTTATCTTTATTGTTTTATGACTATATGGAAGTATTTTGTTTTTTTTGGTTTGTTTAAGTTAAAGTCAAAGGTACGCGAATCTTAGTGATTAGGCCAAGACTAAGGCTACACTAAGGTTGTGGTACCCCAGGTTAGTCTATTACACAAGTCCTAATTAGGGGCTAGTCTGTTTAGCAGACATTTTAAACACTATGAACCCTTAGGGTTTAGCAGCTTTCCGTACACATTTAATCAAATAAATAAACCTAATTTGATTTTCTTTGGCGGGTAGGGGTGTGGGCAGTGGCATTATATAAAATAATCCCATTACTAATGTGGCATGGCCTGAAGTAGGAGAAACTGTGCCTCAAAACAAATAAACCCACTTCACATTATTGGAGAATTATACCAAAGTGGACATGGGATGGGCAGTTGGTTTCCCATGCAAGTATTTGCCATATTCTAACCTACTGAACTTACTAAATTTGCTCAAAACATTAGTTTGGGCTGGCATTTTGACTTGACTTAGTGTGCTTCTAAAGAGAATTTTGGGATACTTTTCTAGCTAAAACACACGAAAAACTCCCAAAACAGGTTTATGTAGGCAAATATGTCAGTATATGAGGGTATATTGTGCCTCCAGTAAATAAACCCAAAGAGGATTTTGGAGTCACTTCCAAATAAAATACACAGCACCTGTGACCCGGTTGTGGTCTCCCATACAAATCCTATTCAGGGACAAGTCTTTTCAGCTTCTGAAATTTAGCAAGACCTGGTAACTTCACACTGGTACAGAAAGGCTTAGTGTCATGTGTCAGCAGATGATGGCTTACCTTAAATGTGTACTTTGAATAAATAATCCCCAAGAAGATTTTGAGACTCTCTTCCAAGTAAACAATACAGCATCATCAATAGTCTACCACACAAGACTGTTTAAACCTGTCAATACCAGGTAATTTCACATTGATATAATGTTCCATGAGGGATTGCTTTCTAAATAAACCTTATGGGGCTTTTTTTGGAATTTTCCCATATAACAGGAAATATTTAGGACCTGGGATGCCCAGATGGTGGTTTCCCACACGACAATCATATCTTAGCCTGCTTAATCTTTACATCGAGAGGACATCAGTACATTGCACGTCTAAGCTTTGATTTAGGTTAAAATTGTGCCTCCAATAGATAAACCTTAGGAAGATGTTTGGGAAATTATACAGCCTAAAATGAAACTGCCAGGACCTTGGACTCCTACCCAAGTATTACATTATCATTACAATGTATAACAAATTTTGCAGCACTGTACCAAATGTATATAGCATAGCTTGCTTAGCTTTTGCAATGAGATCAGTTAAGTTCACACCAGTATCACCGTGGGTTGCCACTAAATAAACTCAGTGAAGATTCTTGGAATATTATATTAAATTAAATAAAACCTAGAAATGAATGAAATTAATACAGCACTGACAATGTGGCTTTGCAACATTTCACAACAAATAACAGTTTATAGGCCCATCAAAATAATGAACCATTGTTGCACCCTCACTGACACAAAAAGGCTAAAGATGGCAGGATTCCACAAGAATATGAAACAAAATAAATATTCATTTACACTATAAAGAAGAAGCTAAATCACAATATCTATTAAATTGCTTTGAGCAAGCAATGGGAATCTGAAAACCATGTGATGAAAGTACTCCAGAAATTGCACCATCATTATTATATAGAGGCAGCTAAGCAGAACTGCTGCCATTAATGCCCCGGGGCAAACTATCGGTAATAAATATAAATTATTTAGCTCTAAATACAAAACCATAAAGAAAAGCACATACAACTGCATAATTCATGGAAACAATTACATTAAAAATGCTTTTTGTGCTAGTATGGAGTAGTAGCTACTTTACTTTGTGCTTTTGATTTATTATTATATCATGCAGTGAGTTCCTGGGAGAATAAATGCAAAGACAATTTGCTCCCCTCCTAGTACACGTTTAAAATTGGGTGATCAAAATGGTACCGATAAAAATGTGAGCATCATTACATTCACAGAAGTTCCATTTGAAAGATATAGGTTAGAGCATACCCTGCCATAGCTATTGGTTAAAATTGTGGGTTAGGTAAAGACTGGGTAGACTACCACCTAATTCCTGTGTTCTTTTTAAGGGTAAATGTAGGTTAGTACTAGTGATGACCCGAACGGTTCGCTAGCGAATATTTCCCGGCAAATATAGCTTGTTCGCGTTCGCCACGGACGGCAAACATATGCGATGTTCGGTCCGCCCCCTATTCGTCATCATTGAGTCAACTTTGACCCTGTACCTCACAGTCAGCAGACACATTCCAGCCAATCAGCAGCAGACCCTCCCTCCCAGACCCTCCCACCTCCTAGACAGCATACAATTTAGATTAATTCTGAAGCTGCATTCTTTTTTTTTATTCTTTTTTTTGTGTTTATTATACATTATCCTCAATAGCCAGTAACCTGTGTTTATTATACATTATCCTCCCATAGCCAGTAACCTGTGTTTATTATACATTATCCCTCCCATAGCCAGTAACCTGTGTTTATTATACATTATCCCCCCACAACCAGTAACCTGTGTTTATTATACATTATCCCCCCTTAGCCAGTAACCTGTGTTTATTATACATTATCCCTCCCATAGCCAGTAACCTGTGTTTATTATACATTATCCCCCATAGCCAGTAACCTGTGTTTATTATACATTATCCCTCCCATAGCCAGTAACCTGTGTTTATTATACATTATCCTCCCATAGCCAGTAACCTGTGTTTATTATACATTATCCTCCCATAGCCAGTAACCTGTGTTTATTATACATTATCCCTCCCATAGCCAGTAACCTGTGTTTATTATACATTATCCCCCCACAACCAGTAACCTGTGTTTATTATACATTATCCCCCCTTAGCCAGTAACCTGTGTTTATTATACATTATCCCTCCCATAGCCAGTAACCTGTGTTTATTATACATTATCCCCCATAGCCAGTAACCTGTGTTTATTATACATTATCCCTCCCATAGCCAGTAACCTGTGTTTATTATACATTATCCTCCCATAGCCAGTAACCTGTGTTTATTATACATTATCCTCCCATAGCCAGTAACCTGTGTTTATTATACATTATCCCTCCCATAGCCAGTAACCTGTGTTTATTATACATTATCCCCCATAGCCAGTAACCTGTGTTTATTATACATTATCCCTCCCATAGCCAGTAACCTGTGTTTATTATACATTATCCTCCCCATAGCCAGTAACCTGTGTTTATTATGCATTATCCCCATAGCCAGTAACCTGTGTTTATTATACATTATCCTCCCATAGCCAGTAACCTGTGTTTATTATACATTATACCCCCCATAGCCAGTAACCTGTGTTTATTATACATTATCCTCCCATAGCCAGTAACCTGTGTTTATTATACATTATCCCTCCCATAGCCAGTAACATGTGTTTATTATACATTATCCTCCCATAGCCAGTAACCTGTGTTTATTATACATTACCCCCCCCCCCCCCATAGCCAGTAACCTGTGTTTATTATACATTATCCCCCATAGTCTTTTATCGTTGGACCTAGGCAGCATGATGTCTTAGGCCGGCCTAGAGAGTGAGTAAGTGAGTGCGTGAATAATATAACATATATGTTCAGAAACATATTAGTAATATATGTAAATCGGGTTCATGCAAAGAGGATGAAAAGGTATTAAAGAAAAATACACTTATTGCATCAAATTTACAAAGCCAAACTTTTAAAAGCTTTCCTCATTTCTTTCTCGGGATGAGGAATATATCGGTTGTGGGATGAGGAATATATCGGTTGTAGACTGAGGATTTCCATCTGCCCAATCTTTTAATAATATGCACTGGAGTGTCAGTGTTGAAGGAGACCGGAGCTGCCCCTTATTCTAAATGAAAGAACCGAGACATGGATACAACCCAATCTTAGGAGTAGTGTTCTGATGTAGAAGATGAATTTAGCCGTAGTCAGAGGGATTCAGTGAGAGTAGTGGTGAAATGTGTGTGGTATGACTGAGTGTGGGTAAGTAAGAGTCAAGTATTTTAACTGGGGGGGGGGCGGAGCCAACTACCGAGCTGACCGGACGCCATTTCTGGCAGCTCCGATCTTGAAAATCGAATCTCGCCTTAATCCTGACGATCGCTGCAAACCCCACCACCATAAACATATATCCCGAACCGGGTCCGCACTCTGCATCGATAGATGCCCTTCTTTGCCGCAAAGTCACTCCCGAAGCGGAAGCGCCGAAACGGGGCCTACTCCGCGTATACACTGCCCGACCTGGAGGCACTCTTTGACGGAGCTTACCAGGGCCTCCAAAATAACACTGCCGCTGGACCCTCTGCTGGACCCTCTGCCGACCCAGGGACCCATATGCCTGCCATGGGGCGACGGTCCCAGAAAGCCGGAACCCAGTGGGAAGGGAGAGACATCGGGGCCATGCTCCAAAAGCCTTCTAGGCCCAAACAGGCCTCAGAGGTAAGCCAGCCCTCCCCAGCCGGAACCCAGACGGAAGGGAGAGATACCGGGTTCCCGCTCCAGCGGCCTCCCGGACTCCAACAGGCCTCAGAGGCACTCCAACCGCTCCCTACCCCGACAAGCCCGGCCAAACCAACGGGGGGACATAGCCTCCATATACTAACACCAGCACCCCCAGAGGGATCGCCACCAGCAACAAAGCATGACCTGCAAATCCTGTTACACGACTTTCACAAGATATTAACACAAGAACTAGCGGGAATCAAGGCAGACCTACAAAGTACAAAAGACAGAGTACAGGTCACTGAGAATGACATAGCTGAGGTCTCAACTAACCTAACAAATGTCCAAGATCTGGTACATAAACTCCAGAAATCCCACCATAACATGGCACTACATATGAATGCCCTAGAAAACAGCCACAGACGCAACAACATCAAAGTCAGGGGCATCCCCACCAACGTCACAGATGAGGAGCTGCCGCACTACACGAGAAGATTACTGGCGACTATTCTACCCCCAGCGACGGCCCGAAAACTGGTAATAGACGGCATATATAGAGTCGCAGGCCCCCCTAGGGCTTCATCACAATCCGCGAGAGATGTCATAATAAGATGCACGTCCTCCTCGGAAAAAGGACAAATAATGACAGCACTGCGGGGCAAAACCCCACTGGCATTTGAGGACTCTAGCCTCACTTTTTATCAGGATCTAACCAGAGCCACCCTTCAGTGGCGCCGATCGTTTCACCCAGTAACCCAACAACTACGAGCAGCCAACATAACATACAGATGGGGAGCACCGGGCACGCTACTAACCACTCATAATGGGACCACCCACACATTATCCTCGATGGCGGACGCCTCATCCTTCCTTGAACCACTAGGACTGACAACCGCAGACATCCAAACACCGGAGAGACGGGAGGAACCGGACGGCTGACTCTCAGTGGCATCCAGATAAAAGAAGTGACTGTTTCACTTTGTATTGCACTATTTGCTTGTTAATACCCTGAATGTTATAATTTACACCTGCTGCGCACCACAGAACAGGTCAGATCCCCAACTGCGACGACAAGGTACACCGCATACACCCCCCCCACACTAAATGGGAACCCCCATAAGGGCGCTTGGCTGCGCCACAGACAGTACCCACTGAACCGACAACCAATCGCGAGACTACAACCCCCCCCTCTCCCCCCCCCGCATCCCCCTTGGTTAGGGGCACAATCAACCAACACACAGACCACTGAGAACGGTGACCTGAACCAGCGATCACAAAGCAATGCTAATTCACCCTACTATCGAACCTAGCCTCAGGCCCACGACCAGAAGTCTCACTACCTACCATGAGCACAGACATACCCGACTCACCCTGAGAGACACCTACTCAATCTTTGATATGTCCTATCCAACGCTACAGACATATACAAAAAAAACGTGCAACGCTGCCAATACAATCTATTAATGTTTTACCATACAAGTATCCTTGTCACACAAATGTATAAATGTTTACAACCTCACACTGCTGTTGTGGCAGATGAGGCACAAATGTTATATTTGCGCACGACTAAATAAAGAATTAAAAAAAAAAAATAAATAAATAATAAGGTGCATGTGACATTGAGGTTAATGTTACATACAATATCTGCAAGCATAGATGTGTAAACAACTGTATTGTTTATTGTACTATAAAGACTCATTGTTACCATCCCACAGATTGCTGTCTTGCCGAATAGATGCCGAAAGGCTTTTTATTGTAATGCATTTGTGTTATAAATATTTTTCATCTAAAAAAAAGTATTTTAACTGGGCACTAGTTCCAGGTGGGATAAAGTGGTATAGCGGATGGATGAGTAGTTTGGTTTGTTTTAGAGGTTTGTAGAGAAAGTATATAGTGATCATGATTTTTAGCGATATCCAATATTTTTAAGGTGGTCTCAAACAAACATAAAATGCTATATAAAATTTGTGGGAATATCGAATAGTCGTGTACAGTAAATCAGAGAGGGCTCAGAATATCGAACCATCGATCGGTAACCTGGATGAAGTAGGGGGTCTATCTGTTTTATTAAATACGCGGTAATATGCTTTTAATGGGATAGGACATTAGGAAAGGTGTGTGATTGGGATAAGTGGTTGTGGCTGTATTTACCTTATCCTGGGACCGACCTGGCTCCTAAGCTTGAGCCGCGTGTGGCTGGATCACTCCTGCCTCCACACGAGCCGCATGCGGCTTGATCTCCTCTTCTGACTTAGCCGCGTGCACTGACCGCAGTGATCGGTCACGTGGCCCGCCTGGCACTAGGAGCACGGCTCGAGTCACAGGCTCGCTCTTAAAGGGGCAGTGGGAGCCAAAAGTTGATTCAGGCTCCCATTGGCCCACGTCATTCCAGCACCCCCACACACGAATGTTTTGGGGGCGTAGGCATGACGTGGGCCAATCACTGGTGTAACAGTAGTGTACATTAAAAAAAAAAAACTAGAAATTTGACTGTGAAATAATAGCAGTCAGTTTCCTTCACACGTGTGCGTTTCAGGGCCTGCCAGGGCACAGTGTCACGCCAGTGCAACTCATATCTGGTGTAACAGTAGTGTACATTTAAAAAAAAAAAAATACAGGGGGCTTGTTGTCACCTTTCGGGGACCCTTGGTGTTGTACGTGGCTGGGTGGAGGAAGAGACCTTCAATGACATCAGTGAGGACAAGGAACGGGACATGGCTAGCTTGGTATCCAACCTTGTGCAAATGGGGAGTTTGCGGTTGTGCAAATGGACTGTTTGCGGTGCGTTAAACGGGGAGTTTGGTCTGTCACTGTGAAGCGGGCGTAACCCTTACACTACATGATCGATACAACATCATACCTGATGTTTTTTAAAGCACGTTATTCCAAACAATTTAGGAATGTTAGGTGATTTATGCCCTTTATGGATTAAAACCAGACTCTGCATCAACTATGTAATTTTCCATGGGAGTTTTGCCATGGATCCCCCTCCAGCATGCCACAGTCCAGGTGTTAGTCCCCTTGAAACAACTTTTCCATCACTATTGTGGCCAGAAAGAGTCCCTGTGGGTTTTAAAATTCGCCTGCCTATTGAAGTCTATGGCGGTTCGCCCGGTCGCGAACATTTGCGGAAGTTCGCGTTTGCCGTTCGCGAACGGAAAATCTTATGTTCGCAACATCACTAGTTAGTACACATACATAAAAGAATCTTTAGCTTTTAACTCCCATATTTCTCAGTCAGACAAAATAGACAGGATCCACCCCACCTCTAGTGTCTGCTGTTTAGCATAGGGGATAATCTGTAGAGTTAAAGAAACACTACAGCGTTAGAAATACATGTCAATATTCCTAACTCTACAGTGCACTTATCCCTTGTTCTATTAAAATGCTCCCCCTGTTACTTTTATGTTTCAGTAATGCCACAAGATATACGACCGTTGCTAATTATTTATTAGCACAATTTGTGCCACTTTAACTGTTGCCATTTAAAAAAAAAACATATTCTTTCAATTTTCTTATTGTGCATTTAAAGTGAAAAAAAATTTCAAAGCAGAAACACTCTTTTGTGTATCTAAATGATACTTAGCGAAAACCGAAGTTTAAAAATAAAATGAACTAGCATTCTAGCCCACCATTAGATCAGTAATGATCCACCATGAAAAGTTTAACTGCAAAGTCAGTGAAAGGATGTATTCTCTACACACTTTGTGAAATTATGTATGTTGCCTGCACAGAATATACCTGTGACCTCTCTGTACTGTTTCTCATGGCCTCCATTAGTTTTTCCATTTGATGACCCTGATCCAGAGCAACACGGAGGGCATCTTCAGTGCTGACCAGACGGTGCTGTAACCGTAGAACTTCTGACTCAGTGGAAGGGTCTATTAATGAATATCGCCTTTGATCTGATACAGCTTTTTCTTTATCCTACAATGACAGAAGGTAAGTATGTGTAAATATATTATATAAATGCAAATTTAATTAAATGTGTAAATGTTTTCAAGAAACATTTTTTTCAGCCTGAAAGGTGAAGATTTTGATCAGGTGCATTATCTGCAAAACTGAGCTCTGAAGGGGACAAAAATAGTAAAGGTGCATCCTTTTTCTATTTTTGGAGCACAAACATGATTGAAAATTATTTTTTTGCTTACCAAAACCATTAGTTTTTCTCTTAATACTTTTATTTCGTCTTTTAATTTCTGTTCTTTAGATCTCCAGTCTGTCTTATGAACCTCTCGGCTCAAGTCTTTTTCTGGACCAGGCGAATGTCGATTGGCTTCCAGGAGCAGTGCTCTCAATTCATTAAGACTCCTGAAATGTCAGGAAACACTCAGCACAAGAACAAAGACAGAATCGGAAATACAATGCATATTGATGGATTCCAGAATTGATGCTATTGAAATTATTAATACCAGCATAGACTTCCTAAGCAATGAAAAGCTTAAAGTGACAAAATGAAATGTATGTTATAGAAGCACACTAAGCACCATAACCCCAACAGCATTGCAAAGTTGTTATGGCACTTCTAACATTTTGGTGTTAATACCCCATTTTCTGTCAAACAGCTTAAGACTGGTTTTACAAAAATGGGCACCCCTTGGCCATTAAAGTCTGGTCTTTCTGGAACTGTTAGGGTAATGCAGAAAGATTCCTAAAAAGGACTATAGAAGCATATATTATTAATCTGTGTTACTTACCGCTCTTTCTTCAGTAAATCATGGCTGATAATGACAAACTGCCCAGAAGAATCATGAGATTTTCTAGAGAAAGCTTCTAGCTCCGCTTCCAGTTTTTTATTGTCCTTCACTAAAGAATCTACTTTTTTGTCTCCAGACCGGCATTTGTTTTCTAGAGCTGCCAATACCAATACAAATATATATATACATTACAATAATACTGTAGGATAATGTACGGTACTTTGTTCAATGGTAAGTAAATGATTTAGCTACTTACATGGATAACATGCAAATATCCACATTTAGTTATTTAAAAAAATGATGATAAAAACATAACTAACACCCACAGGGCTATAAAAAGGAGATTGTAACTTTGTTTGCGGCTTTCTGGTCTACAAGATGGTAAGAGATATAATTAGGAATTAAAACCTAAACAGCAAATTTCAAACAAGTGAAATTGCTAATTTCTTTGGAAATGTTAGAGTTAATGGAAAGATATGATATTATTAAGAGTCTCCTGTTACCTCTGTTGTTTTTAAATCAGTTAGATTTTGGGAAAAATAACAATTCAGCTTTATGAATAACATCATCATAAATAATGTACTTTATCAGATGATGATATTGAGAAGCAAAAAAGGATGTCATGAATGTGGATAGTTGAATGTTTGATAGCTGAAAAAGAGATGCAGAATTAGGGAATTGAGCAGGCGATATTGAGAGAAAATGTAGACAGAAGAAAAGGGGGAGAGAGAAAAGATGCAAAACAACAACAAGGATTTATAGAGACAATTTTGAATATACACGGGATGTAGCAAGATAATGATATTGAGAAGTGTGGAGATTAGGACACTAAGAAAGCAGAAGAAACAAGGACATTAAAGAGATAAGGATTTACAAAGGTAAGGAGAAAGATAGATTATAGAATACAGCAGGAAAAAAACATGTAGAAAGAAATCATGTAGATTAGTAAGAGAAAGATGTTTGTAAAAATGGAACATATTTAAGACAAGTGAGAGGACAATGGACAAGGGGAGAATGGTAAAACTGACAAGGTTTTTATCCACTAAAGTAAGAAGTCAAATTTAAAATTCAAGGTAAAAGAATGCAAACTGGAAAAAATGATCTACATCACCTATGCTTCCAGTTCTGCTTTTTTGGCCTTAAATATGAAAATTCACTTTGATTTATCACTATAGATAATAATCCTGATTGTCTTCCATGATCTCCTTTGGATTTCAATCTTTGACCTTTGACCTCATACAAAAGACCACTGGGAAGACACACTCTCTATAAAATAATCAATAAAACAAGCTTCTTTATATCCATTATTTAAATTTTTTTTTTTTTTATTTAAACACATATATTTACTTTAAACTGTTCTCTAATTACAAGTTAGGTGTGAAATCGTATTATATTTGTATTATTTTACTCAAGGCCCCTATGCAAGGCCAAATTGTCTGCCTTGAATTAGCTTGTTTGAAGAACTTTCTTTCTAAACATCTGGTTACTAGTGCAAAAAATGCTAATATCTACCTCAGGTTTTATATACATATTTTTTAAGTAAAGTTTTCATGGTAATTTCTGCAGACTGTAATGTAATTTGTTGGGTCAGTCTATGTTGGTATCATGTAATGTCGAGGGAGCAGAATGGACAACAAGTAGAAGAAGGCATGTAGAGAGGAGGGGAAAAAATAAAAAAAAGAGAGATAACAGAGGCGATTGAAGAGGAATATAATAAAAAATAACTTTAGGAAGAGGGAATCGAAGTGTAATTTGAATATAAAAAAAGAATTACCGGTTACTTGAGCCCTAAGCCCTTCAATGTGGGAAGACATGGATGAAACTTCTTTATCTCGTTTGGTGAGCTTCAACTGCAAATCTGGATGGGGAAAAGGAGAGAAAGAAAAATATGAAAAATATGGATTTTCTAATCTTTTTACTTAGTAAGTCTCAGAATCACTCATACTCTACTGCCTTGAACTAATTTATGAAGGAAGATAGGAGTCTGATCCAGGTAAATAGCTTGTTAATGTAAAAGGTGCATGAACAGTTTTTAATGGTACAGAGTTTACTCCCTCAAATAAATAAAAGTTTTAAGCCTCTACATTGGACTTATGCTTTCGGTTTGGTTTCAAACGAATTGCGATTCATTCATATTTTGGGTGACTGGCAACAAATGTGAAATTAATGAGCCGTTTCATTTGTTTTGTGATTTGGAGTTCCATAGGCGGCACCAAAAAAAAGATGATTGTTGGTTAGGTGACTGCTCCTTCTTTTTTCCCCTTTATTGGTTATTCTTTCCAGAGGCATATCTACTGAAGATAGCACCTGTGACAAGTACAGAAATTGGGCCTCTCACAGACAAACATCTGACACCCATTTTAGATAACTTAGCATAAAATCAGCTCACAAATTCAACCTGTATGTAAAGTGTGTGTGTATGTGGTGTATGCTGGCAGTATGTAAGGTTTGTTTGCTGGCTGTATGTAATGTATGTGTGTACTGACTTTATGTGATGTGTGTGTGTGATAATGTGTATAGTTGTGCTCTGTGTCGCCCTCTCCTGCTTGTCTTCCTTCCTGGTGGTCCTGTGGATGGGTCCTGAATCATTGATGGTCCAGAGGGGTAGTGTGAGATTTGGACCACTGGCGGATGAAAACCTCAGTAATAACTCGTCAAACTTCGGCACTCAGCAAGTCAGAATGCAAATTGGGAAAATCAGGTGGCTGCTCTCTAAATTACTAGAGAGCATTAAATTGCAAGGAAGTCATTATTGAGGTCTGCACCTGGCAGAGATGAAAATGTAATGCTGCCAGCTCTGATTAAGGTTGGCCAGGGAACCAGATTGGAGCCCCCTCCTAGAGCCCTGGGCTCTGTGTTTGTGAGCGATGTGAGAATGTGTGCAATGGCTGAGTGTTGTGTACCTGTGTATGTGCCTGAATATGTGTGTGTGTGTGTGTGTGTGTGTGCATTTCTGCTGGAGTATTTCTGTTTCTCTGGCACTATGTACCTGTGTATGTGCCTAAACATATTCGTGTGTGAATGTGTGCCTCTGTTTCAGTGTGTATGTGTATATATGTGTTTGGGAGTGTATGTGTGTAGGATAATTGCTTGCACTGTGTTGTTTGTAGTTTTTGTGTGTTGTGTTTATGGTCAGGCTGTGTTTTAATGTGTGGGGGAGAGACAGCTTTTGGGGTGAGTGTGACAGTTGGGGAGGTGAGTAGGACAGGGTTGGGGGGGTGAGTGAGTGTGACAGGTTTGAGTGTGGGTGACTGCGACAGTGTTAGGGGGTGAATTTGACAGGTTGAAGGGGATTTGCCTGATCAGAGCCGGAGCTCCATCCGACTCTGATGTGGCTTCCCTTTCAAGTGACACATAGGGCATGTGTCATGCTTGTCAAACCCTAGGTATGCCATTGGTTTGTTCTCACTTGATCTGAGAACCAAATGGTATGCAAATGCTACTAAAATGTCCTGCAAAATATGCATTTTTGCACCATTTTGGTTTGTCTGAATCATTTTTACCCGTAATGATCACATATACGATACTCGTCCAAACCGAAAAGCCACATGGACAAAACTTCATTCGGCAAAAACTATTTTTTCTCTCCTATGAATTTAATTGGACAAACATTTTTTTGCCCCTACATACATTGGCTCTAAACTACATATGTTCATTCTACTAACGGAAAAATATATATTCTTATAAGGTATATTATTCATACCATGCACGCAGAAAGAGAAAAATGGAACGGACACAAGGTTTTTAGCATTATGTTTATGTATCCACTATATTTAACAAATGCATATTTTGTGTTGTGAGAATTTTTTTTAAATGTTCAAATTAAATGTACTTTGTAAGAAGGTGCTTCCTCCCTGTCAGGAATTATTCAGTCCGGCCGCCCGGGCCCCCCAGGCCATGACAATTGTTATGGTTGTCACCCCCTGATGGGGGCCCTGCTCCCCCTTCTTGCACTGGAGCCAGGGTCTGTCCTGCACAGTCGGCGAATGCCGCGATCACGCTCCCCTTTTTGCCTTTCCTACCTCTTGGGGATTATTGTGGGGACGTGCAGGGTTGGTTGAGGATCCCAGCACTATCTGCTCACTTGCCGGCGGGCCTGCAAAACCGCGACAATTGCGTGTGTGGCGGCCAACTTGGGTCTCGCGAGTACCGTGAGATTCACGACGGATATTTTTTGTCTATTTCTTTTACTTTGATCTGGACCAAATTCTTATATAATTAGCTGCTAAAAAGCTGCACTTCTAGCTCCACATCTGTCTACTGTATCATCTGCTGCATGTATGCCAATACCATACAAAGCCTAGGAGTGCTTATTAATAATAGAGGAAATGTGACATACACTGATATGTGATTAATATCTAAGGCTAAAAGCCTTGCTTCATAAGCCATATTTACTGTGCCAGTTCTGATTATACCAGTTGCCATATGTGGGTGTCCTCTGTTGTACAAGGCACACCACCTGGGGTGAGCCCCCAGATATCATATCAGGTGTTCTGCTTGTGTCCATCCTTTCTTTTCATGGTACCTGGACATATATATATCGAATTATGCAGAACTATTACACCGGTTATATTTGCTAACCACAGAGGCAACGCTTATGAGGGTGAGCCCCTCCTTGATACCACCAAATTTGGGAAATTTGGGTTCATCCCCACAATTATGAGACTTCCACGTCTCCCATTTCACTTAAGGGAATCCCCTTTTCATACACCTAGAGGATGAGCACCTCTTATTTGGCACTAAACTCTGATAGACGGCTATACTGTACAGCCGGTTCCTGGGTGAGCCCCAGTTATGCAAGGAGTCTGGCACTTTGCGTGTGTCTCCGCTTATCCTGCACCCACTGATTGTCACTGTTTACAGGACAGACAAAGACACCATGGGTGACGCTCCCCCTCCAAGGCAGGATTTTCAGGCAAAAATGAATGCCGCAGTCACGGACTCAGTTAAAATGGCCTACCCCATACATAAGAGTCAGTGTCGCAAGAGCCTAATACCACCCCAGGATCTGACACTGCTTTAGCAGACCCTGCAGGGATGACTCCCTCATGTTGTCATGGTACCTTAACTATTTAATATATTTAATACTTCATGAAGACCATTGAATTCATACATATTGTGACAAATGTTACTATTAACATAGTGGGTGTCCTCTGTTACACAAGACACACCACCCGGAGTGAGGATCCAGATACCATATGACGCTACGGAGCCAGAGAGGGCTTTAGCACCACTAGAGGGATTCCAGTTCCCCAATGAGAACCAAGACTAAGCACAAGGCTCCCTTGAAAACACCCAAGTGCTTTAAACAGGTGGATCCAGCTTCCCCTCAAACCCGGTCCTCAGATGACGAGGACTCTTGTCCGCCTCATGCTCTCGATGTGGTGGACGAATGGCAAGTGGTAGGATCTGCCTCCAACAAGGTGGAGTGGACTAGACCTACCCTACGCAAGCTCCAAATATGTGATTCAAACTGTGACGTGTGACAATTATACAGAAAAGATACCCATACACCTCGACCCAAGCCACGGGGATGCGGTTTTCTGGATATGCTGGGTGTACCACTGTTAAAATGACCCATGCACTATAAGACGCCCTAGATCGTCTGACTGAATCCTCCCAGACCACCTGGCCCAGCTCATGACACCACAGTAGTGGCCTTCATGTCTCATGCTGGTAAAGACCACAGAAGGATATTGAAAAAGAGCTTAAGTGTACGCAAGACAAAATCCTAGATTTACTTGGCCCATTGACAAAGATGCTATATTGTGCAGATCTGGCCCTTGTCCTGGGCACACGATTGGATCCAAGTGACATCCGTGAATGGGCACAGTGCTCTATCTGCTTGCTAGTTAACGCGAATGATACCCTCTGTTCTGAGACACACAAGGCGAAGAGATTCCTATTCGGGCAACCATCTATAGCGAAGTTAGCAAAGCATGCCTCAAGCAAGTATTCCACCCCCACCTGGCAGGGGTATTTTTGGGAGGGCTGGTCAGTAGCATGGCCGAGTGACCAGTCAAATTTGTTCCACAGGCCCAAGATCCTACACACAGCCAGAAGAATTTTGACCAGCCATGAAGCTCTGTTTGCTCAATGATGATGTTGTCTATTGACATTCCAAAATAGAAGGAATCCATCCCTTTGAGGATCTCCTGTTGGCCAACAACTGGTTCACTCGAAATTTGTCGTTCACTTTCTGGAATCTTAGGACTCCGTGGTGAACAGACAGGTCAGCGCTCTCCCCGTCTCAGCCCGCTCAATTCCTTGGCTTCGAAATAGACCCTGTGGATTGTGGTCTTCACATGCCTGCAGCGAATAGAGGATCTATCCGAAAGGAGATTTGATGGATCCTTCGCATGGATGTGCTCCTCCTGCGACTCCTCGTGGGCCTCCTGTCCTTCTCGATCCAGGCAATCTTTCACTACCGTGTTACACAACAGTTGGAGGCAAAATATCTACACTTGGACCACTACTACAATCACTGGATATGCCTCTCAGGATATGGTAACTATGATTACAACACATGCAAGTCTGGAATGGCAGAGCAATATTTCGACCATCGCCGGATCTCGTTATGGAGTTGGATGCCGGCCTTTGGGGCTGGAGAGCCCATTTCACATATGCCTCCACAGGAGGCCCCTGATCAGGGGAGGAGACCGAGTTGCACATATGTTGTCTGTAGTTGATTGTTGGATCATTTTACATACACAGCCTAGCCAAAAGCCCTTAAGATTGTTGCTTCATGCTCCGCATGGACAATATCTCTGCAGTACAATACACAAACTGTCTGGTCTTTCAAGGAAACAACAAAGGACATTTACTATTGTGCCTCTCACACAACATCATGCTGCAGGCAGGGTATCTCCCGTGAATTACCAACCTCATAGTGGACTGATTTTCTCACCATTGGCGAGACACTGGTGACTGGTAGCTAGATAGCTCAAATTTGCAAGCTGGAAGCTGCTGGAACTCAGGCTACTCCCGAGGTATTTCAGCTGACTCCCGGAACCGGACTGCGAGGGGGTGGATGCACTCCTATAGACTTGGCCACCGTTATCCATGCTGACACGGGTAATCCACTATTTATGCCGCCGCGAAGTGTCTCTCTTTCTCTGGCCTTAGGCTACATATTCACTAACATTTGCTATTCTGTTTAGATCATGCTATATTGTTCCATACCTGTCATATACCTGTCATTAGCATTGCTAGCATCAATTGTTGTTGTATTAATTTCACATATGTGGTAGACAGTTGTCGTATGATGGGCAACATCATTTCAGATGCATTTCACTTCTTTCTGTTTATTTTCAATGTGAAAGAAAGTTGGATACCCAAAAGGGATGCAACTGGGTGTGTGTCTAGGGGCGACCTGAACAGGGGGTAACCCTCACATAAGTGTATAAATAGAAAAGCAGACTTGGTGAGTCAGAACAGGTAGGGCGCCCCCTAGTTGATAACTATACATATATACAAAAAATATTAGAACATAACCTTTAATTGTTGCTGTAATAAAATAATCATGCCTATAATAGGAAACTTGAAAGAAAAAGGAAAATATGTAAAAACACAGGAGGATAAAAATAAGAGAACGTGCCTGGACGGGGATATTTGTCCCAAGGGAGTCACCTTAAGAATATGGCAAAAAATCCCCCTATCCTGTAGAGTCTGTCACTCAGTAATAGTACCTCAGGAGAATGTCCTTAATATGGAAAAATTCCTACCACAGATGCTCCAGACCACTCCCTTCAACACCCCCTGACAGTGACAAAAGCAGTCTGTGGGGTTAAGAAAGTTGCAGACAGTTGTCTACTTGGGAGAAAAGGGGTAGCACAAAGTGGTGATAAATGAGGTCTATATACAATGTGATCAGCCCCTCGTCAGGATCAGACAGCTAAATAGATACAGTGTAGCAGGTTACGTGACAACTGCTTAACCCCTTAAGGACACATGACATATGTGACATGTCATGATTTCCTTTTATTCCAGAAGTTTGGTCCTTAAGGGGTTAAACACTGTATCTAGGAGAGGGGAAAAATAGAGGGAAATTGGCGTTGCACAGAAAACGTTTGAATTGGAAGATAGCCCTAGAAAAAAGCTATTCAGCGATACACACACCGTTGTCTGACGAAAAACTGGAAATTCCCCGTCAACCACACCTTCACCCTCCCACCCCACTCTCTCTTCTAATGAATTGTTACGAAAATGTCGAGAATAAACTAACTGGCTGATCATGCAGAGAGACAATACTAGTAGGAGTCCAGGTTCTCAACTATCCTTCCTGCCTGCTACCTAACACGTGTTTCGGCGCTACTAAACGCGCCTTCTTCTGTTAGGTAGCAGGCAGGTTTAACCTCAGAAGAAGGCGCGTTTAGTAGCGCCGAAACACGTGTTAGGTAGCAGGCAGGAAGGATAGTCTAAAATTACAACCCAGTTAAATTTAAGTATGAATGCCCCTTTAAGCAGAAGCATAATCTAAAATTACAACCCTGTTAAATTTAAGTATGAATGCCCCTTTAAGCAGATTCATTACGTATTGATCATCTTGTAGTAAAAACAGAACATTTAAAAACAAATACCTTCTAGTGCATTTTTCATTTTTATTTTTTCTTCAGAAATATCATTGGTTTCTATCATCTGAAAGAAATAGAAAACCCAGCATAAAGTCATTCAATTGTTAAAAAAAATAAAAAAATAAGCAAACACTTACTATACAATCCCTAAGAGCATTAGCATTTACATACTTAATATGTGAACAGAGAACTGACCTATAGAGATTCCAGTCTAGAAACAGAATTATTATCAACAATAGAGTAAGTGCTGAGGATTACTTAAGTAATTACTCAAGTTCAATAATCCATATCTACTACAAAAATGTGTATGCACCTCAGAGAGTGCCATTGTAGTCAGTCTCGGGCAGCAAAAAGTCTCAAAAAGTAGATAAATATATGGCTTTCCCAAAAAAGTACAAAACAATCTAAATTGTTCTTACATAAAAGAAAAATAAACTGTGTTTCTATAAAAGAAAAATACATTTTCTCAAAGTGTACTGGTTTTCTAATGAACAAAATTGCATGCACACTTTCCTTGGATTTTTGGAGATTATTCTATTCAAAGTGTCCTTGAAGTATAGTTTGGAGAAAATACGAGACAGAGGGGATAAGATAGAAACATTTAAATACATAAAGGGAATCAACGCGGTAAAGGATGAGACTATATTTAAAAGAAGAAAAACTACCACAACAAGAGGACATAGCCTTAAATTAGAGGGGCAAAAGTTTAAAAATATTTTCATGAAGTATTACTTTACTGAGAGGGTAGTGGATCCATGGAATAGCCTTCCAGCTGAAGTGGTAGAGGTTAACACAGTAAGGGAGTTTAATCATGCGTGGGATAGGCATAAGGCTATCCTAGATATAAGATCAGGGACTAATTAAATTATTTCGAAAATTTGTCAGACTTGATGGGCCAAACAGTTCCTATCATATTCTATGTCTCTAAGTATATTCTATGTTATATGCCATTAATATTAATTTGTATTGTACAGAATCAGTTCAAAACCATGCGATTACCTTTCTGCCAGATCTCAAAATGTGGATCGACCCACAAGATAATTATATGAAAGTAGTAATCATATTCTATATGTATCCCCCAGTTTGACAATAACTAATTACAAGATCATTTATCATGGGAAGAGACTGGGTGTTCTGACAGTATATATTCATAAAACTGAAGCTAATAGAACCAAGCCTGGAATAACATTACTAGACCATACATTTGCATTTTGAGAAGAATGAAGATCCTCCATGGACTGCAACTTGTTTTCCAATACCAGTATTTTTTCCTGTAATTTTTGGATCTCCTGCTTATTTCGTATATCTGCTTTCTGAAGGGTATCATAATCCTGCATTTTATTTTCTGCAGTTGAGATCTGTTCTTTTAAGAAGGCAATGGATTGTGTCTGGTCATTGTATTCAATGTGTAGCTTTTCAAGTTCATGCACTCGTACTTCTGCTTCCCGGTATTTATCTTTAACATCCTGGAGTTCTTTGAGGTGCTGATTGGTTTTTGATTCTAGCTGTGTTTTCCAGTTATCATTGCCTTCTTCAACTTCCTCTTTAATCTCTTGCATTTTTGATTTTAGATTCTCTTTCTCCTTAATATGGACTGCTAATTCAATCTCGTGCTTGGCTTTCAAGTTCTCAAACTCAAGTTGATGTTCCATTTTTAGACTTTCTATGTTGGCTTTGAGCTCTACAAGTTCTTTGCATTGAGTGTCAGGACTAGTAACCAAGGACCCCTTCAAGTCTTGCAAAGATTTCTGATGATCAGAGACTAAGGTGTCCAATTTAGATTTCCAACTGTCCATCATTCCCATATTCTCATTTGTAGCTTGCTCAAGTTTTTTCCTCAAATCTGAAATCTCCTGGACATGTTTCTCATTCAAGCTTTTCAGCTTTTCAACTTCTTGCTGATATCGTTTCATGTTTTTTTCGTACTTGTCTCTCTGTTGACTGCTCTCTTTTAGGTGCTCTTTGCTGGCTGACAACAGTTTATCACGTAGACGCAAGGCCTCAGATTGCAAACCAAGATTGTGCTCAGGAATATCTGTTTGACTTGAGTTCAACAAGCAGTGCTGTAGGTCCTCAATCTCATTACGTCGAAGGTTAAGTTCCTCTTCCAACTGATTGATCCTAGACTGCTCTGCTACAGTTGTAAGCTGTAGAAATATAATAAACACATAAACAGACTTAGCAACTACTAGAACATATTAATATATTCAGGGGTAAGCTCTGAATACTTAAAATATATGAACAAGCAAATGTTTTAGTAAATTATTTTACACCAAGTATAAAACTCTTGCATATGAGAATAATGCTTATTATTAATACAGAAATTATTATTGAATAAGTCATGATACCTATGGCTATTGTATTATCACTTTAGAGCATAGTAATTTATTTGTTCAGGAACAGTCCATTGGAGATCACTATAGTATTGCTCTATATATTATTTGATAAATTACACTCTGGGACTCATGACAGATTACCATGTCATTAGAGACTTAATCAGAGGCTTATATGTCCTGGTGTAAAAGTAATCATCGATGACGTATGAATGTTAGCAGTCATTTGTTAGCAAATACAACAAACAAAAATAAAATAAATCAAATATATATATATACAGTATATACAAAAACATATTGAAGATGTAAGTTGATTTGTTTCTCTAATCATATCTAGCAAATGAGTTCATATTTATAATGTGTTTAAAGTCAAAGAGAAGAAACATGTGACCCCTAGATGACATATCTCTTCCGAATTTAAGAACACAGGATGGATTCCATTTTAATTATGGTTGATCTCATCCCTACTTAAATGTGATGTCAAGTGACTACTGTGAAAAATCACAGTGAATGTAACTGTGCATAGAGTCAAGCATTTACATCAGAGGTGCCCAAAAAGTAGATCCCCAAATGTTTTAAAACTACTACTTCCATGATATTTTGTCATTTTAAAAGCATTCTAAAGATATGCAAAGCATCATGGGAGTTGTAGTTCTAGAACATCTGGGGATCTACCTTTTGGACACCCTTGATCTACATCATTAGTGCTGCAACCTGTTAAAAAGTATATTATTTATATTGAACCATACCATTCCCATGATGCTCCACCATCCTAAGGTCGTCAAAGCACCATCGGAGTTATAGTTTCTACAACAGCTGGGGATCTACCTTGATCAGCTCTGCTTTACACTTATCTTACCTACATGTTCAGTGTATGACTTTGGTTTTTGTGACCCGTTTTATGGTTTCTCATATTCACCTATCTAATGCCAGGTAATACTATTTAATTTACACGTAATTTATTTTAAAATATGAGTAAACTTTCGTAATTCTATTTAGTGACAAAATATGTGGCAACTGTAATTCACCATCTCTAAATGTGATCATCATTTCAGTGGATCTAAAACCAGGATTTGGTGTTTACTACTGTTCCTTATATATGATATATATGATATATGAAATACAAGTACACATTAATATGATAGCATATGTAGGTATATCAAGTTTTTCTTAATAAAGAATTACTCAAATATATTTTAATTTAGCCAGATTAAATAATTACTTTATTTATATTTAATTGTTTTTATGAACAGCCCCACTCTGCAAAGCCCCCTCCAAAAAAAAAAAAGTCTTCTAGGGTAGACATGCGAATGTGATAGAATAGACCAGGCATAGTCAACCTTCAGCACTCCAGATGTTTTGGACTACACCTCCCATGATGCTTTGTCAGCATTATGGGTGTAAGAGCATTATGGAGGATGTAGTCCACAACATCTAGAGTGCCAAAGGTTGCCTATCCCTGGACTAGACATAACAAATTACATAATTATTGTCTAACACAGAGCAGTTTTCTCTATTTTCATGATGTAATCAAGTTAATTTTTAAAAATCCAGCAAACACTGTTAATGGCAACGATAGACAGTCTTCAGGTTGCTCTACATTTTTATAGTTGAAAAATGCTAAAACAACTTTCCAAGTAGATGTGAATTTATTTTTGGATCACTGTTTAAACCACATGCAGTTAACTTTCCTTTGCTCCAGTATTTCAAAATGAACATTCATGATTAAAAAATGGAAGAAGCAGTAATCATTACATGGAAACAGACGAGGTAAGTGCCAAAAAAAGCCCCCCAAAAAACAAACAATGGTCCGGTGTGCTTTACAGCAGACGTAAAGCAGCAGTATACCATAGGCCTCTGATATTAATTTATTGTCTTCTTCCTTACATAATCAGAAATATATTTGTCTGCTTATGGTATACAATATTTCTGATGTTTCTAATATAGTCAAATGTGAAAAAAATGAAATAGTCAAACTGCATGTACGCAACAAAATAATTGCCATTTAGGAAATTAAACACTTTTAAGGATAAATGCGTATTCTAGGAGTACTACTGCTTTAAGCCTGGAAAAAAGCAAAGCAAATTATAAATCCTTCGGAAGGCATAAGAAGTGAAAGCAGAAATAAAAATTTCAGAAGCCAAAATGGACTAAAGCAACATAAAGCAAAATGGTTGGGGCCTTGGGATATAAATGAGGCTGGTAAATGCTTTGTGTTGCAGGCAGGGTCATTTGTCCCAGTTTACCCTCTTGTCCTCTAATTCTTTGAGAAGCTTTGCAGTTTTTGACTTCTCAAACAGTAGATTCTGCTCGAGCTCCCGAATTCGGGCATGCTCCAACTGCGTCTGAGTCTGCACACATGGAACAGGAAACAGAGAGACAGCAGAAAAAGAACAGATGCAATATCATCCAACATCTATAAGAAAGAACAGCGGACAAAGTCTAGAGGGAAGAATATTGAATAGCATGCTGTGTTCGGTCGGTCAGCCAGTATAACAAAAGGGACAGAGAACTAGTAATCATTCATAACATTTGCAGCTATTTCTAGAACTCAATGCTACTAAGTTTATATAAGTGATATGCAACTTAAAGCAGCTCCGTTGTGGTCTCAGTGTTAACATTATCATACAGACAATGAAAACGATGTTTCCTAAACTAAGACAGTTTCAAGCTATTGTTTCTAAAATGTTGGTTAAGTGTGAATAGTCCGGAATTCAAAATGAATTCAAAGAAAATCAAATTGTTGTGCAGATTCATATTTAGAATTTTGTGAATTCCAGACAATTCACACATTAGTGAAGACACCTTTAGACTGGAGTTGTTGACCCTCTTTTTCTAGGGGTGTCTATTTTTCATACTTTCCCATGGACATATCCAGCCCTCTTCACAACCTGAATACAAGAAGTGGCTGAGATACCTCAGCCAATCACTGTGGCATTTCTAGTCCCATGGAAATTTAGTGTGCATTCTTGATGTAACAGATCCTGAAAACGAAATTCTTAATGTAAAATCCCTATGACGGTTGCACTTCCGTACATGTCTTGGATTTTATCCACTGAAGAAAATTGTATTAATTGAAATAGTCAAAATATAGCTCACCTTGGTGAGAAGAACTAGAAGCACTTTTTAATCCAGTATACAAATGTTTTTCTGAAATTTATTAGACTACAATCTTATTAATGATGATTTCGAGGAGGCAGAGCAAACCTGTGATGAGGAGACCCTCTGGATGCTGAATTACAGGTAACAGCTTTTCTGTTGACTAGGGAAGAGCCAAGTAATCTAAACTTTAAAAGGAGAACACTCAAACATTGTATTTCTAACGTTGCAGTGTTCCTTTAATCATTACAACAGCACGTTACAAAGAATCAATAATTATTTAGATATAAGAAAGCGCTATACTAGCAGTCATCATATGGTGTTTAGAGCATTCCTCGTGAGGTCAAATCATACAGTATTTACTCACTAAAAGGTAAGGGTTTTATTTCACATTTTAATTATATGAAAAAATATTCAGATCCCATAAACTTGCATTGCATTCTCTGACAAATTTGTTCAAATGTTGTTCATTTTTATCCTGCAATGTTTTTTCCTGGCACAGACCTACCTTGCAAACACCCCTTTTCTAAAACATGCTGACACCGAGAAATGGAAAGCCTCCCCTTTGTGCAGAATTGAGTCACAGTTACAAACTGCTGGCCTAGCAAAGCCTCACTGTCTGCTTATTATTGATCTGCCATTCTAACAGATATTTATAAAGCACCAACATATTCTTCAGCACCGTATAGATTACATTTTGTTTGCGACAGAGGGGAGACCAATCCTTATTATTGATGGAATATTTATCAATAAACATAATAAACAACGAGAGATTCATTTCTTAAAAACTGAATAGTAGTAAATTAAAAAAAACTGAGTTGCACTATTTAGGCAAAAGTACTTATTGGAAATATTTCCCAATGCACAGTCATGGCTTGACTGTTTTAGTATACATCTATAGTGCGAATTGTTGTGAATTCACCAGGGAATTTAAATTGAAACCAAAACAGATGAGCTAGACATACAGCAGGCTTGGGTATATTATCTCATTTAGCTGTTCTGGTCTAAAATGTGCCATCCCATGATCACTACCTGACAATTTACAGCTTAGTTAACCCTGTTATAGGGTTCATCTTCTTTTATTTGCACGCATAACATAAAAATATCCCTTTTTCATCTCCTGATAATTGTACTTATAAAAATGACAATCAATGTAAACATAAAGAATTGTTATCATGCTAGCTGTAGGGTATCAGTATGATAGATTTATAACACTTTTCAGGTTACAGAAGATGTTAGGTGAGGCAGAGTAAATATGTCATTTTTACAATATCTGTATTTCTAGTTTGTTGGCAATTCACTGGTGTTTAGTTGGTGGAGGGTCTGGTTTATAAATACTACACTATGGGGTTAATGCACTGTGGTTTTAAGGACATTTGTACACTGAGTAAGGGACAGGGGTACCAAAACGCTTGTCTTTCATATGCTCTTCAAATAAGAGCATGGTTCCACAAGAGGGCTTATCTACTAAGCAGCACATTGTGTTACCTCCTGTTTTTATTGTGGGCCATCAAACCAGCACAATGTATAAATTGAAAAAGATTTTGTCATGTTACATGCGAGTAAATCCCTCTAAATTTTCTCTGAAAAGACACTTCTGACTCTGAACAGTTGGAATTTGTTGATTCTTAAACGCAGCACTTTAAACCAACGGTACAGGCCGGAAATGTAATCGCTCTGCCTGACTCAAGAAAGGACAGTTTAATGTCACTGCACAATGTGTTTCTATATCAGAGAATGTCAATGAAAGAGGCCACCCGAGAAGAACGAACTGCAGAGAATGAGTATATTGTTACTGAAGCCAAAGTGGCAATGTACAATGGCTGACACAGCTTTCATATAATGTATTCTGTCATAACGTAAAACACAAGTAACCAAATATACTGGTCTTACCAAACATAATCTCACAAAATAAATAACCTCTGCAAAACAAGTAAGCAATATCTTGTCATTAAACTATAGGAAACATCTTACTAATAGACAAACTTACAGACAAGATTGTATTAAGTAAGCATAATAATGATACAAAAATTTGTACTGTTTATCATATCACAGCAACTGTGGCTTTTATATTGCGTTTTTGCCTTATAATAATGTGGTTGACATTAAAAACATTCAAATGTCTAAATATTTACATCCTAGAGTTTTCTATGGAAACCACATCCGTAAAAAAGTAAACATCGACTGACCCCTTCACTACTAAGCTCTTTTAATAAATAAGTAAGCAAGAAGCACAACATGTGCCTAGTCTCTCTCCTAGGATTTTCTTGTTTTACTGTAGTTAAAACCTTTCAAAAAAGCTCAAGAGTGACTGTACAGCAATCAATTGCTTTTCAGGGCAACGTAAAAAAACATATTTATTTAAAATGAATGTGTTCAATAACCCTCAGCCCCTTTCCTCAGTTACCATCCATCCAAGTTTTTGCAACCACTAACCCACCCTTGTTTAAGATCATTTACAGCGTGATGTTTAACGAGCCTCTAATACTCACTAATTAAGTACCTTACAAGCTAAACAGTATTTGCATAAGCCCTTAAAAGTCTGTCCATCACCTTCAAATTCCCCTTACTATATCCTGTGTCGACTCTCTATTACAATGTTCTAGCACTTTGTACTTAGCACTAAGTACTTTGCATAAAAGTGCTATGAAAGCAAGATATTAAGCTAATGGACAGAGTCCTATGTTCCTTTTGCACGGATACGTATATTTGTATTGCAACAAAAACATTGAATATGAGTTCTCTGAGAATGGACAGAAGTATGGAATTAGTACTTGCTTTGGTCTCAAAAACGTTTTGCTCACTTGTTCCAATACAGAGAAAGCCTGTTCTATTTGCATATCAGACTGATCCCACCATAAGGACATAAGGACAGTCCAGATATGAAATGCCGGCAAGTTACCCACTGCACAAGAGATTCAGCAACCTGGGATGATTGAATGCCTGCAATCCCCCTATTGCACAATGCTGTGGATCACGTTGGCACTTTATAAATACTAAATAATGGCACATTGATCAGTTTTAATTTTGCTAAATATTTTAGAGTTTATATGATGTATCTCATCTCACAATGTTTCAGATAGTCTTTGATGTGTGCAGTTGTAATCTCTGCATGAGAAATGAATGAGAGGATTTTCTCAGGTACCATCCACGTGTTTCTATCTGAACCTTTGTATGGTAGCTTGTGTGCTATTGAGGGTTTTTTTTTTTTTTATTAATTCTGTAATTTTAATTAGGGATGTCTAATTTCAGAAACAAGAAATATAAAGAAATGTAAGAGTCTGGTTAATTAACAGTTTTGGTGAGTTGACAACTGACTGAAATATTGCTAACATAGCTGAAATGGCCTTATTTTTTTTAGTCTGCCTATGTTGGACTATTATTTTACAATTGCTCACAGTTCACTGTTTAGTGACCCACCCTCTTAATGTTTCAGTACTGAGTTCCACCAAGTTTACAAACAGCTTGTTTCATGTTGAGTGAAATCCCAATCTATAAATTCACTACTCACTAAAAGCAAGTCAGATGTGAAGTCACCTAATCTAATGACTCCCTCTGCCCAGCTTGGTTCAAGATGACTTATACTTGGAAACCTTAGTAAACAGCTATTTATTAAAGGGACACCTGAACAACTTTAGCTTAATGAAGCAGTTTTGGTGTATAGAACATGCCCCTGCAGCCTCACTGCTCAATCCTCTGCCATTTAGGAGTTAAATCCCTTTGTTTATGAACCCTAGTCACACCTCCCTGCATGTGACTTGCACAGCCTTCCATAAACACTTCCTGTAAAGAGAGCCCTATTTAGGCTTTCTTTATTGCAAGTTCTGTTTAATTAAGATTTTCTTATCCCCTGCTATGTTAATAGCTTGCTAGACCCTGCAAGAGCCTCCTGTATGTGATTAAAGTTCAATTTAGAGATTGAGATACAATTATTTATGGTAAATTACATCTGTTTGAAAGTGAAACCAGTTTTTTTTTCATGCAGGCTCTGTCAATCATAGCCAGGGGAGGTGTGGCTAGGGCTGCATAAACAGAAACAAAGTGATTTAACTCCTAAATGACAGTGAATTCAGCAGTGAAATTGCAGGGGAATGATCTATACACTAAAACTGCTTTATTTAGCTAAAGTAATTTAGGTGACTATAGTGTTCCTTTAAGCCCCAGTTTGTAGCAGAAGTTTTTCAAGCAAGCAAAGTTGATCGCTTTTCTTGATGTCTCAACTTGTAAAACCATAAAATGTTAAACTATGAGCACCGTGGCAACACTACCCTTGTAATAATACATGTTGTGTATCTCTCCATACATTCTGATGCTTATACCTGCACCAAATTCCAACAATAGTTGCAGTTTTAAGTCTCTCAGTTACTCAATCCCATACTGGTACAAGAGCTTGTATGGTTTCTAGTGCTTGGTTCATGGTATTTGGCGAACCTTCTGCCCTACACAGGCTTACAGCTCCACTCATGGAGTACAATACACAAAAATAGTATAATGAAAATTAAAAAATACTTAGCACTCAATTTGAAAATTCAAATGTTTTATTTTATTTTAAATCCATCATTAAATAAAATCTCGGCCTGTTAGAAAAAAGTTCTTAATAAACACACAAACTACTTAAAAGCTTCCTAAAGTCTAACAATACCTCAAGGTCTCCCTTTGTGATAGACTCCTCTTCCACTCTGAACTGGAGATCTTCAACTCTCCTGTATTGAGAATAAACCAGTATTATGCTTCAATTATGACACAGGTAACAGCAGCTAATATTCAAACATTATTTAACATATTGCACAACTCACTCTATTATTCCCCTTGACATGTTTATCTTTGTTTAATCATTTTTTTCTATATACTATGATATTCATTGAACATGTTCTGGATTTGGCCATTAGACTGATCTGGGGGATTCAGATGTACAGTATTTTTTTTTAAGGAAAAGAAAAATGTCAAATTAATATTCATTATACAAGCTGTGCTTTAAATATATCATACATTTTATATAAATTGTAATGTGCTATTTTACTTTATTATTTTGAGCCATGAGGTATAATCTTGTAATATTAAATTGTTATTTTCTATATTGTATGTATTTAAGAAATGCTTAATACATTGTTATTAAACAAAAAAAATGCTTGTGTGTTTGTCACAGCAACAGCATGTGTTAATAATGCAGGTGAAAGGCATTTTGCCATTTTTTTACACACAGAACAGCATGATGTTGGAAAGTGACTTCCTACCGTAATTATGACAGCTGATGGATCCTGCTGGCTCTCTTATACGATGAAACTGGCCTGCTGCTGAGTATTTATTACAATGTATGCCCTGGCACATAAACATACTATTTCCAGAAATAGAACAACATAGAAAAATATAAAGTGTCTAATACGACACCATAGAAGGATGCTATTTTAGATTATAAATATTTGGTACTTGCCATTCACTGTATTAACCAGAGTGTCTGCCTTATTGACTTTGAAATTAGTAGTAAGTCCAGGCACTAAAGATTCTATAAGATTTAGACTTTAATAGGAAAACCCATGCTTGGATGTTACTATTAAAGTCTGAGTCTTAAAAATCTTGAGTGCCTGTATTTATTACCAGTTTTAACCCACAATATTATGAGTTTTGCCACCCCAGCAGCCTAGAGCACAGTTTCACAAAGAAAACATTGCTTTAACATGAGTGCAGTCCATCTATTGTGTTAACCTTATTACTTTTTGCCAGAACAGAGACAATAAAATGACATAGAACAAATGCAAAAACATACAATGTAAAGCACTGTTATGTCGTATATAACCATAGCAGTACGATAGCTGAAACTGACCGTAATTCATTATTCAAGAAAGACTCCTAAATCTACAAGTAAGGAGCCCATACAGTTTGTATGAGGTGTAGCGAACTTTGACATTTTAAAGAAAAATATCTTTTTTTTAAGAGGAGATTGTTTCCAATAATGATTTTCATAATAATAATACAATGGATAAAATAGCAAACATAACATGTAGATAGAATGTGCTCCGTACATATACATATCAATCCACCTATATACAACACATTTTGCACTGAAGCGGTACTATATAAACCAAAAAGGAGGGGGAGAACACAGTCTCACTAAAGGAAATTGAACTTTAGTGTGACAAATGTCAGAACGCGTGTAAAGAAGGAATGAAAAAAGAAAAATGGTCAAAGGAAAGAGAAAAGAGAGAAAAGGAAAAGAGAAATCAAAGATAAGGGGAAGGACTGTAGGAGAGAAGATGAGTGAGAAGTGTTGAATGGGCAGGAGGTGTAACAGCCTTAATGGGGCACACACATGCACACATTTTGTATTTTGGATTACCTTTTCTCTTCTTCTAGTTGATTGAGTAGTTCAATTTTCTCTTTCTGTGTTGTTTCCACCAGTGCTCGAGCACGCTGGAGATTGCTCTCTGCCTCTGTAATATACTGTTACAAGAACAAGGTCATGTGTGAAAATAGGGCAAGGCTTATATGATTACCATGTCATGGAGAGAATGAAAAAGGGAAACATTACCATCGGGATATAGCTTTCATAAAAGGAATATTAAACACCTAATATAGAACTCATGTATTACTCTTACATACAAATATAGTGGGAGATTTGACAGAATATTGTTTCGTTACCTGCTCATGTTGAGTTTTCAGGTGTGTGAGCTCCTTCTCCACTTCACAAATGTGGCTGGTGGCTTTGGCCACTTCAGCTCGCTCCAGGTCTCTCTCTGCCAACAGTTGCTCAATATGCTGCTGCTTTTCCTTTAAAGCTTCTTGCAAGGCTGTAGTTCCTGAAATCTTTCGTGCGTACCGAGATGAGGTTTCTGTGAGCTACGGACAATAAAAAGAGACCCAGTAGTGATTTTCAAAGGGACTGCAGAAGATTACATATCAAAACGCCAATGCATTGTTTTAATGGTTCATAGCAATTTCTCTAGGACACAATATTCTTCCTGTAATCTCCATTGCTGATCAAAAATGCTTTCTGTTTCCTAATCCCATGTACAGTGGAGTACAAACACATTTTACAGAGTATGCGAGTTGTAGCAGCCTACATGCCCTTTTCTGTTGAAAGGCTGAATGGCACGAAGTTCACAATCAACTTACTCATATATACGTGAACTTGTCTCTCACTAAAAATACAGTGCCAGATTGTGGTCATACAGATGCACTGTGCTGAACCAATAGGAATTCCATAATTCCCTTCTATTTATTGTTAGAGTGTCCAGGTGACTCCCGTATTTATAATATAATGTCCCTTCATACCACTGCCAAAATGTTGATGGAAAAGTGTGTGGGTAGATACAGACCCATCTTATTGATATTTAACCCTATACCATTGGTGGTTGAGGTAACAAGGACACTTTCACAGGGCAACTATGGATTAACATGGGTTCTGGGAAAATTGTTCATTGGGCCCGCTTATGTTTTATCCCCGTGATAATCTGAGCAGTAGAGATGGTGAAGATGTTGCTAAACAATTTTTGTGTAATGAACACAATTCTTAGCAAAGAAGTAATATGCATTGAAAATATATTTTAGTGCTTGCCTGATTCTACATGTACATTGATCATGTAACAACATTTGATAACAAAGTTGTGATTTTGCATTCCAGGACATTTATTTTCATATTAGTTTAAAAAAATAAAAAAATATGAAGCCTAGACATTACATCCTATACATTTATACAACTTATTTGAAACAGAATGGGCACTTACCAGGCCACTCCTGCTGGGCCTTCCACCAACAGAAGATGCCACAGAGCTCACAGAACTGATGGAGGAACTGCTGGGGCTGTGTGTTAATGCTGACACTCCCATTGCCATTCTCTTACTTTTCTTGGCTTTTGCAGGGCTTGTGGATGGGAACCCAATGCGGATGACTTTGTGAATGGGGGCAAATAGCCCAAATTTTGGTGGACACTGAAAATACCTGAGGAAAGAGGTAGATTATGTTAGCACCAGTAGTATTCTGGATTATTCTTACATTCTAACACCTATTTATCAATTTTAATCTTACAGTACAGAATTGGCAGGACCAAGCCACCATTAGGACCCAGAACAGACAGTGAGGAACCAGGAGTAGATAGCCCAGCGATACACTAGTTTCAAGTGGGCTACTCTGAAAAACCTGGATGAGGTTCGAGGCATTTTTCTCACTCTCAGAGAAAAATCCAGAGTTGCATCTCTTTGTCTAACATATATATAAACTTTGAAACATAACTTTCAAATGTATTATATGCACTATACAACAGCTAAATAAATATAAATAAGTGTTTGGCATATTGGGTACACAGAAAAATACTCATGCTAAAGGTTTGCTAGGCAGCACTTAGGGATTTGGGTTGTTTCGTATACCTATCGAAAGGAATGCTGTCTTAGAAAAAACCCAGTCACTTAAAAACACCCTACTGTAAAATAGATATATATAATAATAAATCAACGTCCAAACAAATTTTGTGTAATAAATATGTCATGAAACTATTAAAATTTTTATGTAACATTTAAATAAAAAAACAGTAATTTTTTTTTTTTTTTTTTTGAAATTCTTTATTTTTGTTGCGCAGGTGGGTACAGAATTATTGACGAACGCCACAACAGCGTATATGAGCATATCAACAAATTAAACAGTGGCAGCGATACATGCGCATTTTTAGATTTTTAGGTACAGGCTTATCCTTACGCCATAGATACGTCCCTATATGCGTATTCATGTTTAATAGTGGCGTGAGTGTATGTATAGATTAAAATATAACTGATTAGACATTTTCGCGTTAAACAAAACTAGTGGGTTGTTACGTTGCTATATAGTACGGTCGCATAGTAGTAATAACAGTAAAGCTTTGCAAATAGACAAAAAACAAAAAAACAAAAAACATAATGGAGCAGGAACACATCGCTAGTTATAGTAACAGGCTAGTGCTTCTAATGCATAACGCTATATTCAGGCTATGTCTAGGTCACTTTACTTCAGGGCATGACAGGGTGTACAGTGCTGGCTACTGATAAAGATGTAGTTATATGCAGGTTCCCCGCTTAACTATGTGTATGTGTCATATTCAAGTAAACCATATATGTCAGACTCCTGTGAGTGGATTATAACATGCTTTAGCCTTTAGTTAGCTTATGGTTGGTACCTATAGTAGCACTGAATTGTGAGTAGAGACTGTGCGGACTTATGGGAGGCCCCCAATGCGATTTATAATACACAGGTTTGAGTCCTATAAAAACAAGGAGAGAGAAACAGACATTAAGTCCCCTTCTTGAGTTGACACATCCAATGCTTTTTTGGGGGTAGTTGTGCGCTTCTCGCAATTCAGAGTCCACTTCTGATGGAAAGTCTCTGTTCAAGGGGTGCCACCTGTAGCCGGTGCCGTTTGGAGCCTTTGGTGAGTAGATCTCTGTCAGCCATCGGTTTGGCGTACCAGGGTGTCCGGTCTGCTTCCAGTCGCTGGGTGCCGTTCTCTATACTGGTAGTCTGCTGGGTGTTAGCAGCCTGTGATACACTCCTTGGCAGCAGGGGTTTGGGTGATTGCCTGACTGCTGCTTCACCACGTGTCGGTAGGCCCCGTGGCGTGGTAGCGGTTGCGGGCAGCCGGCGGATCAGTAAGTCTTCCTGTATTTTGCCCAGAGGAAGAAGAAGAAGAAGGCCACCGAGTTTCCAGCCTTTGCGGAGGTGAGTAGCATGTTTGGGTTCGCTGGTGTATGCAGGTGGTTTCGGCCTGCTTGTGTTCTTTGTGCCATCGCATGTGGCCTCCGCCATTTTGCTTGGGTTGCGGATCTTGACGGCCCAGTTACTGCGCATCGTGTTGCTCGGGTCCTGAGGGTGAGGACCGGGATCACCCCCCCGGTCCAGGGGGGGGGGGGGTTAGGGGCCAGTTCCCCGCAGGTCCGACTCCCGGCTAAGCGCTGTTCGGCGGGCAGTGGGGCAGCGGCCGTCCACCCCTCGCACCGCCTGAGTAGGCCGTAAGGTGCCGATGAGGAACCCTCCTCCTGGGGACTGAAGCCCGTTTGGCCAGCCTCTCCCTAGATCCAGGGCTCTTAACCCGCTGAGGGCCACCAGTGCTGGACGTTGTTTTTTGCCTAAAGTTGCAGTTTTGGTGCCTTTTCGGGCCTAGTGTGCAGGAGCTGGTGTCGAGTGCGACCGTCCAGCTCGGCGGTCCGGCCCCGCCCCAGTAATTTTTTAATTACATTTATCACAAGAATACCTGGTTATATTTGCTGAATAAAATTTTAAAGCACTGACACTTATTGTTTTACTTTAGATGTAAGATAGATAGATAGATAAACAGACAGTAACAGAGATAGAGAGATATTCAACTCATGTTTTTATAGCATTATGATGGGGTTTACATGTAATGCAATCATGGAAACCAATAGAATGCCATTGTCATTAATTACTCAATAATTGCTCTTTATAAAGAACCCCTGTTCAACCAGTGGTTCAGTAATCACTACTCAACATTCATTTTACTTTATACTATATAGGTTAATGTTTGGGGTCGTACTTTATATTTTAAAACCCTCAATGTGATTTAATATAAACTATATAAACTAATAAGAGTTTCCCCTTTAAGAACATGACTGACAAGTTAGTCTTTAGTTATTAGACACTGTAATGTTACATTGTAAGTCCTCACAGGAGTATTCAACTTGTCCTGTATTTGTTTGTCAAACGGTGTATTGTCTCTTAGATGCATTATACCTTTGTCTTTTAACTTGTAACAATTGTTCCTGTGATTACTCTCCAGCGTACTCTGTTGGTGAAACCGAAAAATGCAATATAATTGCAATATGCAAATTAGGAAATTGCAAACAACTAACCAGTTACATCTGTATGCCTCTGTTTTTCCATAGGTGAGAAAGTGTGATTGTATCCTATATTTGATGCATTATTATGTTGGTTGAGCTTCAAGTTATGGATGTTTGTTTATAGTTATATAGATATCACCAGATGTTTAAGGACACCAAAAGCTAGTCCATGTCCAAAATAAACAAGTACATTAAATAAAAAGTAGTGTGTGCTAGATCCATTGGGAACTATGTCCCTTGTATGGTTTGTTTGAAGACTCCAGTAGCAGAGTATTTAGACTTTCTTGCTGCTTGCACTGGTCCAGGTGACATATTAAGAAACAGCTAGACCTGAGAGCCGCAAGTGTCTTTGTTATAGCAGTAGTTGAAAGCAGGACAGGCAGAGGGGTCAATACCTGCCTGGGTGGCAAAGTAAGGGCAGAGGGGTCAATACCTGCCTGGGAGATGCAGGAGAGGCAGACGGGTCGATACCTGCCTGGAAGGAGAGGTCCACAGAGACCCCAGTGAAGCTTCCGTGAGTTTGATATGCCCCATAGTCCCCTAGTACCATCAAGGAAGCTGACCTGGCAGAGGTACTCAATTGGATTGGAGTACTGGAGTTCAGTCACATTTAGTGGCATAAGTGGGATTGCTTCCTTGCTATTAGGAGCATCCAAACCACCATTAGGACCCACAACAGACAGTGAGGAACCAGGAGTGGATGGCCCAGCAATACACTAGTTTCAAGTGGGCTACTCTAAAAAACCTGGACAGCAGCACTAATTGGGATATTTATGGAGGGTGACCAGGCATGCAAGAATGGAGTGGTCAAACCAGAGGTTGACAAATTTGATCAACTAATGCAACAACTGCTGTGCTACTATCGTCCGAATCACTCAGATGCAACTTTTGGCAGCTGTGATGGGGACAGATGAGAGGCAAACCGCAGGGTATCTGCAGGTCCCTAGACAGACTGAACAGGAAGAGAAAAAACGAGTGCCTTATAATGCTTTACATGTCATGTGTCCTTAAGGGGTTAAAAACCTTTGAACATGTGGAGGGCGATATTGAAGGATAGCTACACGACTTTGAGAGGCAATGTGGATTGCAACAGCTGCCAAAGGATGGTGAGCAAGCTGTCGGGTTGGGTAGCCGAGGTTTAGCGTACCATGCCAGATGCCAAGACTATGACTGGGTGAAAGAAAAGCTCCTAGCCCGGTACGCTATCACCACTGAAGTGTATTGACTATGATTTCGAGACCTGATGAAGGAAGAAGGACCAACACAACAAGTTAGTCAGCCTTGGGCCAGAGTGCCAGCTGCTAAACTTAGTGGTTACATCAAGGTTGACACCAAAGGGCAATTCCTATGAACCCCAGCCAGTGAACCTTGACATCCAGTGCTACAGATATAAGGGTTTTAAGCACATGTGGTCACAGTGCACTGGGCCAGCTGTAGTGCCTCATTTAGGTAAAGAACCATTTATATTTATATATTATGACTGAATCCAAATGTTAGAATGTTTTCATAATGTATGAGAATAACAATACACAGCAGCTTTGTGTATTTTAGCCCTTTTGGTGAGGACACAAACCACACAGAGTGTCTACAAATGTTCCTACTGGGACATACTCTATAGTATAATCACTTATAGCTGATAAATAGCCCTCACTCTCCAGGTGTTAGTGTCACATGATTGTTTCTGCAGCTGCACATGCTGTCAAACACAGCCTCTATTTACACACTTTGCAGAAGGTCTTGATTAGGCCTTGGAGGGTTAAGAAATCTGCGTTATTCTAAAAATGGTCCCATTGATGAGGAACAATGTTATGGCTGATGGCTTGTTGGAAACTCCACAAATTAAGTAAATGTAACTTAATAGTATATGATATTGCTATCTTTGTACATAGTGTAAATTAAATTCAGATTGAGTTTATTCAGTAGACAGTGAATTATATTGTATTGAAGAATGAATTGAGAAACCAAGGCTGTGACTATAGCTGTGACGGATACTGTTTCCAAGTCAGCTATCATTGCATACATTTTGCAACTCTGTTTAACATTTATTGCAATTTGTTGGTCAATGATTAAACCGCTGATAAACACAACATCCCATGCAGTTTGACAGAAAACAGAGGCCATAGCCATGGATAAAGCTGGGTGTACATGTTGATCTGGTAGTTCTACATGGCTAACTTTGGCAAAGTGAGCGCTTTAGCGTATAAAATGGATACATGTACACTGATCAGCCACAACAATAAAAACCACTGACAGGGAAAGTGAATAACATTGATTATATTGTTAAAATGGTACCTGTAAAGAGTTGGGATTTATTAGGCAGCAAGTGAACAGTCAGTTCTTATGTGGCTGTTTCATGTGTTAAAACTGGAGAAATGTGCAAGCGAAAAGATGCATGTGGGGAGTGAAGGCTAGCTCGTTTGGTCAGATCACACGGTAGCTCAGCACAGGGCCGCCATCAGGGGGTGAAAACCATAACGGTTGTCACGGGCCCGGCGGCCCTGTGTGTGTGTGTATGTATGTCTGTGTGTATGTCTGTCTGTCTGCGTGTATGTCTGTCTGTGTGTATGTCTGTCTGTCTGTGTGTATGTCTGTGTGTGTTTGTCTGTATGTATGTCTGTCTGTCTATGTATGCATGTCATTATGTGTGTATGAATGTCAGTGTATGTATGTCTGCATGTCATTATGAATGTGCGTATGTCTGTCTGTCTGTATGAATGTATGTCTGTATGCATGTATGTCTATCTGTATGCATGTCATTATGTGTGTATGAATGTCAGTGTATGTATGTCTGTATGTCATTATGAATGTGTGTATGTATGAATGTCAGTGTATGTATGTCTGTATGTCATTATGAATGTGTGTATGTATGAATGTCAGTGTATGTATGTCTGCATGTCATTATGAATGTGCGTATGTCTGTCTGTCTGTATGAATGTATGTCTGTATGCATGTATGTCTATATGTATGCATGTCATTATGTGTGTAAGAATGTCAGTGTATGTATGTCTGCATGGCATTATGAATATGTGTATGTATGGATGTCAGTGTCTGTATGAATGTATGTATGCCAGTATGAATGTATGTCTGTATGTATGTCTGTATGCATGTCTGTATACATGCCTGTACGCATGTATGTCTATCTATATGCATGTCATTATGTGTGTATGAATGTCAGTGTATGTATGTCTGCATGGCATTATGAATGTGTGTATGTCAGTATGAATGTCTGTCTGTATGTCCTTATGCATTTGTGTCTGTATGTTAGTATGTGTCTGTCACTATGTACGCCTGTGTGTCTGTATATGTGTGTATGTCTCAGTATGTGTGTTAGTATGTATGCCTATATGCGTATCGGTATGTGTGTCTGTTAGTATGTATCAGTGTGTGTGTGTGTGTGTATCTGTGTCCTTTTGTATCAGTGAATGTGTTTGTGTCTGTGTGTGTATTCATGTGGGCGGGATTTGGAGGCGGTCTCTGTGGGTGGTTTTGGAGGCGGGCCCCCAGGGGCCCAGACCCTCAGCTCAGTTAGGGGCCCCAAACGTTCTGGTGGCGGCCCTGGCTCAGCATATACAGAGGTTGCTGTAAACATTGAGAGCCTCATTTGCACATAACTATCCATGTTCCCTATATGTTATGTGGCAAAAAAGAGAATCAGCAACATGTATCACTACTTAAAGGGACACTAGAGGCACCCAGACCACTTCATCTGAATAAGGTGGTCCGAAGTGCACTGCCCCTGTCTGTTCAAGCCTGGAATGACAGAATGACAATGAAAGAATGACAAAGTTTACATTGCAGGTTTAACATGCCTCTAGTGTCTGTCTTCCTAACAGCTACTAAAAGTGCTTCCTATGCTGCCTGTAACCAAGATAAACTTGGTTATATATTAAATGCTGCTCATAGTGTGGCGTATTGCCTATGGGGAGCATTGAATTGGCTGAGATCATCAACATTAATGATCGCAGCCAAAGAGGTGGAGTGTCAGCAAAGAGATCAGCATGGCGAGTGCTAAAAGTTCCCCTTCAAACCAGACAAAGTTAGCATTCAGCACCTTTCTAACCAGACAAAGTGGGGGGGGACCCCCACGAATACAGGTTTGTATTCCTAATGATATAGTATTCCTTTAAATACAGGGTAGACACAATTAAAGAGGGGGCATGTTGGAATGCTTAGCTAATGCACAGTTATTCAAGGGACCAGTACTGCACATGCATACAAGGCTGTGAACTTACTCTTATATGAGCAAAAATTATCAGCAATTGTTTCACACATTCACAAGTACATTGAATACAACACACAAAAAATGGATTACATAAATCATACTGATATTTTGAAGGTGCTAGATGCAGGATTTTAGCACAAACTTGTCCCTGCCTTCCAGGAGTTGAGAACGAGATAAGAACAAGAAGAGAAAATCCAGCTGTATTGTTCATGTAACCTCTGTCAAGGGTGCAGAGATTTTGAACCGCCTATAAGTTTTCCATTATAAATTGTGGACAGATTATAAAGCAAATTATACATAATTGTGGGAGATGTTCTCACTTCTCAGTTGAGAGTAAAAAGGAAAGAGAAGAACTTTCAACAGTGTTTTACATAACGTTTAGTTTATGAATAGGAAGCAAAGCACTTGAAACTTTTCAGGTTGCTTTCTAAGTATCCCACAGAACTGTGTCAGAATGTTGATTACCAGAGAGATCTTTGCAAATTCCTGGTCTCTGCAGAAATCACCGTACAAGCATCAGATCCTGTGAATTTGTAGTAAATAAGAAATGCTAACTAATCTCCAGCATATCTCTTTAAAAGGGCTGTGTAGTGATAGAAATACATATCTATTCCTAACGCTATAGTCTTAATGTCCATAGTTCGTTTCAGGGTGCGATGCACCTATGATTCTGCCTTGGAGAATCATTGCATGCAATTATTCTTTATGAGTGACCGTATATAACAGCAATGAATATGCATACATGATGTCATGGTACGCTATGGTATGAGAGAAGGGGAAGTAACAGTCCCAGCTCTGCTACCCAGAGGGCTTGGTGGTGTGGCTTGTATACATACTTTAAAGTCTTCTAATTATTAAAATAAAGGCATTTGGAGCCACTACAGAGCGGGGAACTACTGTAGGCACTATAACAACTTAATTTAGATAGTGAGTAAAGTGTTCTTTTAAGTCAAATGCATGTTTTGCAGCATACAGGTTACTTATCCAGGACTGCTGGCTGACTTTGTGACAAGATTATATCATGATTTCCCACACAGGAATATTTTTCATATAAACTGCACAGTGTTCATCACACAGAGTCCATCTGGGCAGGACATGTCAGGCCATTTGCTACTATAACACTGGTGTGACTTTAGTTATTCGTCAACTCTGACGTTAATTCACATATCCCCAACATTTGCTCAACAAATATTTATTTTTTAAATAAAATCCCATCTGTACTGGATGTCTCCCAAATGCAACTGAATTTCTTCTTTCTACATCTGATACAGTAATCTCATGAAATGTCCAGAAGAATCATTATCAGCCAACTGGCTCTATACAAATGCAATGTTCCTCATTTTGTTGCCAGGTCTAAAGATGTTGATTAGACAAGAGTTCTTAGTCAGGGAAGTTCTGCCACGGATTCAGTCATAGATGACAGGTGTTTGGTCACAGCGTAGTGAAGTAACGGTTAAGACATGGATTGCTAACATTTGGTCTTATGCTGTATTTTTTTGGCAATTTCAAAGGTTTTAATTAGTTCAAGCATCAACACAACTTTTGAAGTATTTTACAGATTTTAGATAAATAAGATCAGATAAATAAATAGCTGTAAAAGTAGTTGTATTTTCTACATATTCATTTTTTAACAGTTTAAAGGCACAACAAGGTTTCATAAGGAAGAAGTTTAGCTAAAGGTTTTCAAAAGTTGAAATCCATAATCTGAGTTATGAATCCAATACAGTCCTGCAATGAGAAGAATTGAGGCTGAGCACAGAAAGCTTTGGAATCTACACATTAACAGCTCTCTGCAACCCACTGTGCAGACACACATGAAGGGCAGACTTATAAGTGAAAAGTACACACTTGTAATTATCTCTTCTGTGTAGGTTAGTGATTGTAACACATCTAATACATTCAAAGAGAATTATATAGCTTTTGTTGATCTGCACTTTAATCCTTGTAGAGCTGGGTTAAACATGTATGATCCATACATCAAAACTGCTCTGTTAAGATGTTTGGTGCTGTCAACCTTCTCTACCCATTTACAGGACGATAGAGCTTAGTGAGTCCCTGACAGTAAGCTAACCCAAACTCATGCAGAAGTGTCCATACAGATCTAAACAGGGAACAGAGGGTGCACCCTGGTCCTGAATTGGGGCACACCTAGGGGCCTTCTAAGCAGTCAGGGCTGTCCAACCGGTGCCCCCACAGATGTTGCTGAACTACAACTCCCATGATTCCCTGGCTATCTGGTTTATTGAAAGAATCATGGGAGTTGTAGTTCAGCATCATCTGGGGGGCCGCAGGTTGGACAGCCGTGTAAGTGCTGCACTGATTCCCTAATTTGTCAAACAGGAAGGAACAGGTGTCTCAGTTTTGACTCCTTTGTTAGTACTCAGGTACAGATGACACAAGATTAATGGAAAATGTATCAACTACAAAATGCACATGCAATAATGCTATACGTGTAAGTTGGGAGGAGGGAAGAATAACATTTGGTTGAGGTTTAAGCGCTGAACTGCAGCCAGGAGAGCCCCATTCATCAGCCACTGATGGTGTTTACGTCACACACACTATAATCAGAACCCAGGACACCTAATAAAAGGTACAAACAATGAGTCCTAATCATCAACATGCAGCTAGTTTTATATTTCCCAATTTACTTCAATTATGTCAGTGACATGTTTTCCCCAGCCATTTGCCACAACCCCAATTCACATAGATTTTACTCCAAGCAACTCTTATACTAGAAGACGTATGCAAACTCCTGCTATCCTTTAACTTTATGATCTATCCTCTTAATTCTAAGTGAAATTTGTAAAAGGGTTATTATTAAGCTTACCTAATTTTTTTTTTTATTATTCTTATTAATATGATAACGTGATAAAAAAAAAAAATATATAATCGCTTTCTTAGAAGTTTTTCCTCTTTTTTTTTTTTTTTACAATCTTATTTACATAAAGTTTTTCAGGCATACCTAGTTTGACAGCAAAAGAAGAAAGAAAACATATTATTCATTACCACTTAAGATCAAACTTGATGTATTCCATTCCATACATGAATCAGTTGCGGTCAGCCTCATCTCCTGAGCTCTCAATAGTGTACTCATATTTTGTATATGATTTTTAAAATATCAGCGGAAGTTTGATCGTATAGAAACCCTGCCATTCCTGCTTAAACCTCAAGTCAAAAGAAGATCTCACACACAACCGTCTACACCTCCCGATTGCTGAGCATTGCATCGCTCCCTTCCTTTAACTCTGCATTTGAGAAGTCATCCCTGTTGCACCCAATCATGGCTGCCATCAGAAATGTTAGGACCCTTACACAGCTCAAGCTACATAACCCATGGCAATGCTCTGACAGCCAGGGGCTCGCAAGAGTGACAGATTAAAAGATCAGAGGGAGACTTTGTCTCCTTGAGCAGTCCGGGCCCCTGAGGACCAACCAAAGCATGGTTGTCACAACCTGATGGCAGCCATGTCCCCATGGGCCTAGATAAAATGATCTAAGAAAGTACTGAGTAAATACTAAAGGAAGGAACAGAGATCTGAGTCTAGAAATGAGAGCAGAGATAGAATACGAAAAATAATTATTCCACTGAGGGACCAGAACTCAAAGAAATTACCACTATGTGATAATAATATTCCATATTAATTAAGAATGATTGATTGATCACTATTGAGCAAATCAAACTTTTATAGAAAGTTAAGATAGCGCTGGTAAGCACATAAGCACACATAGGCAGTATCACTAGATGCAGGCCTGGATGTCACAGCTATTAATACACAGCACTACAACAGCTGGTTAAAAACGTATGCGTACCATCACAAGAATAGTACAGAGATAGCTTATAGATTATAGATAAGAGATAATTAACAGCACAGACCTGAAATGGCGTTGCTGGTGGTCCTGAACAGTCTGGCCAACTGCCAGTCCCATCCAGCTGCTTGTACAAGGTCTTTTGCTAGGCTTCACTAATAAGGAACCTTGATGGAAGTACACACTGTTCAAGAAAAAGGTAAATAAGACTAAGGGGATTTAGCACTCCCTTGGAGAACTACCCACCGGTAATACAGACGCGTGTTGCTGGTCTCTGCTGTTCCCAGAAGAGAGGATCCCTCCAAGTTTGACTGCCTGAGTTCCCCCAGTTGTGTGCAGTGAGGAGACAACCAAGCCTCTCTAATGGTGATGTATACTTAAGCTGATATATCTAGATACTAAGCTGTTTGAAGTAAATGCATGCAACAACTTAAATGAGAGTAAAACTTACTTTGCATTGGGTCCCTTTGTGAACAATAAAGTGTGGTGTGAATTCTTATATTCAAATTGGTCTCTGTATGATTTATCTTTCCTATAGTTCGATATACTCATTCCGAACTGAGTTGTGTGCCCGCCAATATTGTTTTTTGAACCTTATTAGCTATTGATTATTACTTTTTGCATATTGGCGTTCATGAATGTAATGATTAGGCACAACACACTATTTTATTATCACTTAATTTAGGTAATAGTTAGAGTTACACTATTAATTTAAATCACGAGAAGTATAACAAAACACATACAGAAGTGAAAGTGAACAAAAAAACAAGCACTAACAGGTGTTACGTGAAACGGTGCGTGCAATCATTACAAACTGATGGACAATGAGGTATATTTCATCAGATACAGTCTCCAGCACTACAGGTATATATTTGTATAGTTACAAAAGGCACACCCACTGTTTATAAATGATGTATTACATGGGATACATCAAAAAGGGATAGATACAGTCTGCCATAATTACCAGTACCATTACTGCATCTAGATAGCTATCATTATGAGATTGGTCAGGATCAGAAAAAAGATTAGATGTAAGCACAGTAAGGCAGACAACTAAGAAAAAAAGAAATTAATTAGAACAAAGTCTCAGATTTGTTAATATGGATAATTTAAAGAGGCATTTGAGGTTTATTTTAATGAAGCCTGTCATCAAAGTAAAAGATAGTAATACAGGATAGCCTTTGAACTGTGTTTTTCACTAGAAAGGTAGTAGTAATTTGAATGGGTCTGTACTCTAATAGCAATCTATACAGGAGTGAATGCCTACCCTCTCCTCTTACTGCTTAGTAGCAGTCTCCAAATAAATGGTAACCAGCTAATTATATCCTAATTCACCATGAGTAGTGCCATGACCCCCTCATACTACTACTATATAAGTAGGTCTATCCACTTGTATTATTGCACTTTACTTGATCTAATCTAGGATATTTCTAAGACTTTACCAATATTTGGAGTCTATAATACTGTTCTCTCATGTTATTAATAGATAGATCTTTTATTTTATCTTTTTATTTCTAGAGAGAACCGTACCTATTATTCAGCCTTGAAAGACTATATACTTTTAGGCATTATGATTTACACATACCTCTGATATATCGGTTCCGTGGTACTTTCTGGGTTCTTTGCTGTAAGTGAACCAGTTTAACCTATCTAACCAAGAATAGTAGCAGTTGCTTTTTTGTCATTAAGCACTTGCTGCCAGTGTTCCAATCATTGTGAACTGCAAACCTATTCATTCTATTTATTTAAAGTCTATTTTCTTTTATCTATCTTTACGAATTAGGATGAAGTTAATGAAATTCATTGAGAGTGACTTCAATTTTAAATTCTACCTTTAAAATTGACCTCTCACAAAGGTCATTCAACTATTATTAATATTTACTATTTATTATCTCTTGTTTTGAAAGGGAACCCCGTATTGCTAAGTACCTTGGCTAGGGAAAAACCCCTTTCAAGGGCTATCCTATTTTACTAACCTTTACTTTGATGACAGGTTTCATTAAAATAAACTTCAAATGCCTCTTTAAATTATCTATAGGAACAAATCTGGGACTTTGTTCTAATTAGCTTCTTATTTTCTTAGATGTCTCCTTTACTGCACTTACATCTAATCTTTTGCATATGATCCTGACCAACCTCATAATGATGGCTATCTAGATACAGATAATTACTGGTAATTATTACAGAATGTATCTATCCCTTAGAGATGTATCTCATTTACCATATAATTTATAAACAGTGGATGTGCCTTTTGTAATTATACAAATATATACGTGTAGTGCTGGAGACAATATCTGTTTATTGGGCATCAAAAACATACTTAACTCATTGTCCATCAGTTTTTAATGATTGCACACACAATTTCACGGTGTTAGTGTTTGCTTCACCTGTTAGTGTTTGTTTTTTTGTTCACATTCACTTTTGCATGTGTTTTGTTATACTCCTGTTGATTTAAATTTATAATGTGACTCTATTAAGTAAAGGCACACTCCAGGCACCCAGACCACTTCTGCCCATTGAAGTGGTCTGGGTGCCAACTCCCACCACCCTTAACCCTGCTAGTGTAATTATTGCAGTTTTTATAAAATGCAATAATTACGTTGCAGGGTTAAGTCCTCCTCTAGTGGCTGTCTATCGGACATCAACTAGGGGGACTTCTGTGTTCTTAGAACACAAAAAGTGTTCTAAACGTTGCTGGACGTCCTCACGCTATGCACGAGGACCTCCAGCGTTGCCGGAATCCCCATAGGAAAGCATTGAATAATGCTATTCTATGGGGGGGTCTAATGCGAGCGTGCGGCCATTGCCGCATATGCGCATTAGGTCTCCCCCGCTGACTGACGTCGGGAGGGGTGGAGTGTGGGCGGAGCCTGACAAAGCCCTGAGGGTCATCTGCACTGGATTCAGGTAAGTCACTGAAGGGGGTTTAACCCCTTCAGCAACATGGTATGGGGGGTGGGAGGGAGAGGGGCACAGATATATTTTCCTGGCACTGGAGGGTCCCTTTAGGTGATAAGAAAATACTGGTTATTTCTTTGAGGTCTGGTCCCCCAGTGAGACTATTCTTCATTTGTATTTATATAATATTTAAGATAGGGTTACCCCCTTAAATTACCCACACAATCCCATTGTATGTGACAGCAATTTAATTGCATCTAATGTTCTTTAAAAAATTAAAAAGATCTATAAGACATAGAACTAGAAAAAGTGAGATGAGAAAATTGAGAGCAGGCATCAGCACCCTCATGCCTCATGAGAGATTTTTAAAATTGGAGATGGACAGGAGAACATGATTAAGCAGCATAACCATCAAGGTAAACAACTAGCTCTCTCCCACTAGACGTCGCCAATATGTTATAATTTTTTTAGCAAATCCAGCATATAAAAAGAAGAGTGCCAATATTCTGACTACACCTCCAGCAGGTGTTAGAAACTCCTGGGAATATCTTGTGAAGAAGATGGGGCATGCAATATCACCTTCTCCCTTTTTTTTAATATAATTTAAATTAATATATATTATTAAAAAAAGATAGTAAATATACTGTGAGTCTGGCATACCTGGTTCCTGCCACTGCACCATCGTTCTTGCCCAAAGGCTCATCCAGCTCAACTCCACACCATTCTCCCTTTGCAAAATCTGTTTCTCCAACATAGCGAACCACTCCTGTCTTTGTGCCGCCCACCTGTAAGAAAAACAAAGTATGATCCATATCCTTACAGTGGAATCTGAACATGTACATTGTACATAAATACATAACATATTCTGGGGCTCAAAAATATAGGACCCAGATCTGCCAAAACACATAGTGAAAGAAAATTAATGCACTAACCTCAAGCAACATTGTAATATGTGAAAATAGCAATAAAATAATCAGTGAAAACTACAAATAACACAGACGAAACACCTACTGCATCAGGCCCCATCGACTTATTTGTCTTTACTTTTGAGAGTTGTAATAGAACCTCTTCCTCTTTAAACTCACATGTAACAAATGACTAATTTGTCCTTTTTCCTAACTGAGGTCACTTTCCTTCATTTTCAGCTGTAAATACTGAACAAAAATATTCATTGAGGCAGTCAGCTATTATTATTGGTATTTATATAGCTCCAACTAATTCCACAGCGGTTTTTAATATTATAAAAGTGGGGGAAATTTACAACAAAAGAGACAATTACACATTGACACAGGAACAATATGCAGATGAGGGCCATGCTCTTTATCCTCTTCAACATACCTTCCTTAATTTGTTTTTAATCTAACTAATACTTGTTTTACTTTTCTTTCCTCATTTATGTATCTAAAAAATGTTTTATCTTTTTTACTGACTGTGCTATTTTCTCTTCTGTGCTTTGGAGGCAAGTAATTAGAAATTTTGGACTTGAAATATGGTTTTTCCTTTTTCAACCAAATTATGTATGTAACTAATCCTGAATGAAATGTTAGTAGTAGAACAGATAAGAGTAAAATCACAGTGATATGATATCTCAAACAAATGTGTTTATGTAATGGTAGAAAATTGCTTGACAAATATTTGTCTTCTAGAATTCTACAGCCATTACTGCTAGTGCCTAAATGTTTGGAGTTTTTTGGTTTTTTTTGATGTTCACGAAAATACCTGGGAAAGTAACGGTAGTATCTAAATAGGCCTGTCAGGGTTAAACATATTATAAATATATGATAATGTAGAGCAATGTAAATAAAAAATGTGAAAGGATAGATATACATAAAGACATTAATGTCTTGGCTCAGGTAAGTAAAAATGCTAGCAATTGAAAATATATATTTTATCTGTATTTTTATTTTGCTATATTAACCTAATTTGATATATTATTAAATATTATCTGTTTTTAAAGGACACCTGGATCTTAGCTGATGGATAGATCAGTTCAGTACTATATTATGCACAGATCTTTGCCAGGCCTGATACTTTTAATGGTGACGACAAGACATACTTCCTTCATTCTACCTTTAATAAGTTAAAATACTCTATGAAGGCCCATAGAGGTGGGCACCTATGATGTCCAATACACCAAAGACCATTTAGAGCAGGCTTCCCCAAACTCCGGCCCTCCAGATGTTGCTGAACTACAACTTCCATGATTCTGAGCCTATCTATTTCATTCATAGAATCATGGGAGTTGTAGTTTAGCAACATCTGGAGGGCCGGAAATAGACAATTGAAATAGACAGACTATAGTCCAAAGGAGAACATTACAGTAATAAGTTACTTTGTTAAAATAGCAGCAAATTATGTTTGTTGTCTGCAGAGGTAAGTGAGCATTCTAAATACTGTACACTAAAATAAAACATAACTAAACATAAAATAATGTCATATGCTGCATATATTCTTTATAGTGAGGTATAACATGTAATGCTTTAATGTAAGGACATAATGAATGTTCATTTAAAAGTCGATGCCAATTCACTGTATGATGACTAATGGCTGTTCAGACTGGTTTACGCGCGCACAGAATATTACTTAATTTATGGGTTTCATTGGTAAACTCATCTTTCCTGTGAAAGCTTTCAGACAACTGAATAATGAGGTGCTTTTAAATATCCATTAAAAACTGTGACTTCTCCCAAACAATCGAAGACATAACAAAATCAAGCAGGATGTGGGGGACATGTGATCCCAGCTGCCACATTACGAGAGAGAGAGAAAGAAAGAAAGAAGAATACAGCATAAAATATATAAGGAAAAAATTCAAGGTTTTCTCTATGAACAGAATTTTTTTTTTACCATTTTCCATAGAGGATCACTAGTTTGAATTAACTGAAACCAAAGCAGAAATGCCATTTCTAGTTCTTCCACTCAAGCTACTGCACTTTGGTCTGGACAAGTCTGTTCAGTGAGGCATACACACTGGTTGTGTCATTCCTTCTTAATAGCAGAGTGTGCAGCTGTCTTAATAGGGCATTGCAATAGTAATGGCATGAACTACGCTTTAACACAGCCCGGCTCAGCCTATTACATCTATAGGGAAGAAGTTAATTTGACTGTAATGCAAATTCAAAGCTAATACAGAGTTGAAAGAAGATGCATGATATATCCATAAGGATGAAATCAAAGGGAGGATAATAACTAAACCAAACCAGGTTTATTACAGATAGTGTGCTGTGTACTAACCAGTCAATATTTTTTTACTATAAATCAGTTAGAGCAAATCACCCTGTAAGTAACCTTGACATTAGCAGCACTTTTACCCAATTATCTAATTATCTCTGGTTTCTGCTTTTTAAAGAACTTACTGAGAGCATTCAGAGTATTTAAATAATGTGCAGATCTTGTTTTGTCTTGTCTTCTCTAGTTAACTAGAGCAGAGAAAAATCCCCCTCCTTCCCACACTTGTATGAATATATATATGTATTACTCTTAAACCAAGAAATCTTCTAAAGTGATTTAGTGCAGTGGCTTGGAACTGCACATCACGTGTACTTCAAGTAAAACTCTCAAACCCCATAGTTCTCTATCATAGACTTGCAAAACATTATCCAAACACAAGAAGGGAAGACATTTTGTCACCCCTTTCGACTTCAATTTGGCAAAGATGGGAAGAACAAATTAAATCAAAGAGAGAATCTTGATATCTGTTAAATTCTTACCCCCACCATGCTGTACATTATATGTATTTCTGGTCTTTACTTAGGATATATTCTAAATATAAGTATGAATAATTCATGCTTCAGTGGATGTGTCCTTTTCAAAAGTGCACCTGGTTGCATTGAATTTCAATAAAGGTTAATTATGTATTAATAAAAGATGAACTTGCAATTAAATATTCCATTTCTTTTGAGAGGCAGAGATAGCACCCAACTGGTACAGTCACATAGCTGCAGTGCTCCATTTCTAATCTTTTTAGTTGGTGAATTTTGGGTGTGTATTATTGAATTTTGTTACTTGTTCTCATACCTGCAGAAGTCCTAAAGCCATGGTACATAAAAATAAATCGGATCAGCCCCATCATTCTGTGGATAACGGGGATTCGTTTTTAAAAGGCCATCGATAACAAACCCAACCAAAATTGCTTTGGATCTTCACCGATGAGCAGCTAATGGACCCTATCTATGAAAAGTCTTCTCCAGGATTCCCCCTCCTGTTACTGGAGAAACTTTCCAAGTGACCATTGGCATTTTTAAGATCGTGCTGGCAGATCTGTGCCAGAATATATCTGCCGAGATCTGTTAATTACTGGAGGACATCAATATAAATGACAGTGGAAACATATGAAAATAAGAGGTTTGTCTGATGACACAGACTTGGCCAAATGGCCACATTTACTTTTTGGATAATTATTAACCGCCGCCTCCCCCCCCCCCCCCCCCCATAAAAGTAAAGGGAACATATCTAGATGGCTTGTTTTGCCTACCAAAACCTCAGGCACTTCGACCTCAGCAACAAACTACCCCCTGGTTAAGTTCTAGAATAGTCAAGACCAGCTGCATTTTTAAGCACTATTAAAGGGAAAACTCCCTATACGTTTGAGGGGATCAACATAACTTTTTATCAGATTTATTATGATCCACTCAGCTCTGGAAGAGATCCTGTCACCCTCTTACGCTATGTATTTTTTCTTGTGGCCTGCGATACTGCTGGGGTATTCCATGATCACTGATCATTAAACACAACGTCAGACGGCTACGAGTGTTTGACATATCTGAAAAATATGTTGTCCTGTTAAAACTAGGTCTCAACCCAGACTCTCTCTCAACCACCACAGAGCTAAAGAGGTGAACCACTCATTCCTGGCATCCAGCACAAATCACTCTATTTATTCCAGAACCGCTCCTAGGGTCAACGTTACTTGACTTGAGTATCTTATATGCTAAGCTGACCCTTACCTTGCTTTGTACTGTGCCCAATTTACTCCACCTATTGCTTTTCTATTTCCTGTTTTACTGACAAACCTCTTCCTCCCGAGCTCCTGGATACTTTTCTCATAAGTACTTTTTATTTTAGGAGCTGTTAATTTTATCCTCTGTTTCCGGTTTCCTTTGTTTTGTTTTTTGGCAATAACCATGAACCTTATCATACATTCTCCATGGAGTATATTTTGGATAGGGTTTTTTGTGTTTTTACAGTTCAACATGTTTACTCTCGTATTATTGTCTGCTATGTGTATGTAGCAATGTTCCTTATTTATTTTGTGACTCCAACTATATGCATAATGTCATGCATATGTCGCAATGTGCCAAAAATAAAGAGTTTTTAAAAATATATATATATTTTTTTTAAAGTTATATTAAAAAAAATTTAATTTCTACATTATCTTATTTTTAACTGTTACATTTTGAATATTGATTGTACATACAACAGTGAGATTCGAAGAGAAGATATTAAAAATAAACTCATAACTCAATAACTGTTGGGCATGGCATGATTATGTATTTTATTTAAAAAAATGCACAACACCATGACAGTTGTCACGGGACCTGCAGGGTTCCAGAAACATCAGGGTTTAAGCCCAAAAGAAAACTTCATGACCGCTACACTAAGAGAGAAGTGGGGATATGTCATGACCCTTCTATCTGTTAATAGCATTCTGCTGATGCTCTCTGGGACCTCGATGAAAGCATAGCCAGAAACAAGCACATGCTGGATTCAAGCATTGACTAGTGAACCTGCCATGCTACCTAACTAATAGAGGGGAGTACAGCACTGTTCTGTTCCCTAGCATTCGACAGTCACCTGGAGGCACTTAAACAACTAATCTTTGTTTTTACAATAAGCAGATGCTTCTCAAAGCAGCTGCCCGATATAAACTTTAAAATGAAGAATAACACTAATATCACACAGTCCCCTTCTCCTGTTGTAGTGATCTAGCTAAAGAGCCCCATATCCAGGGATAGTCTGAAACCTCAATGGTTTACATTGCAGGCCTCAGGGGACAGGAACACTGCACCCAGACCACTTCAATGAGATGAAATGTTCTGGATGACGATAGTGTCCCCTAAAATTTCTCAAACCCCTCACTGGCCAAACCTCCACTCAAACTCATAAAATTAAAGTGTCCCTCTTTGTCCATTTGAAATGCTGATGAGGACTCTTCCATCAGAATTTGTGCAATTAATCACTTCCTACTTATGCTTTAACCTGCAAATTTTTCTTTAGGTAGATAGACTGACTAAATAATTACACCATCATCTTGGATCACCACTTAAATGGACACTGTAGGCACCCAGACTACTTCAGCTAATCAAATTGGTCTGGGTGCTGTGTCGCTTTTGCACTTAGTTTCAGAAACTTGCAATATTTACATTGCAGCTCTAAGTCTGCCCTCTGTGCTTCCGGATTCATAACGGACATTTGGTCCGTTATCTGACGCTAGACGTCCTCACGGACGTCCAGCGTCAGATTTTCCCCATAGGAAAGTATTAAATAATGCTTTCCTATGGGGAGGTCTAATGCGCGCGTGGCCATTGCCAAGCATGTGCGTTAGGTCTCCCCCACCGGCTGGCATCAGCGATGTGGGATGGAGGGGGCACTCCAGGATACTCTAGTGCCAGGGAAATGGGTTTGTTTTCTAGGCATTGGAGAATCCCTTTAACAATTCAGGAGGAATTGGTATTCAGGTGATTATACTAAAGGCGTGCACTAAGCACACATTTTCATATCAGTTTCATATGTTTTCCACCCTGTTTTAGACTTATTTTCATTTAATAATTTCTTCCTTTCATATTTTTTTCCTGTCATTAGTCTACTGCTGCCCAGTATTTTTTTCCTTATATTTCCTATTTCTCCCACAGCATAACAGAACAATCAACATCGACTTTGGAGTATCCCAGCTTGCAGAGAAAACCTTTGACCTCTCCATAGTGGCATACATATTTGAAGACAGCTTATATTTCTATCTCATATGTTACTTGAACAAGGGGCACAACCACAAATATATATAAACAAAACATTTTTATTAGATGTGTCACAGTAATAGGAGCAGGCAAAGCAGAAAAGTAAAGTGCACGAACACCCATGGGGGTCCCACAAGAGCCCGTTCATACAATCTAGTGCAAAAAGCACACAGGAAATGAACAGGCCCTGTGATTGTATAAACGGGCTCTTGTGGGACCCCCATAGGTGTTCGTGCACTTTACTTTTCTGCTTTGATTGCTCCTACTTTTTTGCAGTGCGATCTGTCCCATTGGGACGCACTATGCGTTCCAGGCACCATTTTCGCGCTTGCGCGTTCTATCATTTGGATGTCCTTGCGTCTGATCTGGTTTGGAACGCATGGTGCGTTCCACCAGATGTGCTCCTCCTTCACCTATGTGTATTGAGACGCACTGTGAGGTTCAAGCCTCACTTTGGGTTCACCATACTAATGCGAACTTGGAGAAATATCTATTATTTTTTCGGTGAGCCTTGAGCTCTATCAACTATTAGTCCTCCGTCACATTGAAGTGGATTCCGGTCTCTCTTACAGTTAGGTAAACTTATTATTATTTTGGGGAATTTAATATACATTATAGATTTGATACATGCCTTTACTATGAGATTTTTTTTTGTGTTCATCATAAACAGCTATGTTATTTGCATTTGGATATATCATGTGTTATTTCTATATGCTTATGTATTCTGAACTTGTTGGATATTGATTAAGAAAAAAAAAATTCTGTTGACATTTCCTCTAATTGATTTCCTTGGCAACCATACTAAACAGCTGTTTATGGTTGGGAGGATCTCAATCATCATGGGTGACCACGCATTCCTTCAGGTGTTTTTTATTATTTGTCTTTTTATGGGTATATAAGGGTGTTGTTCACTCTTTCTCTACAGGCTCCCATGATAAAGTAATTTTGCCGAAACGTTGGGGGCTTATTGGTTGACTCTTGTCCTTCTTCTCACTAGGCCTGGTATGCTTTTTTCTCTTTGTAAATATAACTATTTATGGGTTTGAAAAATCAGGTATCTCTTATAATTATTTTGTATACTTGTATTAAGAGATTCATGTATTATGTAGTCTGCTTATTTGTAATTGCGGAATTTATAGCTATTGCATTGCATTTTCCATTTTGATATGGTGTGTTTTTTTATTCATTGATACAATTAATGAGAGCCTATTACTGTGACCCATCTAATAATTTTTTTTTTGTTTATATATATATTTGTGGTTGTTCCCCTTGTTCAAGTAACATATGTAATTTTCTCGGCCTTTGGGAATATGGCCTTACACAAGTGAGCACCCAGTACTAGTTTTTTATTTTTTGGATACTTTTTGTTTCTTATTAGCATTTCGAGTGTGCCTACCTGTTTTAATTGTCATTATATTTCTATCTCACCCTGTATTTACTGATAACCAAAGTTCTTTATACATTTGCTGGATGTCTCGTCTGTACTTGCTATATCAAAAATACAAAGCCTTATCCGTGTCACCATGAACAATCGCCCTGATTCTGTATCAGTATGGAGACACAAGGTCATACATTCCCAGGTGTGACTTTATCAGCCAACTACATTCCGTAGTAACATAAGAAGTAACATATTTTAGATTACATTTGCTTCTGCCCAAATCTTGGTTATAATTTAAAATCCATGAGATAAAATAAGAGCTGTAGCTGTAGGGTAACATAGCTGAGATTAATGCTTTAGTAGAGAAATATATACTATAATTATATTGGCAAAGATGAATGAGAATACAATGAGGGTTTAGAGACAACAAGCATAGCTGCAACTGAACAAATGCTGGCACTTTCAATAAGCCATCTGCAACATACAGTTCAAAAGTTAAATATCTACTGTAATCCCCAAAGCTTTCTGATGTGTCTAATGAGGTCATACTACCGCCAAGGATCATACGGTCCAAATAAATAATAACATAACATGAAAAGGGATCATAAAGCATAATGCAATACATATTTACACGCACGGGAGAAAGAAACGTCACTGGAAATTGTATTCTTTTCCTGTAAAATATGGGCTGTGTTAAAGTGATAAGGATGGAACTCACTGAGGGATGGGATTTGCAATGTACTTGAGTGTAATAAGCTGTTGACAGGACCTAAAATATTTTTAGCAAGACGTGATCTGGTCGGAATGAGATGACAAGATATGTTGAATGCCATGATAATTACAAGTCTGTTTCTCCCAAAGGACCCTTTACATCTTACTGTCAATGCCACGTGTTAAAGTGTCCTATATAACAAAATCAACACTCATCACAAGCAGGACACATCATTTAGAACAAAAGTTAAATAATCTCTACTAGAACATATAGTTGGCAAGCTAAAAACAAAGATGTCATTCATTAATGCCAATGCAATATTACAGTTAATCATCCCACAAGCGTCCCAGACGTTTTGCAAGAATTTTTTTTTCAACATCTGTTTCACACTGAAATCCCATGCCTGTTCTGAATGCATTTATGTTCTTTACAACAGGGTACTGCAAACACAGAAGCGAGGGAGCCATGGCTGCAACCTTTTTAAATGTGTTGTAGTACTTTGCATTACTGCATTACACAGACCTTTTCAATTATATTCAGAGGATGTATCACCACTATTTTAAGATAGCAATACGTACAATGGATACATTTTTCATATATTACTTGCACTTTTTAATATTTATTTTTATAAAGTTATTGTGTAATCAATAACATATTGTATTACCATAGAGTAAATGTATGTTAATTGCACAATAACTTTAAAAAGAATGCCTCCCAACTGTCCTGCTTTTGGCGGGACAATCATGATTATGGGGTCCTGTGCCACCGTGTAGTTCTTTGTGTACCGCATCTGGGGACACCAGAGAATTCTCCCCAGGCAGCACAACACGAGCACATCAATAGAGACGCACTCACGCTGTGAATTGGGCACTAGGACCATGCAAGGAGCAATGCTCTCTGCATGGTCCTGAATGCTGTCAGTGGGCAAGCTCGACCCTTTTCCAAACGTAACTGCCCATTGTGGATGCCGCTATCAATGTGTCTCATTTCACTGGTGACGCCCCCTCAGAACTCTGCCCACCCATCCCAATTTGAAAGGTATGTGGTAGTACAGGGATTGGCAACCTTTGGCACTGCAGATGTTTTGGACTACACCTCTCATGATGCTTTGCCAGCATTATGGGTGTAAGTGCATTGTGGGAGATGTAGTCTACAGCATCCTGGGTGCCGAAGGTTGCCTACACCTGTGGTAGTGTATTGAGAGGTATGTATTGGGTGGTTTTGGGAGGTATGTGGTAGTTTATTTAGAGGTATGTATTGTGTGGTATGTGTTATGTGGTAGTGTAAACATGTTTTAAGTCTTTTATATGCAGTAGCTGGAACCTAACCTGACATATTAGCGAGGTATGTCTGTATACAGAATTATTTGAATGTATGATTTATATGACCCCAAACAGTATTAATATATTTGTTTGGGTTATACATTTATGTTTGGGCCATTTTGTAAATTATCTGTTTTTAAACTGCTTGTGAAAACACATAATGTCCCTGCTTCTGACTGAAAAGCTCTGGTCTCCATCTGCATTTGCAGAATGCCACGAAGAAGCCACAGTTTTATGTCTTCCAGTGGGGAGCCTGATATACAGATGTTGTTTATTTTATGCACATCTTAATGAGTAGTTCTGGTGAGACATTTGTATATTAGATATAACTGAAAAATAAAATAGTAAATATATACCAATAGTTTTCAGTCTCTGCCTTACAACATTGCAGTTGCTTATGTTCTTAGAGAACTCAGTTTGTTTTTGTGATGTGATGTGTTTGTGCCGCATGTTTTGTAAAACATAGTTTGCTGATTTTGTGGTGGAATTTCGGTGAATGTAAATTTAGTAGGCCAAGATTGTGGCATATGTGTATGTTGTGTCAGTTAGCTAGGATACTGTCATCAATGTACTGAGCATGTGCAGGAATGCAGGAACTGAAATTGCACTTATTTCCTTTGTCTTGGATAGGCCATGTGGTTTGACCAGATGTACAAGTCTATATTCTGCTCATTGATTGGTTAAAGGTATATGTGGGTGTAGCTATTAATGGGAGGAGTTATAGTGCTATATAAGGAATGAACACCATGTGTTGGTCTCTCAGATCTGTTTGGAAAGTTAGTTAATCTGAGGCCCGATCGGTATGCATCCATCTCTCTGTGTTTGGCTTCTGCTAGTTTACTCGGTAACAATTTAACACCACAATAAATCATCTAATTATAAACAGACACATGCAAGATAAAGTGACCCTGGAAAGGTTCCCTATCATTTTTCCTATACTTGGAAACTCAAGATCAAAATTGACCCATTTTTTGAATGCATTTTATAGACAACCCCTGGAATATACAAACACAACAAGACAATGAGATACACATGTACAAATACATAGCCTAAAATAAATAAAATGCATATACATTAGCTTCAAGCCCAGTGTACCCATTTAATGCTGGTACATAAGCATCAAATAGGAAAACATTAGCTTTGTTGTATACTATGTGCGCGCATTCCAAGTAATCCTAGACTAGTCACACAAATCCACGTCTATTATCTGTACATGACCAGCCTCCTAGTCAATTGAGCACATTATAAAGAAAATAGAATGTTCCCAATTCTAGACAGATACACACTGACTTGTCACTAGGCTGTCACACGGAAAAAAACTAATAAAAAAACCTTTTGTTTGAAGGAGTATTTCAGCAAATCTTTTCTGCAAGTTTTCTGCAAGCTTTTCTGACAATAGGAAGAGAAGGCTTTCTTTATAACTTCAGTGAGACTGATTTTAACAAAGGACAACATCAGAAATGTGCAAAGAAAACAATAAGTCAGAGACAGGGATTAAAGCAGCTAAAATGTTATATTTTTTGTTTTACATATACACAAAATATGTAAAATGTAGAGGACAAACCATGCTTAGAGATGCTGGTCTACCTGCTCCTTTAAACAACCCTTTTTCGCAAAAGAAACTTTATTTCAAAATCTTTATTATATTCTAACCCCATTGGCAGTTTTTTTTGTTTGTTTTTTTGGTGGAACAACATTATCACAAATATTTCCATATTTCCTAAGTGTAGAGATAAAAGGTGATATTACATGGTATAGGTGTATACTTTATATATCTACCCCTTCCCACTTGTCATTGTCCCACACAAGTTAAAAGAACATTCTAATCGTAGAATACATGTATTTATTTTTCCATTTATAAAAAAAAAAAAAAAAAATGTATTTGTTTAATGTTAAAGTGTTCCTTGTTTAGTTTTGATTACTGGTCCCATTAAACCTACATTTATTTCAAAACTGGAAGCAGCTGCCCCTCCTCCAATTAAGTTATCAGTTGTTATGACTTTCGTCCAATCCAATAATTCTCATAGAGAAGCATTTGGGGAGACTGAGCACATTGCTGCAATTTCCACACTTTGCCCATCCAAGGTGTCTCAAAGAGAAGCATTGAATTTAATATATTTTTATGAGAAACATTTCATCATGATGCCAAGACAGTGGCGGCTCTAGACTTGGCGAGGCCTTAGGCGAAATTCATACATGAGGCCCCCACTAACACCATTATTGGAAAAAAATTGCAGTTGACTTGTGTGTGTGTATAAGAAGCTGTAGATATATTGAAGGGGAAGCTTGCAGTACTGGATATAGAGAACTAGTCTTTGTATACATTGTTGCATTGTCTACCTGTGTGTGCCTGAGAGTGTGTGTCTGCCAGTGAGTATCTTTGTATATGTATGTATGTTTCCCTGAGCATGTGTATGTTTGTGTACTGCCTGTGGCCTTTATTAAGTTCATGGCGACGCTATGTTTTATGACAGTGTGTAGAATGATTGCCTTTAGGGGTTACAGGGTGAGTAAAGGAGTAACTGTGGCAGGGTGAGTGTAAAAGAGCAGGAGGGTGCCAGAGTGCGCAGAGTGGTGCCCGTGTGTTTAGAGGGAGCGATAGTGTGTATGGAGGTAGGTGACAGAGTGTGTGGAGAGAGGTGACAGAGTGTGTAGGGAGGTGGCATAGTGTGAGGGGGTGGCATAGTGTGAGGGGGTGGCATAGTGTGAGGGGGTGGCATTAGTGTGAGAGTGTTACATTAGTGTAAGGGGGGTGACAGAGTAAGAGGGGGTGACATTAGTGTGAGAGGGTTACATTTGTGTAAGGGGTGTAACAGAGTAAGAGGGGAGAGAAAGAGGGAGGGTGACAGCATGAGAGGGAGGGTGACAGAGAGAGAGGGGGCGACAGAGTAAGAGGGGGCGACAGAGTAAGAGGGGGCAACAGGGTAAGAGGGGGGAGACCTAATGTGTGAGGGGGGAGACCTAGTGTGTGAGGGGGGAGACCTAGTGTGTGAGGGGGGAGACCTAGTGTGTGAGGGGGGAGACCTAGTGTGTGAGGGGGGAGACCTAGTGTGTGAGGGGGGAGACCTAGTGTGTGAGGGGGGAGACCTAGTGTTAGAGGGGGGAGACCTAGTGTTAGAGGGGGGAGACCTAGTGTTAGAGGGGGGAGACCTAGTGTTAGAGGGGGGAGACCTAGTGTTAGAGGGGGTGACAGTGTTAGAGGGGGTGACAGTGTTAGAGGGGGTGACAGTGTTAGAGGGGGTGACAGAGTGAGAGGGGGTGACAGAGTAAGAGGGGGTGACAGAGTAAGAGGGGGTGACAGAGTGAGAGGGGGTGACGGTGTGTGGGGAGTGACAGGGTAAGGTGACAGAGAAAGGTGGGTGACAGTGTGGGGGGTCACAGGGTGGGTGACAGAGTAAGAGGTGGGGTGACAGGTGAGGTGGCAGAGTGAGAGGGGGTGACAGGTGAGGTGGCAGGGTGAGAGGGGGTGACAGGTGAGGTGGCAGGGTGAGAGGGTGTGACAGGTGAGGTGGCAGGGCGACAGGTGGGGTGGCAGGGTGAGTGACAGGGTCAGATGTGGGGTGAGAGAGGGTGACAGTGTGAGGTGGGCTGACGGTGTGTGGGGAGTGACAGGGTAAGGTGACAGAGTAAGGTGGGTGACATAGTGTGGGGGCTCACAGGGTGGGTGACAGAGTAAGAGGTGGGGTGACAGGTGAGGTGGCAGAGTAAGAGGGGGTGACAGGTGAGGTGGCTGGGTGAGAGGGGGTGACAGGTGGGGTGGCAGGGTGAGTGACAGGGTCAGATGTGGGGTGACAGGGGAGGCAGGGTGAGGGGGGTGACAGGTGGGGAGGCAGGGTGAGAGGGGGTAACAGTATTAGAGGGTGACAGGTGGGGTGGCAGGGTGAGTGACAGGGTCAGATGTGGGGTGAGAGGGGAGGCAGGGTGAGGGGGGTGACAGGTGGGGAGGCAGGGTGAGAGGGGGTAACAGTATTAGAGGGTGACAGGTGGGGTGGCAGGGTGAGTGACAGGGTCAGATGTGGGGTGAGAGGGGAGGAAGGGTGAGGGGGGTGACAGGTGGGGTGGCAGGGTGAGAGGGGGTGACAGAGTAAGAGGTGGGGTGACAGTGTGTGGGGAGTTACAGGGTGGGTGACAGTGTGGGGGTCACAGGGTGGGTGACAGAGTAAGAGGTGGGGTGACAGGGTGAGAGGGGGTGACAGGTGGGGTGGCAGAGTGAGAGGTGGGGTGGCAGATGGGGTGGCGGGGTGAGATGGGGGTGACATGGTGAAAGGAGGTGACAGGTGGGGTGGCAGGGTGAGATGGGGGTGACAGGTGGGGGGCAGGGTGACGTGGTGACAGGTGGGGTGGCAGCGTGAGAGGGGGTGACAGGGTGAAAGGGGGTGACAGGTGGGATGGCAGGGTGAGATGGGGGTGACAGGTGGGGTGGCAGGTGGGGTAGCAGTGTGAGAGAGGGGTGACAGGGTGAAGTGGCAGGGTGAGGGGGTGACAGGGTGAAGTGGCAGGGTGAGGGGGTGACAGGTGGGGTGGCAGGGTGAGGGGGTGACAGGTGGGGTGGCAGGGTGAGAAGGTGGTGAGAAGTGGGGTGGCAGGGTGAGGGGGGGGTGACAGCGTGAGGGGGGTGACAGGGTGAGGGGGTGACAGGGTGAGGGGGTGACAGGGTGAGATGGGGTGAGGGGGGGGTAACAGGGTGAGATGGGGTGGGGGTGACAGGGTGAGATGGGGTGACAGGTTGAGATGGGGTGAGGGGGGGTGACAGGGTGAGATGGGGTGAGGGGGCGACAGGGTGAGATGGGGGCGACAGGGTGAGATGGGGGCGACAGGGTGAGATGGGGGCGACAGGGTGAGATGGGTGAGGGGGGGTCGACGGGGTGAGGGGGGGGCGACAGGGTGAGATGGGGTGAGGGGGGTGAGATGGGGTGAGGGGGGTGACGGGGTGAGATGGGGTGAGTGGGGTGACGGGGTGAGATGGGGTGAGGGGGGGTGACAGGGTGAGATGGGGTGACAGGGTGAGATGGGGTGAGGGGGGGTGACAGGGTGAGATGGGGTGAGGGGGGGTGACAGGGTGAGATGGGGGTGAGATGGGCTGAGGGGGGGTGATATGGGGATGACAGGATGAGATGGGGTCAAAATGTACCTTTTCCCTGGTGGTCCAGTGGGGTCAATCTGTCCCTGGTCAAACCTTTTCCCTGGTGGTCCAGTGTCCTGGATGGCTCCCTGGTGGTCCAGTGGGCTTTCCGGTCTGCAGCTCCGCCGGATGCAGAGCTGCAGACCACATGGGCAAAGTCTACCGTGGTAACCGGTGGCAACGCTCTGATTGGCTGGAGATCGCGAGACCTCAGTCTGCAGCTCACACCCGGCGGAGCTGCAGACTGAGGCTGGCTCTCTCCCCGGGCGGCCTGACAGGAGGGGCCTCGCACCCGGCGGCATACCGGGCAAGCCGCCGGGCCCCCTCCTGTGTCGGGTCCTCGGTCATAGACCGAGAACCCGACATGTCAGTCTGCCCTCAGGCGATTTAGGCGGCCACGAGGCCCCTGACTGCGCGAGGCCTTAGGCGGCCGCCTAAATCGCCTAATTAGAGAGCCGCCTCTGTGCCAAGACCACTGACAGCAACAAGAAGTGTAATGTATACAGTATCTCTTTAATGTGTTCATTTAACCTTTGCTCTTCTGTTTCCTGTTTTTCTTCCCTCCAGAAAATATCTGCATTTCAGATGTAGTAATAAATACAGATGTCATAGCAATGAAAATGCTTGCTCCTCCTGCCAGTAATGAGTAAAGCATTTTTGGTAGTTTGAGTAATTTGGATGCACCCAGACACCATTTCAATGTTCCTTACAAAGCAATTAAGTATTACTGACTGCAGGAGCAAAATGAATAACAGACAAGGAGAATGGACATGGGCAAGGCCAGAAAGAGAAAATATCAGGGAATAAAGGATTTTTTTTTTCTTTTTCCAACATTACCTTTTTTGGGAGTTTCAATGATGCTTTGCTTTTATAAAAATATAAATGAAGCATTTGAAAACTGTGAATTTGCTGACAGCTATAATAGCTGAGAAAATGATACTAATTAGGCTGTTTAATGTAGGAAAATTTGTGCTTGGCGATCATTGTAATTTTCTGTGTCTGCTTGACACTGTGAATCAGTGAAGGCTGTGATAGGAATACAAAATAAAGGGTTTAGCTATAATGTACATTGATATTTTTTTTGCTTACGGTTTTTTATATGCCTGATTCTTACAGAATGACAAAAAATTTGATTCCTTCAAGGGACACTATAGTCACAAAGACCACTTAATCTCATTGCGTGCAGAATCCCTGTCACCTTAAACCTGCAATCTAAGATATTGCAGTTTATTAAAAACTGGTCCAGGAACAGACCATCATGCTGAGGGAGCCTCGATGCTAGAAAAAAGGTCTGTAAATCTCTTATTGTTTTATTTTTTGGGGGGGAGGGGAAAGGGGTTGAGAATTATTTAGAGCGAGTGACAGGGACACTATAGTGTTAGGAATACAAGTTTGTATTCCTAAAGCAATACTGCTCCTTTCAAAGAAATTTTCATAATTTTATTAATACTAAAATGCTTACAAATGTTACTAATTAATATATTTATTTATATTTATATATATTTTCTTCTACTAAAAGATTGTAAAGAATAATTGGCCAAATTGAGTAGGTGGTCTTTTGGGTAGCAGACTGATTATCAAATAATTTAGTTTAATCCAAAGAAGATAATGGTAATGCTATATAAGATCTTACACCAAACATTGATATATACTGAGCTATAAGTTCCTTGAGAATTGCACTTGTTACTACATGATACATTTAAAAAAAATATAAACTCACCAAAACACGATCTCCAGTCCGTAGATCCTTGTCTCCCTTTTTAACTGACCCACTGTCTGAGAGATTTGATCCTGACTCATTTCCTGTCTTAATGGCGCTGTTGAGCACACTTTCCCGCAAAGGCACAATACGGGTAGTCAGGGGTGGTGTGGCAGTTCCAGAATGCAGGGATAAGTTCTGAGTTGTCAAGGATTCCACAGAATGAGAGTCACTTCCAGTACCATCTGCTACAGGCTGTCGAGTTAACTTAGAAGGCCGTGTAAAAATCCCTTGTAACGGTTGGCATTCAAAATAGCGAACTCCACTTACAGACCCATCATTTTTTCCTACAAGGTCATCGAGAACAACTCCTGCCCATTGCCCTGGGGCAAACTGGGTTTCTCCCAAGTATTGTACGACTCCAGACTTAACTCCATTGACCCATACACGCTCACCAATTACAAAGTCTCCTAGGAACTCATCCCCTACTTCAGTGATCTTTGAGCTTGATTTTTCAGGACCAGCTGATGAGGTGGAACCCTGTTTGAGGGGAGAACCTGTACAAAATTAAGGAAGGACGTCAACTTAATGCCACAGCGTTTTACAGGAACACAAGCAAAATTTTAAATAAAGCAGATTATAACTGAAGTTTAAAAAAATTGTTGTCACAGACATAAAATGTGGACAACAATGTCCTTACCAGGTGTACACATGTTTTTCACCCACAGAACTAAACTATGCTCACCTGAAGATAGCTTCTGCTTACAAATGAGCAGATAATGCAAGTGTCTCTCCTGGTTGCATTGGATCCCCATCATTATATTTTAAACCATCACATTTTTGCAGTTTATACACCAATTACCTATTTAATGTTGGTCAATGCCAGGGGTAGATAACATGTGGATTTCACCTAAGGATATGAATAGTGGTTATAGTGTTTTTTCCTCCATGCAATTATAGTATGGCATTAAAAATATATACTTACCATCAAAAGTAATCGTTTTTCTAATTTTTCTGACCTTCAAAAAAAAATTATACCCGATACAACTAATAAAATGTTAAAATAGTAAAAATAACTCTGCAAAAATGAAAACAACAAGTTCATCCATCTTCAACCATGAAGGGCTCGGCACAGACTAAGCAATGATAGCGGGGAAAGCCCTTATATAGGCTTTCCCATTCTATGTCAGCTATTGCAAACTGGAAAATTTCCCACGCTTTGAAATATAAGTAAGAGCACTCTAATCGGTTGGAAAGTAAACAAACAAATTAGAACCCTCTGACAGCCAAGACTTAAGAGAAATCTCACTTCTCAATGAGTGGGGTGGGGGGGACTAGGTTCTCCCCTTGATAATTATTAATTGGACCCCCAAACTCACGCCAATGGGTGGAAGTCGGGTTGACTCTAGGTCCTCCGTTCTGAATATTATACTAGCCCCCACCAGTGGTCAGAGGGGGAATAGGGTTCTTCCTCCTTTATTTTTTGGTATATCCACACCAGCCGCATGGCAGTAGAGACATAGGGAGTTATCAAACCTCAATTACAGTAATATGTAGTTTATTATTGATCCCCATAGACTTTTTATTTATTTAATAAATGTATTCAATTTTTTTTTATTTTTTTAATGTAGAGGCTATCTAGCAATTAAACCTTGCACCGCAGAAGGCTTTTTAAAACTATTTCCTGCTAGCTGCTAATGCTGTGAATGATAATTTGCATACATTGTATCCTACTGGATTCAAACCGGTGCTTTGTGAAACCTCTGAATCCCATACTTCATATAGGATTTAGATGTGAAAGTACTGATTTTAATCTGGATACCAAATGCATCTGGGCGATTGTTGCAGATTCACTTGGGCCAAATTCCGACCTCATTTGGCTTTCATTTGTCTTTCCGATGTTTAGTGAATAACACCACCAGGGTTTGTGAAACTGCTCAGAAATGGTTTAACATACTGCTACCAAAGACTTTTGCCCAACAAACACTACAAATGCCAACAACAAATAGGTTGACATTTTTAAGAACAATTCAATTTTGCTCGGGAGCGGAGCCTGACTTCTGTGCAGACGTGCTGGGCTCGAGCTCCCGCTTCCCGTGCTGCTTTTGTGAGGATAATCTTGGTAATTTAGCAGCAGCTAAAGCTAAAAGGCACTATCCTGATCCGAGGGGCACGGGGCAACTACTCAGATCCTGGAATCGCGATTTTTGCTCAGCTGAGCCCCGAGTCACCCTGCTGCGGCCTACAGTGGAAGAAGTGGACGATCTTTTCACTCCTGGATGCACTGTTTGATCCTGCTGTGCTACTTGGACCGGTGGGGGATATCCCTGTCCCCACTGGACACACTGGGGCAAAGTAACCTGCACATACCTCATGCTCTGCATAGAACACCGATGGCTGCACACGGCACCTGCCTCTCAGCAGGATGAATAGGGCTTGCACGCACCGTACCATGGCTCAACGAAATCAACAGTGCAGTGCCTAGATTAAATATTTCAAAGCTTTTGGCTGTGGATTCTGAAGCGCGAGTGGATGGCCCTAGTTAAGTGGCTGGAAGAAGTGGAGTGCTGCAAGCAGTTGGAGCAGGGCAAACGTCTCCTGGACACAATTACACAGCAAGCACCCGGTAACTCTGCCGCACGCCTGCCTGGGCCGAGAGCCCCCCGAGGCACTGCCTCCAAGCATCAACCACCAAACGGAGGATTACTCGCCAAAAACAGCGCACACCACCAGTGTCCTCTGTTTACCCTGGAAGGGGGAAGGACTTGGCTCATGTGGGTTACCGAATCCGTGGACTAAGGATGTTGGCTCTCACACAGGCCTGGGGCAGAGGGAAAACCCTGATCTGCTGTACTTCAGCAAAACACTACCTGATAACCCCTGTACACACACCACTTCAGCCACTGACAGGGATAGGTTGAGTCAGATACTGTGTCTGCTGCCTGTGATTCACCTGACAAGGGTGGCTTACATATTGTTGGTGTTCGGCATCTTTAATACTTGTACTGCTTGCTCTTATACTCTTATGATTTGTTTCCATTTACCTATGATTTCTCTCACCCTATTACACATGCATATTGCAGAGCGGAATGCCGTTACCTGAATGCGGGGGCATCCAGTGGCTCTCATACATTACCTGTTACTCTTGTACTTTAGCACATAACTGTCCGTAATCTATATGTCTGGGCCTTTTTCTTTTTATATGTATGAAAATCTTACTAATCCTACAACATGTTTGTCTAGCCTGATTTTCACCTTAATTACAAAATTGTGTCATACCCTTAAGTTGCCACACAACATTGTATTTTAGGAAGCATTTGCATATTTTATGCAATTTGTACTTTTCTGTAATCTTACACATGCTTGTTATCGCTGTTGTGGCGCTACGAGATCCATTGAAATTTTCATACACTGCAAAAATATATATATATTTTTAAAAATACTAAATTAAATAAATCGTAGGTAAAATTGTAGGTGGCAATGGTATACTGAATGTATTGTATATCTGCCTGTCTGCTTAACTATATTTATATGGCACATAAGCAGAGCAAACCCCGCTGCTTCATGCTACATACTGTGTGAAACATATAATTTACTTGAAAACCTACCTGCTTTGTGCTAGCAAAGAAACCAGCATAGCAGGGCATTTAATATAACTCACAAATCGTCGTTTTCTGTCTCTAGAAAGCTATCCAACATAAAGGAAAAAGCAAAAAGGTGTCTATGTTTAGCGCACTAACCTATGCTCCTAACACCAGTGTTAATTTTGGCAGCAAATTTCAATTTAGTTTTAGTCAGTCTTTTGTCAAAAAAGCCATTTTAGTTTTAGTCGTATTTTAGTCATCTGAATTGTGTTAGTTTTAGTCTAGTATTAATCGACTAAATTTGATCAAAATTGTCAGTTGACACTTCCTAACACCCTAAAGGTCTTCTAAACAGCAAACAGCAACACACTTCCAGAAATCCACTCACAGAATTTTGTTCCACAGTGTAAAATAATTAAAGGGACACTATAGTCACCACAACAACTACAGCTTATTGAATTTGTTCTGGTGAGTAGAATCATTACCTTCAGGCTTTTTGCTGTAAACACTGTCTTTTTAGAGAAAATGCAGTGTTTACATTACAGCCTAGTGATAACTTCACTGGCCACTCCTCAGATAGCTGTTAGAGATCCTTCCTGGGTAATTTTTCAACTGGTGTCTGTTCACCTGTTGCTTTCCAGCGAACATTCTTTAAGCGGTCCGCACGCATGGATGGCCTTTAACAAAGCTTTCAACACATTATGCATGCGATTTTGGGCACAGGTAGTTCAGGGTTCCCCTGCTTTACAATGGAACCAGCCTACAGATCAAGGCGCTTTTCTGACACAAGTCCAAAGCCCAGGGGGTGGTGACCTCCAGAGTGACGTGGTCTCTGGACCACTCACGCCCTCGGAGGACTGGCCTTGTTGGACTGTTCTGGGAAGCAGATTTGTGTACCAAGAGTCAACGGATTTGTGGGCATCATGGGCCTGCTCATATTTTGGCCTGGGGCCAGTGGAAGAGAGGACTCATGGGTTGGGGTGTACTCAGGACTCTGGCCAGAGAGGCTGAGCAATATCACAGAGTCGGGAATTGGGTGAATTTGAGTTCCTGACAGCATATGTTACAAAAGTATACTCACCACTTTTGCATTATGTCCCTATTTTCGTTTTCTTTATTTACTGCTGTATTTTGGCCAAAGTGCAGCTGCTAATTGTTTGCTCCAGTGGTATACATTTCGTGGTTTTGAGCTGTTCTACATGTACTATTCTATAATTTCCAAATTGTGCAGAAATTTGGACATGTATTGCATAACCTTGTTGACACTCATATGTTTTATGAGGACATGTCTTTATCTAACTGTGTTGGTGTCAATGCACTACAATTTTTTTTTTTTTTTAAATATATACATGTGGTAAAAAAAAACAACCTCTCAGCTTCAGTTGGAGTTTTTTTTTTTTTTTTTACAACATTCCTGTGCGCTCACTACCACTCACTGTTTAGCAAACAGGCCACTTATTAATTATATACTTTTTAATTCGGTGAATTTCAAATTTAAGGTCAAAATAGTCTAACTGGAAAAATTCAGCTATGATTTCAGTTTGTCTACTCTGGCCTTAAATTTAAAATACACTTTGAATTCCCTTTGAATTATCAGAGTAAGCACCCTAAAAGATACAACAAATCTTTATTTTACATCATTTTAATCCATTGCTATTTTTATTATTTTTATTTTATATGATTGCCTTAGCACACAATTCTAGCTTATGAACATTTTACCCTGATGAAATAATGATTCTCTTTTTCTTAACGATCTGCTCTTTTTATTCCACGTGATGTTATTGTTACATTTTAAATTTGCCAGAAAGAGGAAATTAAAATGGCTGTTTTTTTTTAGAGCGGAGTACTGGATCTTAGTAGCTGTTAAAAGCTCTTTGTTCTATTCTCCTTGCAGTTTTCACGGCATGCTATAATCATTGCTTCCATGCTAAAAGGCTGGTGCTCACTGGTACAAGGGAATCTTTTGTTCCCACATGAAAAGAAAATACACATTTGCATTAAAATGAGTCTGCAATAAATTATGTATCCTTGTACAGCCAACTGTGCAGTTAAAATACTTTTTATATGTTTAGTGTTGGCATAGGACACAAGTTAAAATATAAAGAACAAACCTAAAAAGTCTGGGAATTAATTGACTTCATTCATACGAGAATGTTCGTATGTCCACTGAGAAAAGCAAGCCACTATAGTGTATGATGATGTCATAGGATGTATAACAAACAAGATCCAGCACACTCACTCATTCACTAAACAGCAATTTAAAAGATCATAGATTGCAATAGTTAAGTTTTTTTTACAAACACCTAACCTAGTCAAAAATAATGGGTTTTTCGTTAAAGTATATGATCATGCATTGCATATACCTGCCAGTAGCATCTCCAGGATTCATATTGAGGGGGTGGGGGGCAGGGGCACATGAGGGGCCAAGGACAAAAGTATGGGGGTAGTTATAAAACGTGTATATGTATTTCTCCCTGGTGCCTGTGATTTGTCAGCCCTTTGCTAAGCCGCGCAGGAAACACTGAAGCTGGCCGCCGCGGGGAGCAGTAACCTTCCTGCAATTCCTCTCTGCTCCCTCGCATGCTGTTTAGTGACATGACGTCACTCTGGCCTGGGCATCACTACAGAGAGCGTGCAAAAACTGCAGAAAGATTAGAGAGGAGCCCCTGGACACCAGGGAAAGATCCACTCAGCTGTCCCAAAGGTAGGGAAGCTGGGTGGATTAAAATTTAAATAAAAATAGCAATTTGTGAGTGTGTGAACAAATGTGTGTTTCTGTGAGTGTGTGTGTGTGTGTGTGTCAGTTAGAGAGTATGTGCCTGTCAGTGTATTTCTGTCAGAATGTGTGTGCCTCTGTCAGAGATTGTGTGCCTGTCAGTGAGTGCATGTTTAGGTATCTACCTCCTTTGATCGCATGAGTAAGGTGTTTTTACAAACCTTTTTTCCGACACTGTGCCAGTTTTGTGGCTACTGGACCCGCCTCCATGGCTGAGTTTATTAATGACAAGACAAGCTCACTGACCCACACGCTCACTACAGACAAGCTCACTGACACACACACACAGCTCACTGCAGACAAGCTCACTGAAACACACAAACTCACTACAGACAAGCTTACTGGTATACACACAAGCTCACTACAGACAAGCTAACTGACACACACATGCTCACTACAGACAAGCTCAGTGACACACACAAGCTCGCTACAGACAAGCTTGGGTACAGGGGAGGTCACAAGATGACAGGTATCTCTCATGGAGCTCAAGACTGCTCCCCTACACAGAGACTGACCCATACACACACACAGACTGACACATACACACACACACACAGACTGACCAATACACACTCACACAGACTGACCCCCTCCCCCAACCCACACACAGACTGACCCATACACACACAGACTGACCCCCCACACACTGGCCCTCACACACACACAGACTGCCCCCCCGCACACAGACTGACCCACCCCGCATTCAGAGACTGACCCCCCAACACACACACAGACTGACCCATACACACACAGACTGACCAACCCACACACACACAAACTGACATTCACACAGACTGAGCCCCTCCAACACACACACATACTGGCCCCCACACACAGACTTACCCACACACACAAACAGACTGACCAATACACACAGACAGATTGACACCCCCCAAACACACACAGACTGACACACCCCCACACACACACACAGACTGCCCCCACACACACAGACTGACACCCCCCCCACACACACAGACTGACACCCCCACACCGACTGCCCCCACACACACAGACTGACACCCCCCCCACACACAGACTGACCCATACACACAGACTGCTCCCCCCCACACACAAAGACTGACCCCCCCACACACACAGACTGACTCTCCCACACACACAGACTGACCTATACACACACACAGACTGACCCCCCCCACACACACAGACTGACCACCCCCACAAACACAGACTGACCCCCCCCACACACACACACTGAATGACCTATACACACGCACAGACTGTACAATACACACACAGACAGACTGACATCACCCCC